>NW_027140311.1:0-304490 GCF_036365525.1 Heterodontus francisci
AGCACTTTTTGTTTTTATTTCAGATTTCCAGCATCTGCAGTATTTTGCTTTTATTGTGTCAGAAAGTCTTTCCTTGATTCAGGACTCTTACCTCTCTCCAGAATCTCTCTGCTAAAGATTGAACTTTATCTCATTTCACTCACAACTCAGGGTCAGTGTGGCACAGTGGGACTTCTGGCTGTCTCCCACTTCACAGTCCATCAGTACTGAGAAAACAATGGGGAATATTACTCACATGCTGTGTCCTGTAACTTTTTACAAACACTTTAATGTATATATTGTTTTCCAAAGCAGTGACAGAATGGTGGCTTTAGTGTGTTGTTGAAAAAGCTTTGTTGAGTTCGTGCTGTACTAACAGTTAAACAGTTCTTGGTTCAATCCCAGGTTTTGGCACTTTCAACCTCTCCTGTGTCTTTTTCTTTGGCTCCAATTGTCAAGCTGCATGATTTACTCTGAAATTAGCACCAGAGAACCAAGGCACCAGCGAGCATGAGGAGCTGAAAGTAGCACAGATCAAATCCACTTAATATTTCTGACTGAAGATGGTTGCAAATGATTCAGCTTCATCTTTTGCACTGACGTGCTCAGCACCACCATCATTGAGGAAGTGAATGTTTTTGGAGCCTCCTCATCTTGTTAGTTATTTAATTATCCACCACCATTCACGACTGGATGTGGCAGGACTGTGGAGCTGTGATCTGATCCTGAGGGAGATATCCGTGTGTGGAGTGGCGGGATGCATGGAGAGTGATCCTGAAGAGGGTGTCTGAGCCTGGAGTGGAAGCTTTCCGTGGAGGTGCAGGAGTCGGCCATTCAGCCCCACTGTTTTATAAAGGTTTAGCATAACTTATTTGCTTTTACTCTATGCCTCTATTAATAAAGCCAAGTGTCCTGTTTGCTCTTAGCAATCTTTTCAAACCTTGATCAAAAAAGATTGGTGTACATTGTCTCATTCTTCCTCCCAAACTGTATCACTTCACAATTCTCTGTGTAAAATTTTATCTGTTGTGTGAAAGCCCATTTTACCAGTTTGTTTAAGTTCCTCTGAAGTGTGTTACTGTCACTGGCATCGGACGAAATTCACGAGCATTCTTTGATGCTATCTCCGTGGAAAGAGCAATCTGACACTCGAGCTCAAATTGGGATTTTGTGTGTTTAGTATCTTTCCTCATCCACCAATATAAGCACAAATCTGTCTCATAATGTACGGTCTAAGAATGTGCCAATGTTGCAATGTGGTGATAAATTCTTCAGTGTCACAATGTACTCACCAACTGCTTCACTACTTTTCTGATTTCTGGATCCAAGTTTGTAGCTTTCCGCGATCTCTAGTGGCTTAGGGTTGAGCCTCACTTCAACGAAGAAACGGAAAATTATGATTTGAAGATTACACTGTCAATCATTCACATCTCTGTCTTCTCCTGAACTTCGAGTTCAAATTTGTTTGTGAAGTTGATTCACACGTTAAGACAGCACAATCTTTGTCTTTGTGAAGGAAGTGATTTGGGAATGGCTGTTTGAAACTGTCCCTTCTTGCACAGAAATTCAGTGCAAATACTTGATCACTCACAATTTCCTTGAGAGAAATTTGTTCACAATCGCATTCGACACGGAAACTGCCTCAGCATTAATCTCACTGAAGCAGAATGTGACCGTGTTGTATGTTTCAGAATGTTGGTGCCGTTATTTGTCGCTTTTAACCGAGACTGGGACACAGGGCAAGTTTGATCCGAGGTTGGAATATATTATCATTCAGGAGCAAGAAAAATCAAAAGGAACAAAATAAGAAAACCCAGTCTCCAGATTTGAGAATCTGTAGATCCGCTTTGGGAAAGTGAATCAGAGCAGAATGAAGGGTGAACTGTCCAGAAGAGATGAAGACACAGCTCAGTCAACACGTTCCCCTGGTTTATGATGCTGGAACATTCCTCACACAGAAATGATTCAACCCAATGACAAACATTCTTACAGCTGATAATTTATGCTACTGATTTAAGGACTGTCTCATGTGGTTACCGAGTGACGACGAGAAGATATTAAACTTTGTTCTATTCAATCTAGCTGTGATGAAGTTTGAATTTTTCTACCTTTTATAAACAGTATTTGAAGGGTCTCGGTAACAATGTTCAGTGTTGATGAGAGTGGGGTCTGGGTGAGAAGCTGCTGAGTGTGACAGGGTCAGGACTGGATGCAGGAAGTTCTCTGACAGTCTCCCTCTATCTCTCTAATGGGGTTGTGTTGATTTACGACTGGTAGATTTCATTTTACTTTTCTTATTTAGAGATACAGCCCCTTTGGCCCACCGAGTCTGTGCCAACCAGCAACCACCCATTTATACTAATCCTACATTAATCCCATATTCCCGACCACATCCCCACCATTCTCCGACCACGTACCAACACTAAAGACAATTTACAATGGCCAATTTACCTATCAACCTGCAAGTCTTTTGGAGGTAGGAGGAAACCAGAGCACCTGGCGGAAACCCACACAGACAGAGGGAGAACTTGCAAACTCCACACAGGCAGTACCCAGAACGGAATCCTGGTCGCTGGAGCTGTGAGGCTGCGGTGCTAACCATTGCGCCACTGTGCTGCTGTTGGTGTTTTGATAAATTAAGGAAGTTCCCTCCACCCATTTTTTTTGGACAGACAGTGTGGTATAAGGATGTAAAGGGTTAATGCTGAAGATAGTGGGATCAACCCCTCCCTCTGTCAGAGTGATGATGGAACAGTCACATGAGATGAAGTTTGGGAGAAGAGAGAGCAGCACCAAGGATGCTAGCTTAGCAGGCTTGATGAGTGTGTTGAGTATTGTGCAAATTAGAAAAGAGTTCTTAGTTCTTTCAGCAGGAACTGTGTCCAGAAAATATCGAGAAACTCACAATTTTATTATTCAGGAGTTGGAACACAGATATTAATTCCAAGTGACAGTTCTGTGACCAATTAACAAAAAAGGTAGTGAATAATATTGCTGACTGATTGAAATCCCCCAGTGAGGAGACAGTTAAACAGGTCATCTGTTGGGGCATCCTTCGATCCAAGGTTTCAGCAACATTTAATCTCCCTTTTTGGTGAAATTCTCTGTTATTTGCAACTTTTCTTATCAGCTTTGATGGGCGAGTGAAAAAACTGAAAAAATTGAACAGTTCCATCCTTTCTTTTCTTCCTTCTTCTCTTCTTTCCATCAGTTTCTCTTTTCTGTCCCAGATCAATATAATGATGAGAATCCCACTTTAATCTGCTGTTTCTGGTGTTTTATCCATTCCAATCAAAATTTCAACATTCCAATCAAATCTATTTGTTATTCCACAGTGTCTCTCCATGTGTTTTATTCTGTTGTATTCTATCACAGTCTGTTTGATGATCAATGTTACATCTCACTCTCTGTTCTGGTGAAGATCAGAAGCAGTGATATCTTTTTACACCACCCGACAAGTCGGCCTGAGGCTGTGCCTCGCTGATCATGTGGAGTTTAAGCAATTCTTCCGGTCAGTTGGTTCAGTTGTCATTTCATGAGAAATTCGGTCATCATGACTTCGTCAGTGACCTAATGGTTCAGGTGTCTGAATGATGTTAATCATGATGTGTTGAAATGATTGTATGTTCCAGTCTTTCCGTGGTGGCTTTTCACACTGAGTAGAAACGTGTTGGACATGGTCTGGAAATGTTTCACACCGCTCCATTCCCAAATTCATTGACTGACAGAAGATATATTTCCATCATTACACAGCTGGCTGCACAGCCAGAAACTGTGCTGAAGGTGACAGCTATGCATCTGCAACTGACAAGGTGGCTGAGAGGTTAAGGCGATGGATTGCTAATCTATTGTGCTCTGCACACGTGGGTTCAAATCCCATCCTTGTCGTTAGTTTAGGAGCTGTTTATGTTGGGTGAGTTTATGTGTAAAGTCAGCCTCGAAACCTGTTCTTGTCCATGTCCAGAATTGGTTATACTTTATTAAAATTGAGACAGACAATTGGAATTCTTCACCCAAACTGTACTGGAATGAAGATCAAATAGGGATCACGAAACGGAGCAGGATTTTTCCTTCCGTCCTTCTTTCCATCTTTACTTTCTCTCGATTTGCACCAAGTGAAAGACAAATGGGAAAAGCAAATGGCGAGGGAGCAGATGCAGCAAATTACCCTTTGGCAAGAAATTTATTTTCAAATCTTCTTGATAGATTAAGTGAGTGAGCAATGCTTTGGCAGATGGAGTTTAAAATGAGGGGTCATCTACTACCTACGATAGATCAGAGTGTTTTTTTGTAAGAGGTGAGATGTTAGAAATGGCTGAGGAGCAGAGACACGAATACTGAATTAATAAAAGCTAGTGGACTGGTAGAAAATAATTTAAAAAGTGAACAGAATATGAAGATTGGAACTCATGTTGCAGTGATATAAAGCTCTGTGCTCCTGAAGTAAATGTCCAAGCCCAGATTGTGGGGAATCTGTGGAGAGTGATTTGGTTTTTATTCATTCTTGGGTGTGAGTATCGCTGATAAGGCTAGCATTTATTACCCATTCCTATTGCCGTTGAGAAGGTGGTGGAGAGCTGCCTTCTTGAACTGATGCAGTCCATATGGTGTAGGAACACCCACAGTGCTATTGGGGAGGGAGTTCCAGGATTGTGACCCAACAACAGTGAAGAAATGGCGATATCGTTCCAAGTCAGGATGGTGAGTGTATTGGAGGGGAACCTGCAGGTAGTGAGTTCCCATGCATCTGCTGCCCTTGTCCTTCGAGGTGGTAGTGGTCACGAGTTTGGAAGGTGCTGTTGAAGGAAATTTGGCGAGTTGCTGCAGTGCATATGGAGATGGTACACACTGCAGCCACTGTTTACTGGTTGTGGAGGGATTGAATGTTTAAGGTGGTGGGTTAGGTGCCGATCAAGTGCGCTGCTTTGTCCTGGATGGTGTTGAGCTTCTTGAGTGTTGTTGAGTGGGATGTATTCCATCACACTCCTGACTTGTGCCTTGTAGATGGTGGACAGGATTTGGGGTGTCAGGAGGTGAGATACTTGCTGCAGAATTCGTAATCTCTGACCTGCGCTTATAGCCACAGCATAGATGTGACTGGTCCAGTTACGTTTCTGGTCCAGATGTTGATGGTGGGGGATTTAACGATGATAATGCTTCTGAATATCCAAAGGTAGATTTTATTTCTCTCTCATTGGAGATGTTCACTGCTTGGCACTTGTGTGGCCAGAAGGTTGCTTATCACTTATCAGCTCAAGCCTGAATGTTGTTCAGGTCTTGCTGCTTGCAGGCACAGACTGCTTCAGTATCTGAAGAGTTGTGAGTCATCATCTAACATTCCCACTTCTGACTTATGTTGAAGAGAAAGTCGTCAATGAAACAGCTGGGATGTTTGGGTCTAGGACACTACCCTGAGAAACTCCTGAGGCAGTGTCCTGGACTGAGATGATTGGCCTCCACGAACCACAACCATCTTGTTTTGGGCGAGGTACAACTCCAGCAAGTGGAGAGTTTTCCCCCTGATTCCCAGTGACTTCAATTTTGCTAGGGATCCTTGATGCCACACTCACTCAAGGGCAATCACTCTCACCTCTCCTCTGGAATTCCACTCTTTTGTCTCTGTTTGGAACAAGCTGCAATGAGATCATACAAACATAAGATCAGAAGAACTAATAGCAGGAGTAGGCCATTTGGCCCCTCGAGCTTGCTCCGCCATTCAATAGGATCGTGGCTGACCTGATCATGACCTCAACCCCACTTTCCTGCCTGCCCACATAACCCTTGGCTCTCTTGTAGATAGAAATCTTGAAGACATTCAATGACCCAGCCTCCACTGTTCTCTGAAGTAGAGAATTCCAAAGATTAATGACCCTCTGAAAGAAGACATTCCTTCTTAAATGAAAAACCCCTAAATCTGAAACTGTGTCCCCTAGTTCTAGATTCCACCACGACAGGAAACATCCTCTCAGCATCTACCCTGTCAAGCCCCCTCAGAATCTTATATGTCTCAATACTTTCACCTTTCATTTATCTCAACTCCAATGAGTATCGGTCCAACCTGCTCAACTTTCCTCATAAGACAACACCTTCATCACAGGAATCAATCCAATGAACCTTCTCTCAACTGCCTCCTATGCAAGTATATCCCTCCTTAAATAAGGAGACCAAAACTGCACACAGTACTCTAGGTGTGGTTTCACCAGCACCATATACATTTGTAGCAAGACTTCTCTACTTTTATATCCATCCCCCTTGCAATAAAGGGTAACATTCCATTTGCCTTCCTAATTATTTGCTGTACCTGCATGGTAACTTTTTGTGATTCATGTACAAGGACACCCAGATCCTTCTACACCGCAGCATTCTGTGATCTCTCACAATTTAAATAATATTTTCCTTTTCTATTCTTCCTTCCAAAGTCGATAACCTCACATTTTCCCACATTCTACCCTATCTGCCAAATTATTTCCTGGAGCTGAGAGACCCTGGCAGAACCTAAATTGAGCATCGATGATCAGATTATTGCTAAGTGTGTGGTGCTTGATAGCACTGTTGGTGACATCTTCCATCATTTTGCTGATGATTAATAGTAGACTGATGGGGCGGCAATTGGTCAGATTGGATTTGTCCTGCATTTTTTTTATGGAGAGGGCACACTTGGGCAATTTTCCACATTGTCAAGTAGATGCCCGTGTTGTAGCTCAACTGGAACAGCTTGGCTGAGGGCGCAGCTAGTTCTGGAGCACAAGTCTTCAGGACTAGAGCCGGAATGTTGTTCGGGCCCATAGTCTTTGCTGTATCGAGTGTCTTCAGCTGTTTCTTGCCATTATGTGGAGTGAAGCGAATTGGCTGAAAACTGGAAGCTGTGATGCTGGGGAACTCAAGAGGCCGAGATGAATCATCCACTGAGCAATTTCTGACTGAAGATGGTTTCAAATGCTCCAGCTTCACCTTTTGCACTGACGTGCTCGGCTCCACCAACATTGAGGATAGGGATGTTTTTGGACCCTCCTCATCTGGTTCGTTATTTAATTGTCCACCACCATTCATGACTGGTTACTTAGTTTCTCAGGGCAGTGTCCGAGGCCCAACCATCCTCAGCTGTTTCATTGATGGCTTTCTCTTCAACATAAGTGAGAAGTGGGAATGTTCGCTGATGATTCACAACTCATCAGATACTGAAGCAGTCTGTGCCTGCAGGCAGCAAGACCTGAACAACATTCAGGCTTGAGCTGATATGTGACAAGCAACATTCTTTGATCTGAACCTGAGGGAGATATCCGTGCGTGGAGTGGCGGGATGTATGGAGAGTGATTCTGAAGAGGGTTTCTGTACCTGGAGGGCAGAATCTGTGGAGAGTGGTCCTCAAAGGATGTCCCTGTCTGGAGATTTAGGAATTCTGAAGAGGGTCTCCGAGCCCATAGTGGTGGGATGTATGGAGAGTCATCCTGAAGTGGGTGTCCGAGCCTGGAGTGGCAGGATCTGTGGAGAGTGATCCTGAAGTGGGTGTCCGAGCCTGGAGTGGCAGCATCTGTGGAGAGTGATCCTGATGAGTGTGTGTAAACCTGGAATGGAAGCTTTCTGTGGAGGTACAGGAAGAGGCCATTCATTCCCAGTATTTTATAAAGGTTTAGCATAATTTATATGCTTTTACTCTATGCCTCTATTAATAAAGCCAAGTGTCCTGTTTGCTCTTAGCTACCTTGTCAATCCTTCTAACATTGGTGTACATTGTCTCTCTGCTCCTGCACCCAGTTTAGAATTGTAACGTTTCATTTATATGGCAGTCTTCCTTCCAAATTGTATCACCTCACACTTCTCTGTGTAAAATTTCATCTGTTATGTGAAAGCCCATTTTACCAGTTTTTTTTAAGTTCCCCTGAAGTGTGTTACTATCACTGGCATAGGACAAAATTCCTGAGCATTCTTTGATGCTATCTCCAGAGACAGAGCAATCTTTTACGCAAGCTCAAATGTAGGATTTTGTGTGTTTAGTATCTTATTTCACCCACCAATATAAGCACAAATATGTCACGTAAATCTTGTTCACTGCAGTCCCTGCTGCTGTTTGCTGCCTATATTTACAGACTTTTATCTCAACCTCGTCACCATGTTCTCTAATATATTCAGGGGGCATCAGCAGAGAAAATGTTCACCAAGCGTGGCAAATGCAAGGAAATGTTTATTTATGTCATTATGTCATGAACATAATATACAAATTTTTACATGTGTGAATCATCAAGATGTGTCCACATAAATGGAACCCCGTCACAATAAACACTGTCACCTTTCAATGTTTAGCAGACAGCTTTGACGGCCTGATGTGTGTGATTCCCATATTAATGTGTTTGTGCAAAGTTCGCAGAAAGATGGAGATATGAATAATTGATAGGGAATTCTTTTAAACATATTACCACATCTCTCACTCACAAAGATCTGCAAACACATGGATTGCAAAAAGAACCTGAGTACAAAATCAGCTAAAATAAACACAGACAGAGAGACTTGCAATAACCTGTAGCTCAGGGAAAGTACATGATGTTATGGAAGGGATTCTGTTTCTTTTGTTAAAATATTTTTTGAAGAAGTCATAATCAAACTGAATAAATGTAGGACCAGTTCTTTTTCAAGAGGGCACCAAAAGAACCAATTTGGCAATGATGTTTACTGTTTGTCACATGATTCAAGTTAAATATAGAACAGAAACCCTGGTAACAGGGAGAAATGTGGACAGAGAGGTCAGTCATGCCCCTTGATTGGACAAGCTTGGCAGCAGCAGCGCAAACCTAAGACGGCAGAAAACTCACAACCTTTGGTTGTAGCAATCAGTGTGTTTTACCTGCTGGAGTGAGCAGCTCATAAAGTTAGCCTGAAGAATCGTCAAGGAAGGAGAGAAGACCACAACCCAGTTTGTTTTCCAGAAAATCTTTAAAAGACCCTGAGAAGTCCACTGAGTTAATTCATTTTGTCGCATGTCTTTGAAGAAGGCCTGCTAAAATTAATTCTCAATGCCTTCTGAAAAGAACTGTTCTAAAATACCCTAGTGACCTGTCCACGTATACTCGGAAGTTAGACTGTATTCCAGTTTGAGAGCAACATATCTCATCTGATGATTTCTTCAAAAATCAGCAAATAAACAGCCCAAGAGGTTGTTTTTGTCTGTAACAGAGTGCTGAATTTAAAAAAAAATCCCTTTTATTTTTTCAGCTATCCGGTGTGTGTGTGTGTGCATGTGGCTCGAAGATTTAAAAAAAGGACTTTAAAAGTTGGTAAAGGTGAAAAAGGAACTTTTAAAATTTCCACCTGTATGTTTATGCTTTACTTCATGACTAGTTAAAACTTGTTCGACAATAAATGGATAATTTTGTTGTTCATTAAAGAAACATGGTCAGTGTCTTCTATTCTGGGAAAAATAGAGTATATGATTGACTGTGTCAGTAAGTGGGAAATGTTCACATAGATGTTGTGACCTGTGGAGAAGTGGGATGAGAACAAAGAGTGCCCTCCTCTGCCCTTAGTTGTCACAGCACTTGTGATCTGGCTCAGTAGCTTAATTGGTTCGAGTGTTTGTCTAATAATCAGAAAATCTTGGATTCATATCCTTGCTTCAAAAGTTTAGCTATCAATCATTTACATCCATTTTCTTGTGAACTTTAACTTTTCTTATGAATTTCATTCACAAAAGAAAACAGCTCATTTGTTGCCTTTGTGAAGGATGTGAGTTTGAAATGGCTGTTCCTGCTCGTACAGATGTTCAGTGCTAATATTTCAACGGCAACTCAATCCCCTACAATTTCTTTGAGAGCAATGTGTTTGCAGTTGCATTTAACCTGGAAAACAGCTCAACATTAATTTCACTGAAGGAAAGTGTGACTGTGTTGTATGTTTCAGTGTGTTTGTGCCGTTTTGTGTCTCTTTTAACCAAGACTATAACACGACGCAAACGGGAGGGTTGATCCGAGGTTTAGAATATGTTATCATTCAGGAGCAAGAAAAATCAAAAGGAACAAAATAAGAAAACGAGTCTCCAGATTTGAGAATCTGTAGATCCCCTTTGGGAAAGTGAATCAGAGCAGAATGAAGGGTGAACTGTCCGACTGCCCAGAAGAGATGAAGACACAGCTCAGTAAGCACGTTCCCCTGGTTTATGATGCTGGAACATTCCTCACACAGAAACTATTCAATCAATATTCATCTGCCAAGTCGGTCTGAGGCTGCGCCTCTCTGATCACGTGGAGTTAAAGCAATTCTTCCAGTCAGTTAGTTCAGTTGTCATTTCATGAGAAATTCGAAGTCATCATGACTTCAGCAGTGACCTAATGGTTCAGGTGTCTGAGTGATGTTAATCATGATGTGATGAAATGATTGTATGTTCCAGTCTTTCCGTGGTGGGTTTTCACACTGAGTAGAAACGTGTTGGACATGGTCTGGAAATGTTTCACACCGCTCCATTCCCAACAGGCCATGACCTGATGTGATGGAAATGTCATTTACTTACGGAAGCTACATTTCCATCATTGCACATCTGGCTGCACAGTCAGGATCTGAGCTGAAGGTGACCATCCTGCCCAAATTTTCATAGAGGCAATAAAGACATGTGATGGGTTGCTGGCACAAAGTTGGGTGATGAGGTGTTTGAGAGGTTAAGGTGATGGATTATTAATTCCTTCTGTTTTACATGTATGAGTTTGAATCCCATCTGCAGCAACAGTTTATAAAATGTTCAATACGTTGTTTCTTTGTAATTCACCAGCTTTTGCAGAACGTAGGACTTAAGCTGTTGTAGTACCTGTTGGAAAGATAGTTTAAGTTATTCTGAAGCCATCTTCCAATGTCATCTGCATGTAAGCCAAATTTTAAAGGATAAGATGTAGTTTTTGAAAGTCATTTCAATCTTACTCGAGTCTTTACAAAGCAGCCAGGTAAATCTTGATAAAAAGTCATATATATTTAGAGATCTTTTAAAAGCACTTCAATCTTGTTAATAAAAAGTCAGATGTAAATTTAAGAACTCTGATCAGGCCATGCTAAAAGCTTACATACAATTAAGAAATAAAATACAACATTTAAAATGTCTGAACTCCTTTCTGAAAGTTGACCCCTGCTGCTGCCGGTGTCTTCCTGGAATAGTGGAGCTGTTGTGTCAACAGAAAAGTCCTTCCCGAGCACCCCTGAGCCTGTTGGTACCGGCTCTAATCCAACCCAGGTAAAAATCAGGGTACGTTGTGGGCAATGAGCCCAAATTGCTGAACTACAGGTCCCTGTCACTTTAAAGAGTGGGCTGGTGTGATTATGATCAGAGGCTCCTTCTAAGCACATTTCTCACCACCACAACTTCCAGATGCTGGTGTTAGTGTGTGCATGCACCGGCAGTTGCAGTGCTGTTCAGACCCTCAATAGCAGTGAAAGTCTCAGAGTTCACCACTATTGGGCTGCAAAATCCAGGCCAATATCTCACAGCCCTGTTAGATTTGCTCTCCCTCTGTACAAAATCAAACTCCACACATTGTCTTTCACTCACTCCTGTGTCCAGCCCTGACGGTGCAGAAATCCCCACTCAAAGGGACACAATCCAGTTGATTTCTGATCAAATACCTCCTTCCTCATTCAATAGAGGAAACAGAGACATGAACAGGACTCAGGTGCAAGAAAGTTTCATCAACAGAGCAAAGAAAGGCACCAACAAAAGTCACACCTACTTTCCAATTCATTTCACTGTAATATTCGTTCACTTGTTTTGTAAGATGACTGCAATAAATCTGAAAATGAGCACCATGAGCTTTGTGTTCACTAGTCACTTGTTCTCCTGTGTTTGTCTGTCAGGTTTGCAATTCAATTTGTGTTGGATATTGAAGAGAATCTCTTTTCAAGATGATTGCACATCGTACTGTGTTTAAAGCAACCAACTTGTAAAATGGAAGAGAATGAATGTTTCAATACCTGTGTGACCAGATTCTTCCAATGCTTTTCAACAGCTAGATTGATGATGCTTGTAATCTGTATCCTGTGGAGAATGGGAGAGGAGAATAAAAACATGGTGCATGAACAGGACAGACTGTGTAAAATGGTAGCACAGAAATACTGCCACCTCATTGAAAGTTAATGAGATTTATTCTAAGTCAGACACCTGTCCACAATGAACAAGTGAATACATTAATTGTCCACTTTCAATCTAAATGGGACTGAGGTTCCAACAGAGAAGTTTTCTGGAAAACCTGCTGCAGTTTTAACATTGATGAACTGGAACATCTTATACTAACTTTCAAATAATTGTAGTGATTGTATAGTTCTCATAGTGGAGAGAAGGAGTTGTTTATAAATATAAGCAGAAAGACACATTTGTGGATTGGTGAATGAGCTTTAACTTTCTGAAATGTATTTGTCCATTGGTTGCAGGCCACTGGAATTTTTTTTTTACATTTCAATTGCAGCAGCAGCAGTTTGCAGCAAAATGTCTGATTAATCAGAATAGTGTGTCTGGGAAACACTTAAACAGCCGAGACCCTGTAAAACAGAACTCCAAGTAATATTTTAAATAAGGCACTGAACTGACAAAGCTGTAAAGGCCTGCTCAGGTCAGGAAAAAAAACCCGACCCGAACCACACAGAACCACTTTGGACCCGAGCCCGACCCGGCCCGAGTATCTCCATTTATTCCCACGCCCGAACCGACCCGAGCCTTACCCGACCACCGGAATGTTCACTTTACCTACCTCCCGATTCCGAATCTACAGGAAGCTGCAGCATGAGCGCAATGACATCATCGAGATGCTCACTTGCTCACTGCGCAGACTCAGAGTTTCCCTCCTTAATGTCCCGGACTCCCAGCTTTGGTTGGCTTTTCAACTTTTGACACTTATTAAACTCAACTTCCCAGCAGAGCAAAATGTAATACTTACTGTGTGTTTCCAACGCGGACTCAGCCCAACCTGGACCCAGCCTGACCCGAACCTGGCCTGACCCGACCCGAGCCCGAAAGCCAGACCCGGAAGAGCGACACAACACGACCCGGACCCGACACAGGTCGTCGGGTCCCGTCGGGTTCAGGTCGAGTAGCAGGCCTTCACAGAGCGGAGTTCAGATGAGGGTTGAATTAATTTCAATCACTGAATCTAAACAAGAAGTAAATCTGTCAGGAATGGAACGATTTGCTTTATCTGTGAGCTTGTGGCGCAACAGTAGCGCATCTGCTTCCACTTTAGAAGGTTGTGTGTTCAACTCACGTCAGGCTCAGTGATGTTTTACAGCACCTCAAGTTCCTGGATTTTACATCAGAAGAGAGTTCTATCTATTGGAATGTTCAGTGAATGGTTGAATTTCAAGATCAACTTAAATAGATTAAAGTCCTGATTTCTGGTTCCGTTCCATTTCCATGCTCAGTTCTTATTTCACACTGTTTTATATCAGAACAATGTTTCAGGAATGTGATGTGTCCATTGTTTGTACAATCGCTCTGTCACCCAGTGTGAGAAATAAAACACAAACCGCCCAGCGTGCTGCTCAAACCCATACCTGGCTCTGTCTATAGGCCGCTTAGTTCAGTTGGTTAGGACGCAGTGTTGATAACAACAAGGCTGTGGATTTGATCCCCATGTGCGCTGTCACATGGTCAGTCATTAATTTGACACATTTTTGTAACACTTAAAATCCAACTTTTAGATGCAAACAAGTTTACATAAAATGTAAGAGGGAATTTATTTTGAATAACATCCATTGTATCTTTGTCACGGGTCTGGAGTATCACAGAATTCTTTCCAATTATCTTCCGTTTGCTGATAAACGTTGAACTCGTGGCCTGTTCTCGTTAATGGTCACGAGCAGCAAAAACAGACAGAGCAAGTCTGACCGCCCAGAGATGTGAAAAAGGCTTCAGTTTGGGACAAATGCAGCAAATCAAATGTTCACCCGGCCCCAAGAGAGTCAAAAACTGGGGAAAAGGACACAAGAAGGTAGAGAATAAGCTAAAGCAGACAATGTAAATATTTCCCATCCTAGATATCTCTCTATTCCGATCCAACCTTCAGAGTTGGGTAAATAATTTCAGTGTAAATTGTGCAACTCGAGAGTCAAAACCAAATGGCAATGCAGAATAAAGGAGAACTGCCAAAACCCCAGATTGAACCAGGGATCTTCAGTCTAACACACTCCCAACAGAGCTATTTCAGTCTCACAGGCTTGGCATGATAAGTGGCAAGTAACATTCGCACCACACAAGAGCCAGGCAATGAATATCTCCAACAAGAGAGAATCTAACTATCTCCCCTTGACATTCAATAGCATTACAATCACTGAATCCCCCACTATCAACATCATGGGGGTTACAATGAGTAGCCATACAAATAACGTGGCTACAAGAGCAGGTCAGAGGCTTGGAATCCTGAGGTGAGTAATTACAGTGCAGCTGTTGGCTCCACCCCAGGGGCTGAATTTGTTCTGTAAACCAATGAAGCAGCTTCGCTCAAATCCCAGGTTTATCAATAAATCCTCTTACAAAAGCCCCAAAGTGTGATATATTCCTCTCATTCATCGATGACTCCTGACTCCCCAAAGCCTGTCCACCATCTACAAGGCACAAGTCAAGAGTGTGATGGAATACTCTCCACTTGCCTGGATGCGTGCAATTCCAATTCAAGAATCTCAACACCGTCCAGGACAAAGCAGCCCGCTTGATTGGCACCCCATCTACAAACATTCACTCCCTCCACCTTCGAAGCACAGTGGCAGCAGTGTGTACTGTCTCCAAGATGCACTGCAGCAATGCACCAAGACTCCTTCGACAGCACCTTCCAAACCCAGCAACCTCTACCACCTAGAAGGGCAAGGGCAGCAAATGCAGGGGATACCACCACCTGCAAGTTCCCCTCCAAGCCACACACGATCCTGACTTGGAACTATATCGCCGTTCCTTCACTGTCGCTGGATCAAAATCCTGGAAGTCCCTTCCTCACAGCACTGTGGATGTACCTACCCCACATGGACTGCGGTGGTTCAAGAAGGCAACTCACCACCACCTTCTCATGGGCAATTAGGGATGGGCAATAAATGCTGGCCTAGCCAGCGATGCCCACATCCCATGAATGAATGAACAAAAAAGTGAAGTATCCCTTGTGTCATTGTTTTGGTCGAAAATATAACCCTGGTGGAATTGCCTCTCCCAATCACACCTCACTTCATAGAACATAGAAAATGGAGAAAATTTATGGCACAGAATGAGACCATTTAGCAATCGTGTCTGTGCCAGCTGAAAAAGGGTGATCCAGCCCAATCCCACTTTCCAGGTCTTGGGAATGGGATCTGAACAGATCTCAGAGCTCACATTATGTGAATGTTCTGTTGAAGTATTGTTGAGCTGATATACCAGGGGAGATTCACACTGTTAGACACAGTGTGAAATACATTCAAGTATTTATAAAACATTACAACATGTGAGTAATATTCCCCATTGCTTTCTCAGCACTGATGGATTGTGAAGTGGGAGACAGCCAGAAGTCCCAGTGATCCACACTGACCCTGAGCTGAGAATGAAATGAGAAAAAGTTCAATCTTCAGCAGCGAGATGCTGCAGAGAGGTAAGAGTCCTGAATCAAGGAGAGACTTTCTCATACTGCTGTTGAATCTCATTTCAAACACTCCTTGAACTCTCTGCCGAGGAATTCAGAGCTGGATAACGCCTGTATAATCAGCCTAAAAATGAAATAGAAAACACCCACCGTGGGCTCAAACTCAAAAACTTGAGATTCAGAGTTTCATGCTTTCATCGACTGAGCTCACCAGGCCAGAGACAGTGTCCCCGTCCTGTTTGTTATTGGACGGTGCAGCTGTTGGCTCCACCCCAGGGGCTGAATTTGTTCTGTAAACCATGAACCAGCTTCCTCTCAATAAATTTATCAATAAATCCTCTTACAAAATCCCCAAAGTGTGATATATTCCTCTCACTCGTCCAGAATAAAAGTTACATCTTTTGCTCTTTTTACCTTCCAAACATTGACTTCTATTTTGCTCAGCATTTATTTCTCTCTCCTTTTCATGTTGTGCATTTCATAATTAACATTACATTTCAATTATTTATGAGGGATGAAATGAACAGAAGAGATTTTCTGCAATGATACCAGGGGTGTGGGACAGAGCGAGTGGTTCGGATCTGGTATACACTGCCTGAGAGTGCGCTGGAGGCAGATTCAATCGTGGCTTTCAAAAGGGAATTGGATAAACACCTGAATGGAGAAAATTTGCAGGGCTGCAATGAAAGGGCAGAGGAGTGGAATGAGCTGATTTGCTCTTGCAAAGAGCTGTCATGGACATGATGTACTGAATGGTCTCCATCTGAACTGTAACCATTTGATTCCTTGATTCTAAATCTGTCAAAGTTGTTCTGAACTTGCTCTGCTCCAAGGAGAACAACCCCAGCTTTTCCAGTCTCTGCACATAACTGACGTTATGAGGAACCATGGGGAACCTACTGTAAACCTTCCTCCAGACAGAAATGCAACTGTTCACCACCACACTGTCACCCAGCTGTTCACAATATATATCAATGATACGGATGTGGGGACCAAATGTAGTATTTCCAAGTTCGTGGATGACACAAAACTTGGACAGACTTAGTGAGTGAACAAGAAAATGGCACATGGAATATCATGTGTAAAAATGTTAGGTTATCCATTTTTGTGGGAGGAAGAGATGTGCAGATTATTTCTTGAATGGTAAGAGATTAGAAAGTGTAAATGTGCAAAAGGGCCTGGGTGTCCTTGTCAATACGTGACTGAAAGCTAACATGCAGGTGCAGCAAGCAATTAGGAAGGCGAATGACATGTTAGACTCTATCGCAAGAGGATTTGAGTACAGGAGTAGTGAAGTCTTGCTTCAATTGTATATAACCTTGGTTGGTCTGCAGTTTGGAATACTGTGTGCAGTTTTGTTCCCCTTACCTTAGGAAGGATATCATTGCCATCGAGGGAGTGCAACGGAGGTTCACCAGACTTGTTCCCGGGATGGTGGGACAGTCATATGAAGAGAGATTGGGGAAACTGGGCCTGTATTATCTAGAGTTTTGAAGAATGAGAGGTGATCTCATTGAAATTTACAAAATATTTAAAGGGATAGACAGGGTAGATGAAGCTGTTTCCTCCGGTTGAGGAATCTAGAACTAGGGGACACAATTTCAACGCAAGGGGAAAGCCACTTAGGACAGAGATGAGGAGAAATTTCTTTACTCAGTGGGTTGTGAATCTTTGGAATTGTCTACCCAGAGGGCTGTGGAAGCTCAGTTATTGAGTATGTTTAAAGCAGAGATTGACAGATTTCTAAATACAAATGATATAGGGGATATGGTGTTAGTGTGGGAAAAAGGCATTGATGTGGATGATCAGTCATCATCATATTGAATGGAGGGGTGGGCTCGATGGGCTGAATGGCCTACTCCTGCTCCTATGTTTCTATGTTCCAATGAGTCTGCAAACTTCATATGTATGCTGTCATTGTCCCTTTTATTCCATGGGCTTCAGTTTTACTGGCAGTCTAGTATGTGACATCATCAAGAAGGTTTTCAATAAGTTAAATAAGGAGAAATTGTTTCCAGTGGCAAAAGGGTCAGTAACCAGAGGATGTATTTATCAGGTGATTGAGAAAAGACCAGAGGCGAAATGAGGAATGATTTTTTATACAGTGATGTGTTGTGATCTGGAATGCACTGCCTGATCAGGACTTGAAAGCAGATTCAGTAGTAACTTTGAAAAGCAATTGGGATAAATACTGGAAGGAAAATGTACAGATTACAGGAAAAAGCTGAACACCAGGACTAATTGGATAGCACAACCAAAGAGACAGCACTGACACAATGGACCAAATGGTCTCCTTCTTTGGGTATCAGTCTATGGTTTTATGAACATAATGTTGGTACAATTCGCTGAGTTGGAAGGGCAGTGAACCCAGATTCGGGTATTCTAAACACCAGACCCAAACCAACTGAACAAGCCTGTTGTTCAATCTCTGTTTTTCACACCAGCTTCTCCTCACTCTTTCTGTGTTTCCAGCCTGGTCTGTTCCTCTGACCTTCATTCCTGACACTCTATTGAGAATGGCCAATTCACTGCACCTCTCACTCCCACCGTCACTCCACCCCTTCACCCACTTCCAAACCTCTCTGTTCAACAGTACCTCACATCTGCTCCTCTGCTCCATTAATATACCAGGAAAACATTTTCAAACAGACATTTCCAGACAGTGAACGTTCCAGTAAGACAAGGTAAAGATCAGATTCATTCACTTTAAACACAGAGAGAGCAGATCTCCCTGTTCAGTCTAAGGAGCAGATGTAGTTTCACTCCCATTAGTCTTAGAGACATGGGCCAGAATTTTAAGGGACCGTTGGAGACGGGAATGGAGGCTGGGGAGGGGGAGGGGGAGGGGGTGTATAAAATAGGGATGGAAGACGTCGGACCAGATTTTTCTGTCGGCGGCTAACATGGAGGGCAGACTTCGCACATCCACACGGCAAGAAGGCATTTAAAGTATTTATGAGTCCATTTGTAAGCAATTTTATTCATTGGGTCCAATTGAACTAATAGCACACGGGAACCACGGGGCTTCAGAGCCTCGCCTGGTTAAAGGAGGTGACTGGGAGGTGGGAGCTGAGTGTTGGCTTCACTGGGAAGCTATCGGGTGAGGCAGCAAAACTTGGCAGCAAGGGTGGAGGGGGAAAGGGCATCGGGAAACACTGTCAGGAGTGGGGACCAATGTGCCAGCTCTGCAGGCGGAACAACACCAGGGTGCCATTGGGGCAGTGCCACCTCATTGAGGATGACAAGTGAGGAACTGTGGCTGGGTGTTGTTTACTGTGAAGGCCTTGCACTAAGGGAGGGGCAACCTGTCATCAGCCTCATTCACCCTGGATTTGACGCTCCCATTGAAGAAGAGCAGTAGTAGAGAGGGAGCGCAGGCACCAGCAGGGGCACCACAGCTGCTTGGGGGCCCACAGGAGGGCCAGCCTCGAACAGGAGGCTGGAGAAGGAGGCAGAGAAACACGTCAGCCGAGGTTCAACTACCTGCAGATGTCCGAGTGACAGTGTCTCCACAGACTGCACCTCTCCACGGAGGTCGTTTCTGCCATGATGCAGCTGTGCCCCATGGGACTTGGTGGGCACCTGATGCCAGTGTCACTGAAGGTCACCGTGCCACTGAACTTCTACACCAGCAGATCATTGCGGGGATCCACTGGAGATATGTGTGGACTCTCACAGTCTGTGGTGAATCAGTGCATCAAGGAGGTCACCAATGTCCTGTTCAGGAGGGCCGGTGACTATGTGCACATTGATCCAAACAATCAAGCTGAGAGGGCTATAGGATTCGGGGACTTCGCTGGATTCCCCCAGGTGTAGGGTGTCATTGACTGCACCCATGTGACCATCAAGGCTCCAGCAGACCAGCCAGCAGCCTTCAACAGGAAGGGCTTCCACTTGCTCAGTGTGTAACTGGTCTGTGACCATCACAAATAGATCCTACAGGTGTGTGCACAAATCCCGGGAAGCAGCCACAACACCTACATACCAAGGCAGTCGCAGGTGCCAGAACTTTTCCGTGGCCCCATGCGCTTTCTGAGATGGATCCTTAGAGACAAGGGCTACCCACTGAAGACATGATTACTGACGTCTGTGAGGAACCCACACAAGATGCAGAGGAGAGGTACAATACCTTCTGCAGGTCAACCCGAGCGACCATCAAAGAGGCCATTGGTCTCCTGAAGATGAGATTCAGGCACTTAGATTGTTCCTGTGGAGCCCTTCAGTATGTCCTGGAGAGGGTCTCGCATATCATGGTGGTTTGCTGTGCTCTGCACAATCTGGCATTACAGAGGGGTGAGGTGTTGACTAGTGAGGATATAATGGAGTGTGATGCCTCCTCTGATGATGAGGATGTGGAGGAGGATGCTGCCCAAGCAGTGCCAGATGAAGAACCTCAGGCACAGCAGGAAAGCCACCATGAGATACACACACGGGAGACACGAGACACCCTTATACATTCAAGTTTCCTTTGAGCCTTACCACCTTCTGGAACCACAGCAATAAAGCCTTAGCTTTAAGCAGCCCTGTTGTCACCTCTTTCCTTCTACACTACAGCGCCCAGGTACACATTGCACAGTGACAAGGCCGAAGCTTTGTGAACTCAGGGCTTGGTCCCTCACTTCCAGCCCCTTGGGAGGAAGGGTTGAAATGAAGTCCCAAAGGGCATCAACAATTGGAAGGAGACATAGTGAGAGAACATCATTTCTTTATTCTGTGCGACACCAAACACAACCCTATCCATCTGGAATGTACATTCACCCGTGAACCCCTCAGTGAATCTAGGTGCTCTTCTTAAATCTTTTCCGGGTGCTCCTACGTGCTACTCCCCCTGCTCTGTCAGCTGAGGTGAAGACAGGCTGCTGACCTTGCTGCCCCATAGCTTGGGATGACATTGGCGGCCGTCCTCTCACTGCCTGAGGCCTGGAGGGCCCTGGCACACTGAGGACCTCCTGCACACGTACAGGGACCCCCTCTGTCAGCGAGGATGATGGAGGTGCTGGCATCACTGGTGTTACTGGCAGAGGGGCTTCAGAGCTACTGTCCACACCAGGAGCCCCCTGAGAGGAGACCCCAGATGTAGCAGCCAGCTGCTCCTCCCCCTTATCAGACACACTTGTACCTCCCTGCTGACCTGAGAGGGACGTGGACCTGGTGGAGAGTTCAGGTGCCTCGTCCCCCCTCTCACCTTGTCACCGCTGGATGGAGCTCAAGGACAAAGTGATGGAGTGCAGGTCTGTGCACATCTCCGGCAGCCACTGATTGGTCGGCTGGATCTGCCTCTCCATGAGAGTCACCAATCTCTCAATGGAGGAAGCCAGACACACCCCCATCAGAGACAGTGCAGCGTCCAAGGCCTGGATGGACTCCTCCATTGTCCATGCTTGGGTACACATAGCGTCTGGCAACTCTGCCAGATGTTGCCTGACCTCTCACTGCAGCTGCAGTATTTCCCGTGTTGCTAGTAACACCAGAGGCATGTCATCAGCCTGGGGCTCAGCGTGGGCCTGGCCTCCCACAGACCGCCAAGTGCCAGTGGCCTCGGCTGTCACAGCCTCCGTCAGCTGCCCGGGCCTGTCTGTGATGTGCTCATCAGTTTGTGTGCCCAAATCTAACAGCGAACGGATACCCACCAACGTGAGAGTTTCTGTTCTGGTGCAGGATGCGGGGGAATGATGTGACGGTGCACCCTCTGAGGCTCCCTCCTGCTCCTCAGATGTGTCCAGCTGTCTCCCAGTCTCTCCAGCTCTTTGCTCATGGCATTCATCCGGGCCTTCATGAGAAAACAGGGACATTGAAGGGTTAGGGTCTTCCCATCGTGACATTCCAACCACCCCTACTGTGCAGCTCCATTGATGCAGTGGTGAACAGATGAGCAGTGTGGCTCCTTTGCAGCTGATGCTCCCTTGTGCCCCAGGAGATGTTCACTCACTCTCTTGGGTAGGTGCCCCTGTCTCTCCATCAGCTATGGAGCAGCTGCTTTGCTGCCCGGCCAGTTCCATGGCCTCCTCCTCCATCGGGATGAGGACATGGAGATAAGGCACTCCACCGTCGGTCTTGATTGGCTCTTTCCAATTGTGGGATGTCTTCTCCTGCAGACACAATGATGAACACAGTTAGCCTCCCAGCGGGGACAAGATCTCTGATGGTGATAGTCCAGCAGTCCATGATGGGGATACACGTATTCCTCCTGCATGCGGCCCCTCTCGAGGGACTGTGTGAGGTTATGCAATGACTGACATGCACCTCTCACCGAGATGCAGCCAAGCCTCAGGCAGCATGTCCTGCTGACCTTCCCCAATACACATGACTGGGTGGTCGCTCCCTTTCACCAAACACTCCCTCTCACTCTGCCACACGCAATGTCCAAAGAGTCCAAAGTGTTTGGAGTTCTCACTTGAGCACCCTGGATCAGGTCATTGACCCACTTCCTGTACTGGATCCATGTCCTGGGGGTGAACCCACGGCTGCTGACCTCACCTACTATCTTCAGCCAGCTTTGCTTGGTCAGGTGGACAGGTCTCCACCTCCCATCCCTGGGGAAGAGGATCTTCCACCTTTCGCTTGCCACCTGGAGGAGAACTGGCAGGGTGGCATCGCTAAACCGTGGGACCATGGTCACTGCAGGCTCGCATTCAGCTCCTTACCCATCAGGCAGCAGAGGCAGCAGAACGGGTCCTGGGGCATCAGAGGCAGCAGAACGGGTCCTGGGACAGCAGAGGGCTCTCAGGAAGACACTCCTTTAAACCAGGCAGCAGTGAATGCAGGGCTGGCAACCCTTTAAATATGGTGCCAGCACCTGCCGTTGTGTCAGATGTCGGTGCCATCAGCGCCTCATTCCCTACCTCTGGTCCTTGTTTACATGGGCCCCACGTCTCCCCTTCATTAATTGGTCGGCTGCTCCGTGATCGGGGTCGGTCGGCCACATTTCACTCGTTTGGTGACGATACCCACTTCCGGTGCCTCTGCCAAGAGCCGCACCGTTAGTTTAAAATTCAGCCCATGGGGTCAAGAGTGGAAAATCTCCCCTCTGATTCTCTCTACTTAAAATGATGGAGACACCAAATTAAACCTGATGAAACCAGGGATTGTATCCTGGTTCTTCAATCTAGAGTTCTCCCAACTGAGCTATTCCATCCTCACTGTGAACTCATCTTCATTGGAGACAAAAATAACTCCAGGCGGAATTTCCCACCCGTTCATTCCTCACTTCAGGGGAATGGGACCCGACCAGATTGTGGAACTCAGATTATGTTAATGTTCTGCTCTTGATATCTTAATATTATCTTGCGTTTGAGCCACTTTTAATCACGTTCACGGACAAATTCTTCCATCATCCCTTCTCCCACATTCTCTCTCTCTCATTCATTCTTTATTCCTCACAATCCAGAAAGGGTTCGGAATCAGAGCTCACCTCCAAACCCTCTGCACACAGACCTCTGTCTGTCACCCTGTTTGATCCAAGATCCAAGAGACCAGTCAATAAATTACACTCTTTATAAACACAGAAAGCTGCCTCACAGTGTTGGACACAGAGTTAAATACACTGAAATCTTTTGGAAAAAGTTCATCTTATGGGTTGTGTAATGATGGAAATATACCTTCTGTAAGTAAATGAAACAGGGAATGGAGCGGTGTGAAACATTTCCAGACCATGTCCAACACGTTTCCACACAGTGTGAAAACCCACCACGGAAAGAGTGGAACATGCAATCATTTGATCACATCATGATTAACATCACTCAGACGCCTGAACCATTAGGTCACTGCAGCTGGCTGCACAGCCAGGAGTTGTGCTGAAGGTGACAGCCATGCTTGTGCAATTGACCAGGTGGCTGAGAGGTTAAGGCAATGGACTGCTGATCTATTTGTTCTTCATGTATGGGTTTGAATCCCATTCTTATTGTTAGTTTGTGAGCTGTGTAGTGCATTGTTTAAAATGGGGCACTTTTTGCGTAAAGTCGGCCTGGAAACCTGTTCTTGTCAATTTCCAGACAGTGATTCCACAATTGTTTATACTTTATTAAAAGTGAAACAGACAATTGGAATTCTTCACCCAAATTGGACTGGAATGAAGATCAAATTGGGATCACGAAACGGAGCAAGATTTTGCCTCCCTCCCTTCCTTCCATCTTGAAATTCTCTGGATCTCCACCAAGTGAAAGACTAACGGGAAAAGCAAACGGCGAGGGAGCAGAAGCAGAACATGATCCTTTGGCAATAAATTTATTTTCAAATCTTCTTGATAGATTAAGTGAGTGAGCAATGCTTTGACAGATGGAGTTTAAAATGTGGGGTCATCTGGGACCGACGAAAGATAGATCAGAGTGTTTTTTTGTAAGAGGTGAGATGTTAGAAACTGTGGAGGAGCCGAGACCCGAATACAGAATTACTAAAAACTAGTGGACTGGCAGAAAAATAATGTGAAAAGCGAACGGAATATGAAGTTTGGAACTCATGTTGCAGTGATATAAACCTCTGTGCTCCTGAAGCGAATGTCCAAGCCCAGATTGTGGGGAATCTGTGGAGAGTGATTTTTTTTTTATTCATTCTTGGATGTGAGTATCGCTGATAAGGCTAGCATTTATTACCCATTCCTAATTGCCTTTGAGAATGCAGTGGTGAGCTGCCGTCTTGAACTGCTGCAGTCCATATGGTGTAGGAACACCCACAGTGCTACTGGGTAGGGAGTTCCAGGATTGTGACCCAACAACAGTGAAGAAATGGCGATATCGTTCCAAGTCAGGATGGTGAGTGACTTGGAGAAGAACCTGCAGATGGCGAGTTCCCATGCATCTGCTGCCCTTGTCCTTCGAGGTGGTAGAGGTCACAGGTTTGAAAGGTGCTGTTGAAGGATACTTGGCGAGTTACTGCAGTGCATATAGAGATGTTACACACTGCAGCTACTGTGTACTGGTGGTGGAGAGAGTGAATATTTAAGGTGGTGGGTTAGGTGGCGATCAAGTGGGCTGCTTTGTCCTGGATGGAATTGAGCTTCTTGAGTGTTGTTGAGTGGGCTCTATTCCATCACACTCCTGACTTGTGCCTTGTAGATGGTGGACAGGTTTTGGTGTATCAGGAGGTGAGATACTTGCTGCAGAATTCCTAATCTCTGACCTGCACTTATAGCCGCAGCATAGATGTGACTGGTCCCGTTAAGTTTCTGGTCAATGGTAACCCCCAACATATTGATGGTGGGGGATTCAGCAATGATAATGCTTCTGAATATCAAAAGGTAGATTTTTTTCTCTCTCTCATTGGAGATGTTCACTGCTTGGCACTTGTGTGGCCAGAAGGTTGCTTGTCACTTATCAGCTCAAGCCTGAATATTGTTCAGGTCTTGCTGCTTGTAGGCACAGACTGCTTCAACTGAGGAGTTGTGAATCATCACCTAACATTCCCACTTCTGACTTATGTTGAAGGGAAAGTCGTCAATGAAACAGCTGAGGATGTTTGGGTCCACGACACCACCCTGAAAAACTACTGAAGCAATGTCCTGGGCTGAGATGATTGGCCTCCACTAACTACAACATCTTGTTTTGTGCGAGGTACAACTCCAGCAAGTGGAGAGTTTTCCCCCTGATTCCCATTGACTTCAATTTTGCGAGGGATCATTGATGCCACACTCACTCAAGG
Organism: Heterodontus francisci; assembly: GCF_036365525.1. NCBI lineage: Eukaryota > Metazoa > Chordata > Chondrichthyes > Heterodontiformes > Heterodontidae > Heterodontus > Heterodontus francisci. The sequence goes on from NW_027140311.1 coordinate 25,173, forward strand.
GTAATCACTCTCACCTCTCCTCTGGAATTCCACTCTTTCATCTCTGTTTGGACCAAGCTGCAATGAGTGATAAGAACAGAAGATCAGAAGAACTAGTTGCAGGAGTAGGCCATTTGGCCCCTCGAGCTTGCTCCACCATTCAATAGGATCATGTCTGACCTGATCATAACCTCAACCCCACTTTCTTGCCTGCCCACATAACCCTTGGCTCTCATGTAGATAAAAATCTTGAAGACATTCAATGACCCAGCCTCCACTGCTCTCTGTGGTAGAGAATTCCAAAGATTAATGACGCTCTGAGAGAAGAAATTCCTTCTTAAATGAAAAACCCCTAAATCTGAAACTGTGTCCCCTAGTTCTAGATGCCACCACGAGGGGAAACTTCCTCTCAGCATCTACCCTCTCAAGTCCCCTCAGAAGCTTATATGTCTCAAGACATTCACCTCTCATTTTTCTCAGCTCCAATGAGTATCGGTCCAACCTGCTCAACTTTCCTCATACGACAACCCCTTCATCACTGGAATAAATCTAGTGAACCTTCTCTGAACTGCCTCCAATGCAAGTATATCCCTCCTTAAATAAGGAAACCAAAACTGTACACAGTACTCTAGGTGTGGTTTCACCAGCACCATGTACATTTGTAGCAAGACTTCTCTACTTTTATACTCCATCCCCCTTGCAATAAAGGGTAACATTCCATTTGCCTTCCTAATTAATTGCTGTACCTGCATGGTAACTTTTTGTGATTCATGTCCGAGGACGCCCAGATCCTTCTACACTGCAGCATTCTGTAATGTCTCACAATTTTAATAATATTTTCCTGTTCTATTCTTCCTACCAAAGTGGATAACCTCACGTTTTCCCACATTATACTCTATCTGCCAAATTATTTCCTGGAGCTGAGAGACCCTGGCAGAACCTAAACTGAGCATCGATGATCAGATTATTGCTAAGTGAGTGGTGCTTGATAGCACTGTTGCTGACATCTTCCATCACTTTGCTGATGATCAATAGTAGACTGATGGGGCGGTAATTTGTCAGATTGCATTTGTCCTGCTTTTTTACGGACAGGGCACACCTGGGCAATTTTCCACATTGTTGAGTAGACGCCTGTTTTGTAGCTCTACTGGAACAGCTTGGCTGAGTGCGCAGCTAGTTCTGGAGCACAGGTCTTCAGTACTAGAGCCGGAATGTTGCTAGGGCCCATAGTCTTTGCTGTATCGAGTGCCTTCAGCTGTTTCTTGCCATTATGTGGAGTGAAGCAAATTGGCTAAAAACTGGAAGCTGTGATGCTGGGGACCTCAAGAGGCCGAGATGAATCATCCACTGAGCAATTTCTGACTGAACATGGTTTCAAATGCTCCAGCTTCACCTTTTGCACTGACGTGCTCGGCTCCACCAACATTGAGGATAGGAATGCTTTTGGACCCTCCTCATTTGGTTCGTTATTTAATTGTCCACCACCTTTCATGACTGGATACTTAGTTTCACAGGGCAGTGTCCTGGTCCCAACCATCCTCAGCTGTTTCATTGATGGCTTTCTCTTCAACATAAGTCAGAAGTGGGAATGTTCGCTGATGATTCACATCTCCTCAGATACTGAAGCAGTCTGGGCTTGCAAGCAGCAAGACCTGAACAACATTCACTCTTGAGCTGATAAGTGACAAGCAACATTCTTTGATCTGATCCTGAGGGAATTATCCGTGTGTGGAGCGGCGGGATGTATGGAGAGTGATTCTGAAGAGGGTGTCTGAGCCTGGAGGGAAGAATCTGTGGAGTGTGGTCCTCAAAGGATGTCCGTGTCTGGAGATTTAGGATCTCTGAAGAGGGTCTCCGAGCCCGTAGTGCTGGGATCTATGGAGAGTGATCCTGAAGTGGGTCTCCGAACCTGGAATGGCGGGATCTGTGGAGAGTGATCCTGAAGTGGGTGTCCGAGCCTGGAGTGGCGGGATCTGTGGAGAGTGATCCTGATGAGTGTGTGTAAACCTGGAATGGAAGCTTTCTGTGGAGGTACAGGAAGAGGCCATTCATTCCCAGTATTCTATAAAGGTTTAGCATAACTTATAAGTTTTTATCTATGCCTCTATTAATAAAGCCAAGTGTCCTGTTTGCTCTTAGCTACCTTTTCAATCCTTCTAACACTGGTGTGCATTGTCTCTCTGCTCCTGCACCCAGTTTAGAATTGTAACGTTTCATTTATAACGCATTCTTCCTTCCAAATTGTATCACTTCACATTTCTCTGTGTAAAATTTCATCTGTTATGTGAAAGCCCATTTTACCAGTTTTTTTTAAGTTCCCCTGACGTGTGTTACTATCACTGGCATAGGACAAAATTCCTGAGCATTCTTTGATGCTATCTCCATAGACAGAGCAATCTTAGACGTGAGCTCAAATGTAGGATTTTGGGTGTTTTCTATCTTATTTCACCCACCAATAGAAGCACAAATATGTCACGTAAATCTTGTTCACTGCAGTCCGTGCTGCTGTTTGCTGCCTATATTTACAGACTTTTATCTCAACCTCATCACCATGTTCTCTAATATATTCAGGGGGCATCAGCAGAGAAAATGTTCACCAAGGATGGCAAGTGCAAGGAAGTGTTTATTTACATCATTATGTCATGAATATAATATACAAATACATTACATGTGTGAATCATCAAGGTGTGTCTGAATAAATGGAACCCCGTTACAATAAACACTGTCACCTTTCAATGTTTAGCGGACAGGTTTGACGGCTTGATGTGTGTGATTCCCTCATTAATGTGTTTGCACAAAGTTCGGGGAAAGACGGAGATATGAATAATTTAAAGGGAAATTTTTTAAGCATATCTCCACATCTCTCACTCACAAAGATCTGCAAACACATGGATTCAGAAAGAACCTGAGTACAAAATCACCTAAAATAAACACAGCCAAAGAGTCTTGCAATAACCTGTAGCTCAGGGAAAGTACATGCTGTTTTGGAAGTGATTCTGTTTCTTCTGTTAAAATATTTTTTAAAGAAGTCATAATCAAACGGAATAAATGTAGGGCCAGTTCTTTTTCAAGAGAGCACCAAAAGAGCCAATTTGGCAATTATGTTTACTGTTTGTCACATAATTCAAGTTAAATATAGAACAGAAACCCTGGTAACAGGGAGATGTGGTTAGTGAAGTCATTCACGCCCCTTGATTGGACAAGCTCGGCAGCAGCAGCGTACACCTAAGACAGCAGAAAACTCACAAGCTTTTGGTTGTAGAGTCAGTGTGTTTTACCTGCTGGAGTGAGCAGCTGATAAAGTTAGCCTGAAGAAGTGTCAAGGAAGGAGAGAAGACCACAACCCAGCTTGTTTTCCAGAAAATCTTGAAAAGATCCTGAGAAGTCCCGTGTGTTAATTCATCTTGTTACATTTCTTTGAAGAAGGCCTGCTAAAATTAATTCTCAATGCCTTCTGAAAAGAACTGTTCTAAAATACCCTAGTGACCTGACTACGTATACTCAGAAGTTAGACTGTATTCCAATTTTGGAGTAACGTATCTCATCTGATGTTTTCTTCAAAAATTAGCAAGTAAACAGCCCAAGAGTTTTTTTTTTTGTGTTAGTAACAAAATTAAAAAAAAAATTTTTAAATCTCTTTTATCTTTTCAGTTAACCGGTGTATGTGTGTGTGCGCATGTGGCTCGAAGATTTAAAAAAAGGACTTTAGAAGTAAAGGTGAAAAGGGAACTTTTAAAATTTCCACCTGCGTGTTTATGCTTTACTTCATGACTAGTTAAAACTTGTTCTACAATAAATGAATCATTTTGTTGTTCATTAAAGAAACCTGGTCAGTGTCTTCTATTCTGGGAAAAATAGAGTATATGATTGACTGTTTCATTAAGTGGGAAAAGTTAAAATAAATGTTGTGACCTGTGGAGAAGTGGGATGAGAATAAAGAGTGCCCTCCTCTGCCCTTAGTTGTCACAGCATTTGTGATCTGGCTCTGTAGCTTCGTTGGCTCGAGTGTTTGTCTAATAATCAGAAAATCTTGGATTCATATCCTTGCTTCAAAAGTTTAGCTATCAATCGTTTACATCTGTTTTCTTGTGAACTTTAACTTTTCTTATGAATGTTATTCACACAAGAAAACAGCTCAGTGGTTGCCTTTGTGAAGGATGTGAGTTTGGAATGGCTGTTCCTCCTTGTACAAATGTTCAGTGCTAATATTTCAACGGCAACTCAATCCCCCACAATTTCTTTGAGCGCAATGTTTTTGCAGTTGCATTTAACCTGGAAAACAGGTTAATCTCACTGAAGGAAAGTGTGACCGTGTTGTAAGTTTCAGAGTGTTTGTGCCATTTTGTGTCTTTTTTAACCAAGACTGTAACACAACGCAAAGGGGAGGGTTGATCCGAGATTTAGAATATATTTGTCAGTCAGGAGCAAGAAAAATGAAAAGGAACAAAATAAGAAAACCCAGTCCCCAGATTTGAGAATCTGCAGATCCGCTTTGGGAAAGTGAATCAGAGCAGAATGAAGGGTGAACTGTCTGACTGCCCGGAAGAGATGAAGACACAGCTCAGTCAGCACGCTCCCCTGGTTTATGATGCTGGAACATTCCTCACACAGAAATTATTCAATCAATATTCATCTGCCAAGTCGGTCTGAGGCTGTGCCTCTCTGATCATGTGGAATTAAAGCAATTCTTCCAGTCAGTTAGTTCAGTTGTCATTTCATCAGAAATTCGGTCATCATAACTTCGTCAGGGACCTAATGGTTCAGGTGTCTGAGTGATGTCAATCATGATGTGATGATATGATTGTATGTTCCAGTCTTTCCGTTGTGGATTTTCACACTGAGTAGAAATGTGTTGGACATGCTCTGGAAATGTTTCACACCGCTCCATTCCCAACAGGCCATGACCTGATGTGATGGAAATTTCATTTACTTACAGAAGCTGCATTTCCATCATTGCACATCTGGCTGCACAGCCAGGATCTTTACTGTCCAAACAGCTGACAAGGTGGTCGAGAGGTTAAAACGGGGGCGTGCTAATGCATTTTGCTTTGCATGTGTGAGTTCGGATCCCAATTTTGTCATTAGTTTATGAAGTGTCCGAAACATTGTTTTGGGGGAGATTTTGTGGAAAGTTGGCCTGGAAACATGTTCTTGTCAATATCTCGCTGGTGATTCCAGAATTGTTTATACTTTATTACAATTGAGACAGACAATCGGAATTCTTCACCCAAATTGGACTGGAATGAAGATCAAATAGGGATCACGAAAAGGAGCAAGATTTTTCCCTCCCTCCTGCCTTCCATCTTTACTTTCTCTGGATTTACACCAAATGAAAGACTAACGGGGAAAGCAAATGGCGAGGGAGCAGAAGCAGAACATTATCCTTTGGCAAGAAATTTATTTTCAAATCTTCTTGATAGATTAAGTGAGTGAGCAATGCTTTGGCAGATGGAGTTTAAAATGAGGGGTCATCTAGTACCTATGAAAGATGGATCAGAGTGTTTTTTATAAGTGGTGAGATGTTAGAAACTGGAGAAGCAGAGACCCGAGTGCTGAATCACTAAAAGCTAGTGGACTGGTCGAAAATAATGTGAAAGGCTAATGGAATCTGAAGATTGGAACTCATGTTGTAGTTATATAAAGCTCTGTGCTCCTGAAGTAAATGTCCAAGCCTGAATTGTGGGGAATCTGTGGAGAATGATTTGTTTTTTATTCATTCTTGGGTGTGAGTATCGCTGGCAAGGCTGGCATTTATTGTCCATCCCTAATTGCCCTTGAGAATGTGGTGGGGAGTTCCCTTCTTGAACTGCTGCAGTCAATGTGGTGTAGGAACACCCACAGTGCCATTGCGGAGGGAGTTCCAGGATTTTGACCCAGCAACAGTGAAGAAATGGTGATATAGTTCCAAGTCATGATGTTGAGTGACTTGGAGGTGAACCTGCAGGTGGTGGTGTTCCCATGCATCTGCTGCCCTTATCCTTCGTGGTGGTAGTGATCACGGGTTTGGATGGTGCTGTTGAACGTTACTTAGCGAGTTACTGCAGTACATCTTGTAGGTGGTACACACTGCTGTCACTGTGCTCTGCTGGTGGAGGGAGTGAATGTTTAAGGTCGTGGGTGATGTACCAATGAGGAGGACTGCTTTGTCCTGGGTGGTATTGAGCTTTATATGTGTTGTTGGAGCTGCAGCTATCCAGAAAAGTGGAGAGTATTCCATCACATTCCTGACTTGTGCCTTGTAGACAATGGACAGGCTTTGGCCTGTCAGGAGGTGAGATACTTGCTGCAGAATTCCCAATTTCTGACCTACGCTAAAAGCCGCAGCATAGATGTGACTGGTCCAGTTTAGTTTCTGGTCAATGGTAACCCCCAAGATGTTGCTGGTGAGGGATTCAGTGATGATAATGCTGCTGAGTATTAAAAGGTAGATGGTTTGATTGTCTCTCACTCTAGATGTTCACTGCGTGGCACTTTTGTGGCAACCAAGTCGCTTGTCACTTATCAGCTCAAGCCTGAATGTTGTTCAGGTCTCGCTGCTTGCGGACACGGACTGCTTCAGTATCTGAGGAGTTGTGAATCATCACCGAACATTCCCACTTCTGACATAAGTTGAGCGGAAAATCATTAATGAAAGAGCTGAGGATGGTTGAACCTAGGACACTACCCTGAGAAACTCCTGAGGCAATGTCCTGGATTGAGATGATCGGCCTCCACGAACCATAATCATCTTGCTTTGTGCCAGGTATGACTCCAACAAGTGGTCAATTTTCCCCTGATTCCCATTGATTTCAATTTTGCTAGGGATCCTTGATGCCACACTCACTCAAGGGTAATTACTCTCACCTCTGCTCTGGAATTCCACTCTTTTGTCTCCATTTGGAACAAGCTGCAATGAGATCATAAGAACAGAAATAGTAGAAGGAAGAGGCCATTTGGCCCCCTCGAGCCTTCTCCGCCATTCAATAGGATCATGGCTTATCTGATCATGGCATCAACCCCACTTTCTTGCCTGGCCCCATAACCCTTGACTTCCTTGTAGATAAAAATCCAAAGATGAACGACTGTCTGAGAGAAGAAATTCCTCCTCATTTCCTTCTTAAATGGAAAATCCCTAATTCTGTGTCCCCGAGTTCTAGATTCTGCCACGATGGGAAACATCCTCTCAGCATCTACCCTGTCAAGACCCTTCAGAATCTTATATGTCTCAATACGATCACCTCTCATGTTTCTAAACTCCAATCAGTATAGGTCCAACCTGCTCAATCCTCCTCATAAGACAACCCCTTCATCACAGGAATTAATCCAGTGAACCTTCTCCGAACTTTTTTTTTAATTTCCAAAATGTACTTTATTCGTTAAATAAACTATAAAAAGATACATTACAAAACAGTTCAAAAACAGCACCAAGTCAACAATACAAAGATTGCAAAGGAGGTCAGTTTCCATCAGTACAGGAGTGAATTGCCTCACAACCCTTCCATTTCATTTTACCTGCCATGTACTTTTTGCAGCAAACAAATATTTTCTGGAATAAAAACAAGAAATACTGGAACCACTCAGCAAGTCTGGCAGCATCTGTGGAAAGAGAAGCAGAGTTAACGTTTCGGGTCACTGACCCTTCTTCGGAACTGACAAATATTAAAAATGTCACAGGTTATAAGCAAGTGAGGTGTGGGTGGGGCAAGAGATAACAAAGGAGAAGGTGCAGGTTGGACAAGGCCACATAGCTGACGAAAACGTCATGGAGCAAAGGCAAACAATATGTTAATGGTGTGTTGAAAGACAAAGCATTAGTACAGAATAGGTGTTAACGGACTGAATATTGAATAGCAGCAAGTGCAAACCTGAAAAAAACAGTGGGTAATCAAACTGAATAAACTAAGATGAAATGAAATAAATGCAATATAAAACGTTGTAAAAAATGTAAAAAGGCAAAAAAGAAGAAAAAAGAAAAAACAACTAAAAATGAAAGTAAAATGGGGGGCTGTCATGCTCTGAAATTATTGAACTCAGTGTTCAGTCCGGCAGGCTGTCATGTGCCTAATCGGTAGATGAGACGCTGTTCCTCGAGCTTGCGTTGATGTTCACTGGAACACTGCAGCAATCCCAGGACAGAGATGTGAGCATGAGAGCAGGGGGGAGTGTTGAAATGGCAAGAAACCGGAAGCTCAGGGTCCTGCTTGCGGACCGAGCGGAGGTGTTCCGCAAAACGGTCACCCAGTCTGCGCTTGGTCTCCCCAATATAGAGGAGACCACATTGTGAGCAGCGAATACAGTATACTACATCGAAAGAAGTACAACTAAATCGCTGGTTCACCTGAAAGGAGTATTTGGGGCCTGGGATAGTGAGGAGAGAGGAGGTAAATGGGCAGGTATTACACCTCCTGCGATTGCAGGGAAGGTGCCATGGGATGGGGACGAGGTGGTGGGGGTAATGGGGGAGTGGACCAGGGTGTCACGGAGGGAACGATCCCTTCGGAATACTGACAGGGGAAGGGAGGGGAAGATGTGTTTGGTAGTGGCATCACGCTGGAGGTGGTGGAAATGGCAGAGGATGATCCTTTGGATATGGAGGCTGATGGGGTAGAAAATGAGGACAAGTGGAACCCTGTCACGGTTCTGGGAGGGAGGGGAAGGGTTGAGGGCAGAGGTACGGGAAATGGGCCGGACACGGTTGAGGGCCCTGTCAACAACAGTGTGGGGGATTCCTCGGTTGAGGAAAAAGGAGGTCATACCAGAAGCACCGTCATGGAAGGTAGCATCATCAGAGCAGATGCGTCGAAGATGGAGAAATTGGGAGAATGGAATGGAGTCCTTACAGGAGGTAGGGTGTGAAGAAGTGTAGTCGAGGTAGCTGTGGGAGTCGGTGGGCTTATAATGGATATTAGTAGACAACCTATCCCCAGAGATGGAGACAGAGAAGTTGAGGAAGGGAAGGGACGTGTCAGAGATGGACCATGTCAGGGTGAGAGAAGAGTGGAAATTGGAAGCAAAGTTGATAAAGTTTTCCAGTTCAGGGCGGGAGCAGGAAACGGCACCGATACAGTCATCAATGTACCGGAAAAAGAGTTGGGGGAGGGGGCCTGAGTAGGACTGGAACAAAGAATGCTCGACATATCCCACAAAAAGACAGGCATAACTAGGACCCATGCGGGTACCCATAGCGACACCTTTTACTTGAAGGAAGTGCGAGGAGTTGAAGGAGAAGTTGTTCAATGTGAGAACAAGTTCAGCCAGGCGGAGGAGGGTGGTGGTGGATGGGGACTGGTTGGGCCTCTGTTCCAGGAAGAAGCGGAGAGCCCTCAAACCATCCTGGCGGGGGATGGAGGTGAAGAGCGATTGGATGTCCATAGTAAAGAGGAGGCGGTTGGGAACAGGAAACTGGAAATTGTCAAAATGACGTAGGGCGCCAGAAGAGTCACGGATGTAGGTGGGAAGAGACTGGACCAGCGGAGAAAAGATAAAGTCAAGATAGGAAGAAATAAGTTCAGTGGGGCAGGAGCAGGCTGACACAATGGGTCTGCCGGGACATTCCCGTTTGTGGATTTTGGGAAGGAGGTAGAAGCGGGCTGTTCGGGGTTGCGAGACTATGAGGTTGGAAGCTGTAGAGGGAAGTTCTCCAGAGGAGATGAGGTCAGTGACAGTCCTTTGGATGGTGGCTTGATTTTCGTCGATGGGGTCATGGTCCAGAGGGAGGTAGGAAGAAGTGTCTGTGAGTTGGCGCTGAGCCTCTGCAAGGTAGAAGTCGGTACGCCATACAACAACAGCACCACCCTTGTCTGCAGGTTTCATGACCATGTCGGGGTTAGACCTGAGAGAACGGAATGCCTCAAGTTCAGAGGGGGACAGGTTAGAGTGAGTGAGGGGGGCAGAGAAATTGAGATGACAAGTGTCTCGCCGATAGTTTTCAATGAACAGATCAAGAGTGGGTAAGTGGCCAGGGGGAGGGGTCCAGGTAGAGGGAGAATGCTGGAGGTGGGTGAATGGGTCTGCTGGTCGGGAGGAGGACTCCTGGTCAAAGAAGTGAGCCTGGAGGCGGAGAAATATTTTCTGGATACAGCCCGAGGGGATTTCCATGGATCCAGCCCCTCAGTTCACCTTTGTGGGGGTACCTTACACAGTGGTCTTCCCCAGGGAACCTTTGCAGCGGCTGCCCCAAGCTGTAGTGCGTCCCTCAGCACGTAGTCTTGGACCTTGGAAAGTGCCAGTCTGCAACATTAGGTCGTGGACAACTCTTTGCGCTGGAAGACCAGCATGTTTCGGGCAGACCAAAGTGCGTCTTTCACCGAATTGATAGTCCTCCAGCAGCAGTTGATGTTTATCTCAGTGTGCATCCCTGAGAACAGCCTGTAGAGCACAGACTCCTGTGTTCCACAGCTGCTTGGGATGAACCGCGAAAAAAACCACAGCATCTTTTTCTACACCTGCTTTGCAAAGACAGACAGGGCAGTCCTCTCGCCTTTGTCTTGTTTGTTTGTTGCATTGAACCCTTTGCTGAGCCTATTAGGAAGGATGCAAGCATAAGTGGGTGGTTACAATCCGAGGCAGTGGAGTCACTCAGGTTAAAACTTCCCTGTACCTGGATGAGGTCGCCGTCTTTTTCTCGGATCCACTGTCCGTTCGCAGACTGATCAGCATCTGCGACCAGTTCGAACGCGCCTCGGGAGCCAAAGTTAACCATGGCAAGTGCGAGTCCATGTTCTTTGGGAACTAGGCTGACCGATCCTTTGTCCCCTTCACCATCAGGTCAGACTACCTGAAGGTGCTGGGGATATGGTTCGGAAGGGCCGGGGCGTGCACCAAAACCTGGAAGTAGCGAGTAGCCAGGATACACCATAAGCTGAGCATGTGGGAGCAGCGATCTCTCTCCATTGTGTTTAAGAACCTGGTCATCAGGTGCGAGGCGCTCACGTTGCTGTACGTGGTGCAGGTCTGGCCCATACGCCACTCCTGCGCTGTGGCGATCACCCGAGCCATTTTCCGCTTCATATGGGGTTCCAAAATGGACCAGGTCTGGAGGGATACGATGTTCAAACCCCTGGAAAAGGGCGGGAAAAATGTACCCAACGTCACCCTCATCCTGATGACTACCTTCGTGTGCGGCTGCATCAAGCTGTGCGCAGATCCCCAGGACACAATCTCCAAGTGTCACTACGTGCTGAGGTTCTATCTGTCCCCAGCTTTGTGAAGAATGGGCCTGGTCACATTGCCGCGGAATGCTCCAGCCAGTTGGACCGTGCCGTACCACCTATCCTTCGTGGGAAAGTTTCTGTGGAAAAACATCTTTGACCACCAATCCTTCAGGTAGTGGTCTGCACGGAATGTCCTCAAGGCCCTACAGGAAAAGCAGATGGTGGATCCAGTCGGATGGTTCCCCGAGCAAACTGCCAAAGTCATTTGGCGGAATGCCTCATCACCAGAACTTTCAAACAAGCACCAAGATGTAACTTGGCTGGTGGTGAGAAGAACCCTCCCCATCAGATCCTTCCTGCACGCCCGATGTTTCACCCCCTCCGCACAATGCCCTCGAGGTGGCTGTGGTGGGGAAGAGACAGTTGCCCACCTCTTTCTCTGAATTGCCTCCAATGCAAGTATGTCCCTCCTTAAATAAGGAGACCAAAACTGTACACAGTGCTCCAGGTGTGGTTTCACCAACACCCTGTACATTTGAAGCAAGACTTTTCTCCTTTTATACTCCATTCCCCTTGTAATAAAGGGTAACATTCCATTTGCCTTCCTAATTATTTGCTCTACCTGCATGCTAACTTTTTGTGATTCATGTCCGAAGACACCCAGATCCTTCGATACCGCAGCATTCTGTAGTCTCTCGCAATTTAAATAATATTTAATTTATCTGTTCTTACTACCAAAGTGAATAACCTCACATTTTCCCACATTGCACTCCAGCTTCCAAATGTTTGCCTGGATCCGAGAGGCCCTGGCGGAATCTAAACTGAGCATCGATGAGCAGATTATTCCTAAATGCGTGGTGATTGATAGCACTGTTAATGACATCTTCCATCACTTTTCTGATGATCGATAGTAGACTGATGGGGCGGTAATTGGTCAGATTGGATTTGTCCTGCTTTTTTTTTATGGACAGGACACACCTGGGCAATTTTCCACATTGTCGAGTAGCTGTTTGTGTTATAGCTCAAAAAAAATTATCTTAATAAATTATCGGCTGTAAGCACGTTTGTCATCGGGTTGAATAATTTCTGTGTGAGGAATGTTCCAGCGTCATAAACCAGGGGAACGTGCTGACTGAGCTGTATCTTCATCTCTTCTGGGCAGTCGGACAGTTCACCCTTCCATTCTGCTCTGATTCACTTTCCCAAAGCGGATCTACAGATTCTCACATCTGGAGACTGGGTTTTCTTGTTAGGTCCCTTTTGATTTTTCTTGCTCCTGATTGATAATATATGCCAACCTTGGATCAACCTTGCGTTGTGTCCCAGTCTTGGTTAAGAGCGACACATAACGGCACCAACACTCTGAAACAAACAACACAGTCACACTTTCCTTCAGTGAGATTAATGTTGAGGCGGTTTCCATGTCGAATGCAATTGTGAACAAATTTCTCACGAAGAAATTGTGGGTGATTTGAGTATTTGCACTGAATTTCTGTGCAAGGAGGGGCAGTTTCAAACAGCCATTCCGAAATCACTTCGTTCACAAAGACAAAGACTGTGCTGTCTTAACGTGTCACTCAACTTCACAAACAAATTTGAACTCGAAATTCAGGAGAAGACAGAGTGGTGAATGATTGATAGTGTCATCTTTGGATGAGAAAAGATACTAAACAAACAAAATCCAACATTTGAGCTAGCGTGTAAGATTGATCTTTCCATGGAGATGTTCACGGGAACACTGGAACAGGCCCAAGACAGAAATCCTGACATGAGAGCAGGGGGGAGTGTTGAAATGGCAAGCAACCAGAAGCTCGGGGTCATGCTTTCGGACTGAGCAGAGGTGTTCGACATAATCTGCGCTTGGTCTCCCCAGTTTAGAGGAGACCGCATTGTGAGCAGTGAATACAGTATACATAATTGAAAGAAGTACAAGCAAATCGCTGCTTCACCTGAAAGGAGTGTTTGGGCTTTAAATAATGAGCAGAGAGGAGGGAAAAGGGCAGGTATTATATCTCCTGCGATTGCATGAGAATGTGCCTTGGGAAGGGGATGAGGTGTCAGGGATAATGGAGGAGTGGACCAGGGTGTCGCGGAGGGAACGATCCCTTCGGAATGCTGACAGGGGAGGGGAAGATGCGTTTGGTAGTGGCATCACGCTGGAGGTGGTGGAAATGGTGGAGGATGATCCTTTGGATGTGGAGGCAGGTGGGGTGGAAAGTGAGGACAAGGGGATCCCTGTCGCAGTTCTGGGAGGGAGGGGAAGGGGGAAGGCAGAGGTTGAGGGTCCTGTCAACTACACTGGGATGGGGGCAAGGGGGGTGGTTGAAATCTGGTGATGTTGTTGAATTTAATTTCGAACACTCCTTGAACTCTCTGCTGATGAAGACTGAAAAAGGGAAGAACAACCACACAACAAGGGTCTCAAATCCAAGACCCTGAGATTAAAAGTCTCATACTCTACCAACTGAGCTAACAAGGCCTGATACAGTACTTCTACTCTGATACAGTAAATACACTTACAGAAGCCCCAAAGTGTGAGAAATTCCTCTCACTCATCAAAAATAAAACTGAAATCTTTTTACCTTCCAAATGCTGCCATCTATTTTGTCAGTATTTATTTCTCTCTCCTTTATATTTAGTTCAGGCAGTTCTTCAGAATTTGTTTTTCAATTATATCTGAGGGAAGAAATGAACAGATCTGGCAGCTCAAAACTGGGCATCCATGAGGCACTGTGGGTCATCAGCAGCAGCAGAATTGTATTTAAACACAATATGTTACCTCCTGGCCTGGCATATCCCTCACTCTACCATTACCATCAAGCCAAGGGAGCAATAGTGGTTCAATGAAGTGTGCAGGAGGGCATGTCAGCAACAGCACCAAGCAGACCTAAAAATGAGGTGTCAACCTGGTGAAGCGACAACACAGGATTACTTGCATGTCATATTGCGGAAGCAGCATGCAATAGACAGAGCTAAGCAATCTCACAATCAACAGATCAGATCAAAGCTCTGCAGTCCTGCCACATCCAGTCCTGAATGGTGGTGGATAATTAAACAATTAACAGGAGTCACAGAGGGTCATAGAGTCGTACAGCATAGAACCAGGCCCTTCGGCCCACCGCGTCCATGCCGACCATAATGCCTATCTATACTAATCCGAACTGCCTGCATTAATTCCATATCCCTCCATGCCTTGCTCATTCAAGTACCTGTCCAGATGCCTCTTAAATGTGACTACTGTTCCTGCCTCCACCAGGCAGCTCATTCCAGATACCCACTATTCTTTCTGTGAAAAATTTACCCCTTTGACTCCCTTTAAACCTCCTCCCTCTTAGCTTAAATCTATGCCCTCTAGTTTTAGTCACCCCTACCATGGGAAACAGACTCTGGCTATCTACACTATCTATGCCTCTCAAAAGGTGTGACGTAGGAGTGAAGAACGAGTGGCCAAGAGGAGGGAAGTGGCACGGTCTCGCTTTAATGGCTGGAGTGGGGGTTGGGGGGCTGGGACCGAGTGGCAGGAGAGCTGGGTGACGCGAGCGGGGAACAATCGTCCAGGGGAGCAGCGAGGTGGAGAGCGAGCAGCTGAGGAGAAGAAGCGTCAAGGCTGAGGGGGGAAAGCTCCAACCTCAAAGTCACCCATTCAGCCGCCTCCTCCAGCTGAGTGAGAGGCTGGATACCCGATGACGCTTTTGCGTGAATGTGCGAAGATGGACCATGGGCTGATATGCGATGATGTTGGCGCTGAGCCATGACATTATCCTGTGCATGTGCCACTTAACCCTGGCAAGATGTAGCTGTGCCTATGCGCAGCTTGGCGCTCTCTGATGATGTCAGCGGGCCGCTCCGTTGACAGGAATCACGTTGTGTCTGCAGTGCCCACATCCCAGGAAAGAATAAAAAAGAGATTTCCCACAATGGAAGCAGGGTGAGGGATTTCAGTTATGTGGAGAGATTGGAGAAGCTGGGGCTGTTCTCCTTGCAGCAGAGAAAATTCAGAAGAGATTTGACACATTTGTTCAAAATCATGGAGGTTTTCAATAGTTTAAATAAGGAGAAACTGTTTCCAGTGGTAAAAGGGTCAGTAAAGCAGAGGACACAGATATCAGGTGATTGGCAGAAGAACCAGAGGTGACATGAAGAACCATTTTTTACACAGCAATGTGTTGTGATAAAGAAAGAAAATACTTGCATTTATATAGCACCTTTCCTGACCACTGGACATATCAAAGCACTTTGTAGACAATGAAATGTAATCACTGTTGTAATTTCAGAAATGCAGCAGCTAATACCCACAAACAGCAATGTGATAATGACCAACTGATCTGATTGAGGGGCAAATATTGATCACAACAGCAGGGAGAATTGCTCTTCACTTGTTTGAAATTGCAGCATGGGATATTTTACATTCACCCAAACATGCAGACCAGGTCTTGGTTTAACATCACACTTGAAAGGCAGCACCTTCAACACCCTCAGTGCTGTACTGGAGTGTCAGCTGTGAAATCTGAACCCAGAAGCTTGTGATTTCGAGGTGAGTGTGACCAACTGAGCCACAGCTTTTACCTGAGTCTCAATCCTTCATCCAACAGTTTCTCTCTATCGGGTCTGTCACGACCCCTCATGATTGTGAACACCTCTATCAAATCTCCTCTCTAAGGAGAACAACCCCAGCTTCTCCAATCTATCCACATAACTGAAATCCTAACTACATGTTGCAGAAAGGAATTTTTCCTCATGTTCCTTCTGGTTTTGTGAGTCACTTTAAATTTGTAACCTTCGGTTATTGACCGTTCAGCAGTGAGAAACAGTTCCTCAGTATTTACTCTACCTCAAACCTTCAAGGAAACTCTGTAAAGTAACTGAAAATCAAGTTGTCAGAAGTGGGATTGAAACACATGCCTCCAGTGAAAGCTGCAACCTGAACAGAGAAGCTGAAACCGCTCAGTCACCTCAACTGTTCAGACCTTTTTGACCTCGTCATCACTTCTGTAATTTGAAAGGTTCACTCAGTTCTGGAACTTGTTCAATGTTACTGAAATGCTCAGTGATTGGGATATTAACTCCCCCGGGGTTTTCCTGAGCTTGTTCTCGGTGCATGGGGATGTTTGTCCTGGGCCGTGGAATCTTGCATCCCGTTAATGGACATTAACCCACTGATTGAATCTGTATTCACTGCTTTCCGCTGGTGCTGGGTAATTGCAGAGTGTGGGGCTGGAATGTTGCTGCTTGTCTCGGCCTCACTCGCTCTGGGAAAGAGTGAATAATTGATGCGTCTGTTTCTGTATCTGAAATGTGACTTCGATCTGCTGTTATTAACCGAGGCAGCGCTGCAGAAGGATACGTTAATAATCTCTCACTAATCAACTGCAAACAGTCAGAATGTGTAACTTTGAGCAGCGCTTTCTGCACCGTCAGGGCTGGAAAGTTGAGGGAGGGAGAGACACTGTCAGTATCTGAGTGTGTACCGCACTGGACAGAGAAAGAGCCAATATACGGGGGCTGAGACACAGTGCATCTTTTCACATTTAATTACAATAATATCCACAGTCAGGAGCTGAAAATGATGAAAATCCGAATAGCAAGAGCAAAAATAAGAAAAGTAAGTAATTATAGATTAGCTGATCAGCTTTCTCTGTGTTACCTGGTAGTCTACTGTTTTATCTTCAATGCTGTCTCCACTGTGGCCAGGGAATGATTTCTTCTCAAGGGCTGAATATTAACAAAACTTCTTGGAATTTAAAATCTTTCAAAATTAATTCCATGGAGCTAATGGGGAAAAGTCAAATAACTTCATCAATTATAGGAAAGCTGGTTGGTGACGACGTGGATGTGTCTGCAGTGTGCAGGACCAGGCTGTTTCTATAGATTCACAATGAAGGTTCCACCCTTTATTTGTAACAGAAAAACTGATAGTGGACAATGGCTAATCTGGTTGCAGCAAGCTGAAGATTTAACTCATTGACACCCTACTTTAGGGTAATCTAGAAAGCACAACACCCAGCTCTGTCAGTTAGTGTGCTTGTTTGTTAACCCACAATTTGTTGGTTCAAGCACTTAAAAGTATGAGGCTTTATTAACTTAAACTCTTCTACATCTGCTGTACTACTCCTGCTGTTGATTCTTCAAAGATAAGGCTAATCAAGACTTTCTTTGTGAAATCCATGCTGACTGTGCTTTATTATATTTTCATTTTCATATGTATTTTCTACTTTTGGGGATTACAGGATATTTTCATTTTTTATTGATTTTATTTTTATTTATTGCATTTATTGCCCATCCCTAATTCCCTCGAGAAGGTGGTGGTGAGCTGCCTTCTTGAACCACTGCAGTCGATGTGGTGCTGTTAGGAAGGGAGTTCCAGGATTTTGACACAGCCACAGTGAAGGAACGGTGATATAGTTCCAATTCCAGGATGGTGTGAGGCTCAGAGGGGAACTTGCAGGTGGTGGTGTTCCCATGCATCTGCTGCCCTTGTCCTTCTAGGTGATAGAAGTCACGGGTTTGGAAGGTGCTGTGTAAGGAGGCTTGCTGCGTTGCTGCAGTGCATCTTGTGGATGGTACACACTGCTACCACTGTGCGTTGGTGATGGAGAGAGTGCATATAGTGAATGAGGCACAAATCAAGTGGGCTGCTTTGTCCTGGATGACGTTGAGCTTCTTAAGTGTTGTTGGAGCTGCACCTATCCAGGCAATGGAGAGTATTGCATCACACTCCTGACTTGTGCCTTGTAGATAGGGGACAGGATTCTGAGGATAGTTGGCTGTGAGTGGAAGACATCATTAATTGAATGTACCAAGCAACAGCTCAGACCAATTATTATTTTACATGGTGGTGTGATGGCCATCTAGGGGTTAAAAGTAGGGATCTTGTAAGGTTTCAGTGTGCAGAAACACTAGAAGACCTCAGGGGTAAAGGCTCAGATCATCAACCAAGTTCTCCACCTGATGAGGGATCTAGACTGGACAAAGAGGACCGTGACACTCTGAGACCAAGCTCGACCAGTCCACTCACCTTCTGGAGCTGTGAAGTTATATTCCCCAAGTTTGTTTAAGATAACTTTACTTCCAATTATTAAGTACGATTTTACTCTCAATAAAAGTTCTGGACTTATTAATCAAGTATCCTGTTGCTTTAATTGATTAAAGTCATGCCCAAAGAGATTGTCCACAATAGACTTTCCAGAACTGAAAGATAAGTCTGCAAGGATTGCTAATTTTACAGCCCTGTTTAAAAAGAGAGATAAACCCAGGAACTACAGACCAGTTCGTCTAATGTCAGTGGTGGGGAAACTTTTAGAGACAATTATCCAGGACTAAATTAACTGGCACGTGGTAGAACATGGGCTAATAAATGACAGCCAGTACAGATTGGTTGACAGAAGATTGTGTATGAATTAATTAATGAATTAATTTCTTTGATGAAGTTTCACAGTGAGTTGACCAGGGTGGTGAGGTTGATGGTGTGTGTCTGCACTTCAAAATTGTGTTTGAAAAAGTACCATAAAATAGACTTGTTAACAAAATTTGAGCAGATGCGATTAAAGAGGCAGTGGCAGCGTGGATACAAAATTGGCTGAGAGACGGAAAGCATAAAGTAGGGTGAATGCTTGTTTTTCAGAATGGAGGGACTAATACAGTAATGTCACTGTTGTTGCAGTTTGTGCAGTGTCTGACCCTGAGCTGTCCTAGGGAGGGGGCTGTTTGTGATGTTCCTGTGGGGTGTATTATCATCAGGGTATCTCTCTGAGCTGTCACAGGGATGGGGCAGTGTGTGATATCCTTGTGCATGTCATGCAGGCCCACTGGCGTGTGGTTCCATCCTGATGCCAAGAAACAAAGCCCCAACTATGGGCAAAAAGTCTCACTTCCCTGTGGGTGTCTTGAGAGAGAAGAAGTCTTAGGGAGTAAACCTGGACAGTAAATCCGGAGTGGAGTCCCGTAGGCGGTTACCTGTTACTTATCAGGTAGTTTTCCAGCAACTCCTACAGCAGAGCTTGTAACAAACAGTACTGTTTTTTTCCTTTCTTTTGGACAATACTAGCAATGCTGAGAGGGGGTCCTGATGCTCAGTCTCCATACTATTTGCCCAGGCCTGTGCCCTGGAGAGGACACTCCAGCTTCCTGGTTAAACATTAGCAAAACATGGGAAGAAACAGTTACCGATTATAAGCTCTCACTCAATTGGTGCAGAGTAGGAGCACCAGGGGTTACTTTTGACAGTGGGAGAGATAATCGCGTCTCAATGGATAACTACCACCTACTCCAAGCTGTGCAGCCCCCAGTCAGTTAGGTGCTGTCCTGCCACGACCTACTTGCTTCAATGGGTGCTTGCAGTTTAGAGAGATATCTCTCAACTGGAGGATTGATAATCTATGCACCAGGCAAGACAAACTCAACAAAGAAGACACCTGTGCTTCGCATCACAAGCTGGAATGTAAGGACCATGTGTCCTGGCCTTACTGACAACCTTCTGCAGGTTGATAGCACACACAAGACATCTGTGATGGACAAGGAACTCACAAAGCTCAATGTGGACATTGCTGTGCTGCAAGAAACTAGACTGAGTCAAAGTGGATCCCTCAAAGAGAAACACTGCACCTTCTTCTGGCAGGGGAAAGCCCAAGAGGCAACTCGTGAGCATGGAGTGGGTTTCACAGTAAAAACACGCTTATTGCAATGAGTGAACCCCAAACAGTTGGCTCAGAGAGACTTCTTACTCTTCACTTGTCAACAAGCGCGGGCCCAGTTATTCTCATGTGCATCTATGTCCCGACGCTCACCTCCACCCCAGATGTCAAGGATCAATTCTATGTGACACTTGACACTGCCATCAGTAGAATTCCCAGCACCGAGGGACTGCATCTTCTAGGAGATTTCAACACAAGCTTGGGTACTGACTACAGCTTGGACAATGAGCATAGGGCACCAGGGGATTAGCAAGATGAACAAAAATGGACAGTGGTTTCTGGAGCTATGCTGTCACCATGGACTCTGTGTGATGAACAGCTACTTCCAGGTCAAGATGTGCCACAAGGTGTCCTGGAGACGTCCGAGATCATGCCACTGGCACCAGCTAGACCTTATCATCACAAGACGTACCACCCTCAGCAGTATCCTCATCACACGCAGCTATCACAGCGCTGACTGTGACACTAGAGAATTCCAAAGATTCACCACCCTCTGAGTGAAGAAATTCCACCCTATCTCAGTTTTAAATGGCCTTTTAAATGAAACTTTAAGGAATACAAGCCCAGTTTCCTCATAAGACAATCCCACCATCCCAGGGATAAGTCTGGTGACCCTCCGTTGCACTCCCTCTGTGGCAAGTATATCCTTCCTTAGATAAGGAAACCAAAACTGCACAAAATACTCCAGCACAATCTCACCAAGGCTCTATACAATTGCAGCAAGACATCTTTATTCCTGTACTCATGACCCCTTGTGTTAAGGCCAACATACCATTTGCCTTCCTAATTGATTGCTGCACCTGCATGCGAGCTTTTAGTGTCTCATGAACAAGGACACCCAGGTCCCTTTGGACATCAACACTTCCCAACCTCTCACCATTTAAGAAATATTCTGTCTTTCTGTTTATTCTACCAAAGTGGATAACTTCACACTTATTCACATTATATTCCATCTGTCATTTCATTCACTTATCCTGTCCAAGTCCCCTGGAAGCCTCCTTGTAACCTCCTCACAGCTCACATCCTTTACAATTGGCCTATTCTTCTCCATGCTGCGATTTTAAACTTTCAGTGACTCAGATGGGGGTGTCCACCTGCATACCAGAGCTGATGACAAGCTGTTCATCTTGGCAAGACTGCGCACCAAGACCAAAATGAGTCAGTTCTTGGTCTGTGAGTTGCTGTTTGCTGATGACGCTGTGCTGACATCCCATAATGAAGTTCATTAACAGCAGCTTGTATATCGGTTCTCCCTGGCCTGCAAGGAGTTTGGACTGACGATCAGCATCAGGAAGATCAAAGTTATGGGCCAGGATGTAGAGACTCCACCTTCCATCAACATCGACAGCCTCACTTTGGAGGTTGTCAACAGCTTCACATACCTTGGATCAACAATCACCAGCAATCTGTCCCTTGATACTGAAATCAGCACCAGGATTGTCAATGCTGCAGCTGTCATGTCGAAGTTGAGAAGACGACTGTGAACCGACAGCAAACTGATCGAAAATACAAAGCTCCACATGTACCAGGCTTGTGTTCTCCTTTATAGTAGAGAAGCATCAAGAACTTATGCAAGCCAAGAAAAGCACCTGAACATCTTCCACCTCCGCTGTCTCAGATGGATATTGGGCATCTCCTGGCAGGACAGAGAGCCGAATGCAGAAGTACACCAGCGTGCAGGGATCTGCAGCATGTTTGCCCTCTTGAGTAAGCGGTGACTCTGTTGACTGGGTCATGTGTGCTGAATGGATGACGGTCGCTTTGCCAAAGACATGCTCTTTGGTGAGCTTGCTATCAGCACGAGACCAACAAGTCACCCACGTCTGTGATACAAGGACATCTGCAAAGCCAGATCTCAAGCTGACTGGGATTGGAGTCGATGCATGGGAAGTCCTTCCTGCTGACTGGAATTCCTGGAGAAAGGCATTCAGGAAGACCATGGGAAAAGCAGAGGACAAAAGAAATGACCAGATGGTGGGAAAGAGAGATCAGAGGAAGGAAAAATTATCAGTCGACCTCGGGCCAATGATATTCATCTGTACCAGCTGCGGAAGGGATTATCACTCACGAGTCATCCTCCGCAGCCACAACAAACGATGTTTCATACAGAAGTGACGTACACCCCGGGTGTAGCCCATCGTCTTCCGAGACGGACGGTTGCCTATTACAATTACAACTGCAGCTGCAACTACAAGAGCGAGTCAGAGGCTGAGAACTCTGCCGTGACGAACTCAGCTCTTGACTCTCCAAAGCCTGCCCACTATCTACAAGGCCTTCCTCTGATTTCAATTGTAAACGCATTCGTGATCTGGCTCTTTAGCATAGTTGGTTAAAGCACCTGTCGAGTAAACAGGAAATCCTGGGTTCAACTCCCAGCAGAGCCTTATTTCACAATAGCAACATGCTTGAAAAGTTTCATCATCAACATTGATATCTGTGTCTTGTGAACTTTAATTCAAAATACATGATGAATTTCAATCACATAAAATAACAGCCTTTGTGAAGGTTATGAGTTTTGAATGGCTGTTCCTCCTTGTACAGAATCTCAGTGCTGATACATCAAAGGTAACTTCTTTGACATAAATTTGTTCACAGTTACATTCAACCTGGAAAACAGCTTGAGATTAATCTCACTGAAGGAAAGTGTTTGTGTCATTATGTGTTGCTTTTAACCGAGACTGGGACATGACGCATGTGGGAGGGTTTATCTGAAGTTTGGAATATTTGTCAGTCAGGAACAAGAGAAATCAAAGGAACCAAATAAGAAAACCTATGTCTCATGTGGTTACTGAGAAACGGTGAGAAGATATTAAACTTTGTTGTATTTAATACAACTGTGTGAACTTTGATCTTTGCGGCCTTTTATAAACAGTATTTGAAGGATCTCAGTAAAAATGTTCAGTGTTGATGAGAGTGGGGTCTGGGTGAGCAGCTGCTTAATGTGACAGGGTCAGGACTGGATGCAGGAAGTTCTCTGACAGTCTCTCTCTGATGGGTTGAGTTGATTTTCAACTGGCAGCTGTTGCAGTTTTGATCATTCAAGTTCCCTCCACCGATTTTTTTGGACAGACAGTGCAGTATGAGGATGTAAAGGGTTAATGCAAAGTGGGATTAACCGCTCCCACAATCAGAGTGATGATGTAACAGTCACATGAGATGAGGTTTGGGAGAAGCGAGAGCAGCACCAAGGATGCTAGTTTCGGAGGCTTGATGAGTGTGTATACAGTATTGTGTAAATTAGAAAAGAGTTTTTAGTTCTTTCAGCAGGAAGTGTGTCCAGAAAATATCGCAAAACTCACAATTTTATTATTCAGGAGTTGGAACACAGGGATATTAACTCCAAGTGACAGTAGTGGTTTCATTTAACAAAAAAAAGTAGTGAATAATATTGCTCATTGATTGAAATCCCCCAGTGAGGAGACAGTTAAACAGGTGATCTGTTGGGGCATCCTTCGATCCAAGGTATCGGCAGCATTTAATCTCCCTTTTTGGTGAAATTCTCTGTTTTTTGCATCTTTTTTTAATCCAGCTTTGATGGACCAGTGAACAAACTGAAAAAAGTGAACAGATCCATCCTTTCTTTTCTTCCTTCTTCCCATCAGTTTCTCTTTTCTGTCCCAATATAATCTGCTGTTTCTGCTGTTTTATCCATTCCAATCAAAATTCAACATTCCAATCAAATCTATTTGTTATTCCACAGTGTCTCTCCACGTGTTTTATTCTGTTGTATTCTCTCACAGTCTGTTTGATGATCAATTTTACATCTCAATCTGTTCTGGTGAAGATCAGAAGCAGTGTTATCTGTTTGCAACACCCGACAAGTCGGCCTGAGGCTGTGTCTCATCGATAATGTGGAGTTAGGAACATCGAAACATAGGAGCAGGAGTGGCCATTCAGCCCATCGAGCCTGCCCCACCATTCAATATGATCATGGCTGATCATCCACTTCAATGCCCTTTTCCCCACACTTTCCTCGTATTCCCTTATTTCATTTGTATTTAGAAATCTATCAATCTCTGCTTTAAACATACTCAACGACTGAGCTTCCACAGCCCTCTGGGTTACAGAATTCCAAAGATTCACAACCCTCTGAGGAACAACATTTCTCCTCATCTTTGTCCTAAGTGGCTTGCCCCTTATTTTGAAATTGCGTCCCCTGGTTCTCGACTCCCCAACCAGAGGAAACATGTTAGCTGCATCTACCCTGACTGTCCTTTAAATATTTTGTAGTTTTCAATGAGATCACCTCTCATTCTTCAAAACTCTAGAGAATACAGCCCCAGTTTCCCCAATCTCTCTTCATAGGACAGTCCCACCATCCCAGGAACAAGTCTGATGAACCTTCTTTGCACTCCATCTATGGCAATAATATCCTTCCTTAGGGGAGGGAACCAAAACTGCACACAGTACTCCAAGTGCAGTCTAACCAGGGTTCTATACAATTGAAGCAAGAATTCGCTACTCCTGTACTCAAATCCTCTTGCGATAAAGGCTAACAGACTATTAGCCTTCCTAATTGCTTGCTGCAACTGCATGTTAGCTGTCAGTGACTTATTGACATGGATACCAGGTCACCCTTATACTCTATACCTCAGTTAATAAAGGAAAGGATTCCATATACCTGCTGAACCACCTTATTGACCTGTACTGCTACTTCAGGGATCTGTGGACATTCACTCCAACGTCCCTCACTTCCTCTACACCATTCAGTGTTCTCCCATTAATTGTGTATTCCTTTGCCTTTTTTGACGCCTGCTCTCGCTGTTCCCTGCTCTCCGAGTGAACTCTTGCTCCCTCTCTCTCCTGGGCTCTTTATGCTCCACTCTGCTCTCACTGTTACCCGCTCTCTTAATGTATCAATATTTGTTTGCCTTGTGTTTAATTTAAAATATGGATTAACTGTAGGTTTTATTTGGTAGTCCTTGACAAGTTGTGGACTGGTATTCAATATTCAGCTCTGTGAAAACGATTGTGAATGAAAATATAACTTTCAATCTTATACATGGGCTGGTCTGCAAGCTCCAAGTCCTTCATTTTGTAGTAATGGAATTGATACTGTATCTTTCAGTCTTAATCTCTGTGGGATTTTTGAACTGGTATGTAATGCATAACTTGGTCTAACGTCTGATGTACATTATTGGGATTGATAGGATCATAGGAAATAGGGGCATTAGGCCATTCAGCCCATCGAGCCTGCTCCGACATTCAAACAGATCGTGGCTGATCATCTACCTTTACGCCATTTTTCCCTGCTATCTCCATATGCCTTGATCTTGTTAGTATTTAGAAATCTATCGATTTCTGTCTTGAATATGTTCAATGATTGATCTTCCTCAACCCTCGGGGATAAAGAATTCCACAGATTTCTCACCCTCTGAGTAAAGAAATTCCTGCTCATCTCAGTCTCAAATGGCCTGTCCTTATTCTGAGACTGTGACCCCTTGTTCTAGACTCACTAGACAGAGGAAACATCCTATCCATATCTACCCTGTGACACCCTGTAAGAACTTTGTCTGTTTCAATGAGATCACCTCTCATTCTTCAAAACTCTAGAGAATTTAAGCCCAGTTTCTGCAGTCTCTCATCAGAAGACAATCCCACCATCCTGGGGGATGAGACCGGTGAATCTCTGTTGCACTCCCTCTATGACAAGTCTATCCTTCCTTAGATAAGGACACCAAAATTGTACAGAATACTCCAGGTGCAGTCTCATCTCGACTTCATACATTTTTACTCATGTACTCAAATACGCTTTCAATGAAGACAACATACCATTTGCCTTCCTAATTGCTTGCTGCACCTGCATACTAACATGAACAAGGACACCCAGGTCCCTTTGGGCATCGACACTTCCCAGCCTCTCACCATTTAAGGAATGCTCTGTCTTTCTGTTTATTCTGCCAAAGTGGAGAACTTCACACTTATTTACATTATATATTCCATCTGCCATGTTCTTGCCCATTCACTTAACCTGTCCAAATCCCCTGAAAGCCTCCTTGCATTCTATTTATTTTTTATTTAGAGATACAGCACTGAAACAGGCCCTTCGGCCCACCAAGTCTGTGCCGACCAACAACCACCCATTTATACGAACCCGACAGTAATCCTATATTCCCCACCCGCACTGGGGGCAATTTACAATGACCAATTTACCTATCACCTGCAAGCCTTTGGCAGTGGGAGAAAACCGGATCTCCCGGTGAAAACCCATGCGGTCACAGGGAGAACTTGCAAACTCCACACAGGCAGTACCCAGAATCGAACCCGGGTTCCTGGAGCTGTGAGGCTGCGGTGCTAACCGCTGCACCACTGTGGCAGCCATCCATTCTGTACCTTTCAATTCTGTAAATTTTGTCTGTTCTATTTCAGATTTTATATTTTAAATGTGGCCCTGGTGACAGAGTTTATTTAGATCTGATGATGGGTTTGTTTTTGGACTGTGATTGATGTATCAACCTGTCAGCTGTACTGAATTGGAGTGAAATAGAAACAACTTCTGTCTCTTCTGCTGTTGTTTGGCCGTAGGATTGAAAATGTCTCTCTTGACTTTGGGATCAGTGTCTGGCTACTTATTTTGTTTGTTCCGGTGGAACTGATGAGCTGGCAGTATCTCTGTGCTTTGGGAGTGATCCTGTACCGACTGTGTGTTGGAACGAGATCACTGCATTTTTCCTTGTGTCCAAGAATCACCACATCCATTCAGGTTCCTTCGTGTATTTTTCTGCAGGAATGAAAGAACTGGTGAGGTAGAAGATACAAAAGCGATCAATGTAATCGTCCCAATAATAATCATTATGAACAATCACAAAATGAAAACCAGGAACACAAACAGTGTCAGTGTCTGACTCCACTGCAGTACTGCAGTATTCAGCTTCTGTTTACCAGGTGTTTGCAGTGGTTTTACAACAGGTTTGTGACATTCAGAAACAACACAAGCCCTGCACTGCTCAATGACTGGGACTGTCCGATAGAGCAGTGACCTTTGCACAGTCACATTTCTATTTCAACGGAAAACAAGCAGCCACTGTTTAAAATGTGCCTTTCACACTTCTCACCTGGTGTCTGCAATAAATGCTATTTGTCTAACTGTCCACATCGTTATTGTGCGGCTATTTTCCCCCCACTGATCACGATCCAACAAACAGTGAGAGACTGGAACTAAAGCAAGAAAATTCCCTCTCCTTTGGGTGGTGAAATTGTCAGTGATTTTCAATAGTGATTTCTTCCCATTGTGTCTCCCTGAGCCTGTACAGACACTGTCAGAGAATGAACTCTCCCTTCCCCGTGTCCCCGGCTCACTCCATGTTCCGGGAGCAGCTCCTGCTCCACAGTGTCTGTGACAAACACTCCCCGACTCCCCCTCAACTTCCCGCCACTCAATGCTAATCTCTGAGCACATCTGCGGACACGCTCCCAAAGCAGTGGCTGCTGGAAGCAGATGCTGTTTGTTCCCTTCCCCCGGGCCCGGGAAGTCTCCATTCGCAGCTGATTTAAAGCATCTTCCCCCGATTGAGTGAATGGCCTCACAGACTGGGTTGTGGAAAGACTGCGCATGCGCTCCACTCCTCATTGTGACGTCCCACTGGGGGCGGTGCTACGTCGCGCGTGCGCAGATCCCTGCAGCAATTCAGCATTCAAACATCAATGGGAACTTCCCCCATTTCACCCTCATCAAAGTCCCAAAGAAAGTGAAGAGGGGCTTGGACTGGAGGGAGGGAGGGGCGGGGTAGGGGGAACCTAGAACCCAGAAAGCTGCCCACTTGCCCCATTTAGATGCTCAATTTGCGGACATTCCCTGCAGGGGGTTTGTTATTATTGAGCCCCTCCTGGTAAAACAATCCGATAGAAAGAGGGGATAAAGGAGGGAGCCGGTGTGAACTGACTGGGGAGTGAGAGGAGGTGAGTTGCTCTCACAGAGAGCCAGCACGGTTTCGACAGGCCGAATGGCCTCCTTCTGTGCTGTAGCCATTCTATGATTGTATGATTCTAGCAACAACTGTTGGTGGAGAGGCAGTGATGCAGGAATGGGTTAACAGAAAGGGGAAAGTCTGGGCTGGTGTGTGTTCGGGTTTGTGAATAAAGGTGATTTGGAAGCTGTGTTCCAAATTGAAGTGTTGACTGGAAGGAAGAAGTTGATGTAAATAAAGAGTAAAACATGTTAAAACGAAGCGTGGTGTGATTGGGGATAGCAGTAAATATATTGTTGGTGAATTATTTGTGTTAATAAACTTCCACTGCGCCCTCTGCTGCAGGCTGCTGTTTATATCCAGCTGTGTATTAGTGCTGAGTGTTAGTGAGATAAATGTTTGTTTCAACGCTGTTTATAAAGCAATAGCATTGCACTCAAACAGTCCCAGACATAGCAACACACGTACAAAAGCAAAATACTGCAGATGCTGGAAATCTGAAACATAAACAGAAAATGTTTGAAATAGTCAGCAGGTCTGGCAGCATTTGTGGGGAAAGAAACAAAGTTAATGTGAGCTAAGGAAACAGACCTGAACTGTTAACTGTTTCTCTCTGCACGGATGCTGCCAGACCAGCTGAGCATTTCCAGCATTTTCTGTCTTTATTACAGCAACGCAGGTGTTGGGAGGCTCAGCCTGGCTACACAATGTTACAAGGAAGCTGAGTAACACCATTGACAACGGGACAGAGAGAAAAACACACAGAAAACCAATAGACTGTGAGGAAGCAAAAGTGAGGAACAGAGAGAGAGACGAGACTGAGATGGAGAAACAAGGCATTTGTATGATTGTATTCTCCCCGTTGTCTAAAGGTATTTCCTGGTGTGCAAATATGTTTTCTGTTGTGTAAAGATGTACCCTGTTGTTGTGTAAAGGTTTTCCCTGTTATTGTTTTATTTTCTGTTACTGACCGTCTCCTCACGGTGACCATTTGTCCTGGTTTTATTGTGGCCAACATCAGCATCTGGTGGTGGAGAGGAGGCTCTGCAGGAAGGGTTGACAAAGTGGGAGAACTCAGCTGGTCCGTGTTTGCAGCTTGTGTTCGTGTGAGCAAAAATGACTTTGGTGCTGATTGATGTGTTCACTGGAAGGAAGATGCTGATTGCAATAGAGAGCCTTTGGAAGCATCATATTATTATGGATAAATACTTCATGTTTGGAAAGTGAACTGTTTGCATGACTACTAAGCATAAACAGCAGAGAATGGCTTTGATCCATCGATCGCTGGGTTATGGGCCTATCACGCTTCCGCAGCGCCACTCTGCTTACTGCTGTTTTAAATTTTAGCTTCCCGTTGGTGAATATGTTCATTTCCCCACTGTTTTTATAAAAATAGGATTGCAGTCGGATTTCTCAAGAATCCCGGACTCAGCAACACACGTGCTGACGGACTCACCCTCACTGCACAATGACACAAGGACACTGAGTAACAGCACCGAAAATGAGGCTGACAGAGAAAGACACACAGAAAACCAGGAAGATATTATCAGGATCCAAAAAGGAACAGACAGAGAAAGACACACAGAAAACCAGGAAGAGATTATCAGGATCCAAAAAGGAACAGACAGAGAAAGACACACAGAAAACCTGGGAGAGATTATCAGGATCCAAAAAGGAACAGACAGAGAAAGGTACTGAGCAAACCAGCAAGAGACAGCGAGAGACTGATGAACACCACTTGGAGGGAGCACTGAGGGTGGCAACGGCACAGAATGTAGTCTGGCTGGGGGATTTCAATGTCCATCACCGTGAGTGGCTCGGTAGCTCCACTACTGACCATGCTGGCCGAGTCCCAATAGACACAGCTGCTCGATTGGGTCTGCAGTAGGTGGTGATGGAACTAACAAGAGGGGAATACATACTTCACCTCATCCTCACCAATCTGCCTGCCGCAGATGCATCAGTCCATGACAGTATTGGTAGGATTGACCACTTCCCAGTCCTTGTGGAGATGATGTCCCGTCTTCACATTGAGGATACCCTGTATCGTGTTGTGTGCCACTACAACTGTGCTAAATGGGATAGATTTTGAACAGATCTAGCAATGTATAACTGGGCATCCATGAGGTGCTGTGGACCATGAGCAGCAGCAGAACTGTAGTCAACCACATTCTATAACCTCATGGCCCGGCATATTCCCCCACTCTAACATTACCAACAAGCTGGAGACCAACCCTAATTCAATGAAGAGTGCAGGAGGGCATGCCAGGAGCAGCACCAGGCATACCTTGAAATGAGGCGTCAGCCTGATGAAGCTACAGCCCAGGACTACTTTCATGCCAAACAGCAGAAGCAGCATGTAATAGACAGGGCTAAGTGATCCCACAACCAACGGATCAGATCTACACCCTGCCACATCCAATGATGAATGGTGGTGGACAATTAAACAACCAACAGGAGGAGGTGGCTCCACAAATATCCCCAACCTCAATGATGGGGGAGCCCAGCACATCAGTGCAAAAGACAAGGATGAACAATTTGAAACAATCTTCAGCCAGAAGTGCCGGGCTGATGATCCATCTCGGCCTCCTCCTGAAGTCACCAGCATCACAGATGCCAGTCTTCAGCCAATTCGATTCACTCAACGTGATATCAAGAAGCGACTGAAGGCTCTGGATACAGCAAAGGATACAGGCCCTGACAATATTCCGGCAATAGTACTGAAGACCTGTGCACCAGAACTTGCCGCGCCCCTAGCCAAGCTGTTCCAGTACAGCTACAATACTGGCATCTACCCGGCAATGTGGAAAATTGCCCAGGCATGTCCTGTACACAAATAGCAGGACAATGCCAACCCAGCCAATTGCTGCCTCATCAGTCTACTCTCAATCATCAGTATAGTGATGGAAGATGTCATCGATGGGGCACTTGCTTTGCAATAACCTGTTCAGTGACGCTCAGTTGGGTTCCGCCAGGGCCATTCAGCTCCTGACCTCATTACAGCCTTGGTTCAAACAAGAACAAAAAAGCTGAACTCAAGAGGTGAGGTGAGAGTATCTGCCCTTGACATCAAGGTAGCATTTGACTGAGTATGGCATCAGGGAGCCAGAGCAAAACTGGAGTCAATGGGAATCAAGAGGAAAAGTCTCCACTGGTTGGAATCGTACCTAGCACAAAGGAAAATGGTTGTGATTGTTGGAGGTAAATCATCTCAACTTCAGGACATTACTGCTGGAGTTCCTCAGGGTAGTATCCTCGGCCCAACCTTCTTCACTACTTCATCAGTGACCTTCCTTTAATCAGAAGGTCAGAAGTGGGGATGTTCACTGATGATTGCAAAATTTAGCACCATTCGCGACTCCTCAGATACTGAAGAAGTCCATGCAGAAATGCAGCAAGACCTGGACAATATCCAGGCTTGGGCTGATAAGTGGCAAGTAACATTCGCGCCACACAAGTGCCAGGCAATGACCATCTCGAACAAGAGAGAATCTAACGATCTCCCATTGACATTCAACGGCATTACGATCGCTGAATCCCCCACTATCAACTTCCTGGGGGTTCCCATTGACCAGAAACTGAACTGGAGTAGCCTGATAAATAGTGTGACTACATGAGCTGGTCATAGGGTAGGAAGCATGCGGTGAGTAACTCACCGCCTGACTCCCCAAGCCTGTCCACCATTTACAAGGCACAAGTCTGGAGTGTGATGGAATACTATCCACTTGCCCGGATGGGTGCAGCTCCAACAACATTCAAGAAGCTCGACACCATCCAGGACAAAGCAACACGCTTGATTGGCACCCCGTCCACAACATTCACTCCCTTCAACACTGATGTACAGTGGCAGCAGTGTGTACCATCTACAAGATGCACTGCAACAATGCACCAAGGCTACTCAGGCAGCACCTTCCAAACCTGCATCCTCTGCTGCCTAGAAGGACAAGGGCAGCAGATGCATGGGAATACCACCACCTGAAAGTTCTGCTCCAAGCTACACATCATCCTGACTTGGAACTATATCGCCATTCCTTCACTGTCGCTGGGTAAAAATCCTGGAACTCCCTTCCTAATAGCACTGTGGGTGTACCTACCCCACATGTACTGCAGTGGTTCAAGAAGGAAGCTCACCACCACCTTCTCATGGGCAATTAGGGATGGACAATAAATGCTGGCCTGGCTGGCGACGTCCACATCCCATGAAACAAATGATTAAATGCAATAACAGCTCATCTCAATTCCTAGTATTTCTAAATCCCACCAGTCCAACATAAGCTGAACAATTATTGCATGTTGTGATTGACGGTCTGGTCTGTAAACTGCACTGTATCACAGATTGCTGACATTTGCTAACTGGAAGTGAGAACTGCAAAATCGGGTCAGTAGTTCACATAGTCTTTCAGTGTGAAAGAATCAGGCAATGTGAGGTAATAGAATTTGTCTGTAAATGTTACACTCATATTGCTTTATATTTTTATATTGAAAATAAAAGTAATCATTTCGTGAAAATAGTGACATGTTGTCCAAACTTTGGTAGCCGGTTGTTTTCGTCTTGTACTCAGCAGGGCAATCCACAAGAATACCAATTTAAGGGAAAACAACAACTTTCTTCTGTATGAGAAGAGAGTGCTGATTGGTTGGCAAGTGAACTGTGATTGGTCGAGGCATTGCCATTCAGAATGCATCAGTTTATGGTAACTGACAGATAACTTCCCAGCTTTGTTTCAAATTTAAACCAGGCAGCTTGACTCTGATTGGTCAAGGCATTGCCCTGTGGAATGAGCCAGTGAATGGCTGTCACTTATTTTGTTTAGCTGAAACTGGGACAACATGTGTGTGCGTGTACTTTCTGTCTGCAAAGAACAGGGCCCTGTGTATTAATATATGTAGCTTATAGTACACACCAATGCACCACACTGTGAGCCCTACTGACAGTCTTAAATCGATTGCCTGTAATTCTTAGCACACTGAGAATTATTTAGCAAATGTTGTCCTATTGTTGAATCACATCTCATGTTGGATACTGTGTTTTGAGTTTTGCAAGCACGGGTTGGTTGGGTAGGGCCCATTGCGAACAGCGGAAGGGACATGTTATTTGATACAATCCACCAGTTTTGGGATGTACGGTCTAGAAACCTAGCATCACACTGGTATTGAAATTCATATATCACGTTACTTATTTGTGTGAAAAGCAGGACGTCTCTTTTGCTTGACAGCAGCATCCTGTTAGTGGTGAACACCACACTTGTTGCTCCTGCATAGTAACAGCAGGAAACAGCTCGCTTCACCTGTTACTCAAATACTGGGGATATATTACCCTTCCAGGGTAATTTGAGGGAGACTGGGCACTTTTCAGGGCACAAAATGACGTCCTTCAGCCCGTTTATAAGTTTGTGTGATATACAGATAGAAATGATCTGATCAGTGTCGACATTGTAATGCAGGATGTCTTTGATTCGCCCTATTTCAGCATCAAGCTTGCATGGTGAGCAAATGGCTCAGCCCTATTTATGAGGTTTTCGATAAGACCAATCTTATAGCACGTGGAACTGTAAGAATCCCAACGCGTGTATTGACCAGTGAAGGTAGGTTTGCGGTAGACCGTGGTAGAAAACCCCTTAGCAGATTTCTCTACCAGTACATCAAGGAAAGGGAACTCATTTGACTGCTCCACTCCAAAGGTGAATTTGAGTGTAGGATGGAGCCCATGAAGACGTGCAAGGAAATTATTTCATGCAGCTGCGGATTCAAATATAGCAAACGTATCATCTACATATTGGAAATATGCAAGAGGTAGGAGGTTAGATGTCATTCCCTTAAAAACAGGTTTGTCATGGAATCCAACAAAGATGTTTGTGAGAGCTGGGCCGAGAGGGGATCCCATGGCAACACCAGCGATACATGGTGTCAATAAAACTGAACTCAACTGTGCAAGTTGCCGAGTTCATAAGTTCAATGAATACGGTTTTACACAATGGTGACGGGTCTAGATCACCATGATATAGCGCTGCAGTGCAAATATCTATGGCTTCCTGAAGTGGTACGTTGGTGAATAGGCTAGCAATGTCAAATGACACATGGACACGGCATTGCTATCGATATGCAAGACCTGTATGGTCTTCACAAATATGAAGGAATCCTTCACTGTGTACGTGGAGAACTTGCTCAAAAACTGGTTGTAACAATTTGCCCAACCATTTGGCAAATTCATTTCAGGATACTATTTACATTACTTCAAATAAAGAAAACACAACGACACAAAGAATTGAGCACAACGCTGAAAGTTTCACAGCAAATAGTCAAATTGGAAAAGGATGAAATACAGAAAGAAAAAGCCTAAAATACTGAAAACACTCAGCCAGTCCGGAAACAAATGTGGAGAAGAGAAGCTCGGGTTAATGGTCCAGTTCTGTGACCCTTCTATAGACCTGAAACATTGCTCCTCCCTTCCTCTCTCCACAGATACTGCTGGAACTGCTGAGTGTTTCCAGAATCTTCTGTTATTATTCAGATTTCCAGTGTGTGCAGTATTTCTCTTTTTGAAAATAAAATATTCCCAGGGAGGAATGGAACTTTACATAAAAATAGGAGTAGGCCATTCGGCCCATCGAAATAGCTCTGCCATTCAATCAGATCACAGCTGATCTCCTACATCAACTCCATTTTACCACACTAGCACAGATCCCTTGATTCCCTTAGTATCCAAAAACCTATCGATCTCTCTCTTGGATATACCCAATAATTGAGCATCCACATCTCTGGAGTCACAGAGAGATACAGCACTGAAAAAGGCCCTTCGGCCCACCGAGTCTGTGCCGACCAACAACCACCCATTTATACTAATCCCACATTCATCCCATATTCCCTACCACGTTCCCACCATTCTGCGACCACCTATCTACACTAGGGGCAATTTACAATGGTCAATTTACCTATCAACCTGCAAGTATTTGGCTGTGTGAGGAAACTGGAGCACCCGGCGGAAACCCACGTGGTCACAGAGAGAACTTGCAAACTCCGCACAGGCAATACCCTGAACGGAACCGAGGTCACAGGAGCTGTGAGGCTGCGGTGTTAACCACTGTGCGTAGAGAATTCCAAAGATTCACAATACTTCGAGTGAAAATAAATTCTCCTCTTCTCAGTTCGAAATGATTGAGCCATTTATACTGAGACTGTGATCCCTAGTTATAGATTCCCCAGCCAGAGGAAACATCCTCCCAGCATTTACCCTGTTAAATCCCTTAAGATTTTTAGGTGCCAGTAAGATTACCTCTCACTCTTCTAAATTCTGAGGAATATCGGCCTCGTCTACTCAATCTCTTCTCATAGGACAATCCCCTCATCCCAGGAAGCAATCGAGTGACACTTTGATACACTTCCTTTAAGGCAAGTATATCCTTCCTTAGATAAGGGGACCAAAACTGTACACAGTGCTCCAGGTGTGATCTCACCAAGGTTCTGTCTAATTGCAGTCAAACTTCTTTATTCTCATAAAAACTCTTCACAATGTTGAACACAACTATTAACTGCCCCATTAACACCTCTGCTCTAAGAAGAAGGACCCCAGATTCACACACCCCAGACCCCTATTCTTTCCACATTAGCTGAATTCCTGCATCTCTGATACCATTCCAGTAAATCTCCTCTGCACCCTCTCTAAGGCCTTGACATTCCTGCTAAAGTGTGGAGCATGGACTTAGAAACAATGCTCCAGCTGAGGCCTATTACCAGTGAGATTTATAAAGGTTCAGCCTCAATTCCTTGTCTGTGTCCCGTACTCCCATTTCTGGTTTCTGACTCAATGTCGGCTCTGAGCTGTTGAAACTGCCTGAATAAATATTTCCACCCAACAAAGCGCTCGGAATGTGAGAAGGGACAAAGTGAGTGACCAAGTACATCAACTCCAAGTAAAACTCCACCATGTTGTGAAAACACTCGAAACACAACGGCTCTTTGAAGAGCCACCCACAATCTCTCTGAAAAAGCTGCACCAACATCTCTCCAGAATTGGTTTATTTAATTGGTTTTAATGCTCAGTAACTCTCTGGAACTTTCTCACTGTCTTTGTGTTTTCTGTTTCAATCTGGTATGGAGATTCTGGGAAGATGAGTTTCACTGCCTGGGAGGATCTTTGTGGTTTTCCTGCAGAAACACAAAACAAAGTCTCTTTTCAGAGTCACCCACCGCCTCATAGGGACAGCAGTGACATGGGAACGGGAGCTGGGGTGTGTTTTATGCTGGAAATATCAGTTAATGATTTATGTTGTGCTCTCGTTATATTCCAATCTCTGAATTGAGCCTTTCCACCACACCAGGGTTATGGGGAGAGTTTTCATCGTTTCTTTTCCAAACGTACAGACGATGTTATAAAGTTGCTGATTTACCCAGAAGGCGAATTCTCCCCTCACAGTGAAAAGTAACATCGTACCTTCACACCTGCCCATTGTTTTACAATTGAATAATTAGTCAAATGGAATTATTTGTGATGTTATTTCCCCCGAGGGGGTGTTTCCTGCAGTGACACAGATCAGTTTCAGCTCAGCCATTCAGGGACCTGGAATTCCTGCAGTTTGAGCCCGCTGTCACCCCAGCCCACTTCTGATTGGTCACCCTCTTCCCATGAAGTCAGTGACAGCACATGAGGAGGCCATTCACCCCATTAAATCCATGTCGGGTTTCCAATCTGTTCAGTCCCCGACTCGATCCGCAAATCCCTGCGGGTCAAAACGACCGTGGCAGGACTCGAACCTGCAATTGTCTGATAACATCATAGAATATACCGAAGTCAGACGCCTTATCCATTAGTCCACACAGCCATTAGGTCACGTGAACAATTCAATCAGGGAACCTCGAAGCACAAAATCCAAAAAATCATTGGTTGAACCTGTCAACCTGGCAGAATATTTGAATTTGTGAAAGCCGCCAATTTCACTGTGGAAAAGAAGTGATCGACTGGAAAAGTACATAAAAATCTATTTTCCCGTAGCGGTTTCAATAAACTTTTAAAACACAATTTTGCTTTTACCGACTCAAATTGCTGGTGCTATTTTATGAACAGCTTTATTTTGCCAATTTTTGTCAACTTCTCATCCGTAACTGACAGTGAAAGACTCCGTTCAGCAATCTTTCACACGACAAATAACTCAAACTCGGTGTGGAAGTAATAAATTACAGACTATTGGTAATTCGCCTTCACACAGGCTTCAGGGGGACAGTGAGAAGACACTGAAATAGTTGCTTCATCCTTTTAAAAGGTTCCCATTCTGTCCTGTTACTGACATGTTGGAATCAGATTTGTATTTAGCAAGTTACTTCTGTGAAAACAAAATCCTCAACAGACCAGCTGGGAATCTGGGAATCACTGTCGTAAAATAAAAGGCTTTTGATTGAGAAGACGGGACCTTCTCACCAGCAGCCGGGTTACATTCCCCTCACATCCTTACACAGTGAGCTGCTCTTTCCCTTGAGAAATAGACAGCAGCAGTTTGACGTTCAGTAAAAGGATCGGTTCATTGAGACAAGTTTCTGACTGACAGGTGGTGCTGAATATTAGTACAAGAAGGTCCTGGAATGGGAAACAAGTGTCCAGAGTGGGGTCTGAAATCAGGACAGGGAAATGGCCAGCACTGACACAGATCATTTCATTATTACATTGATATCTGACTGTCTATAAGGAGAAGCGAGTTAAACACATGACGGTGAAAGGAATGGAAGATGACGCTGGTTGTTCTAGATGAAGAGGGATAGACAGAGGTGTGGGTACAGCAGACTTCAGACAGTAATCAGCCCTTTCAGATACTGTGGGTGGATCTGAAAAGAGCCTTTGGGATAGGGAAAAAAGCTCTTTGTTAAAAAAAAACCTCAAATAGCTACCTTGTAATTGGTCAGGTTACTAATGTTTTAGTTAGTGTAATTTATTAATAATTACTAATTAGAAAGTGCTGTTTGGACAGAGTGTAAAGCTGTGAGTTGATGTGTGAGGGACTTCACTGACTAGGGGAAGGAGGTGCTCTTTGGTCTCTCTTCTTTTCTGCCTTATCAGCCTCCACGATACAGGGGAAGAAGCTGATCGGTGAGTAACTGGTAAATTATTCTACTTATTACACTTATTACACGAGCAATAATGAGTTTGTAAATCTAAGTAATGGCAGGGCAGCTCGAAAAGTAAAAGTTCGAAATGGGGGAAGGCAAATTTTACAAAACTGAGAGGGGATTTGGTGGATGTGGACTGGATACAACTACTTGAAGGAAATCCAAAGATGTTCTATCAGTCCATTAAGAGCAAGAGGATAACTAAGGACAGGGTACGGCCTATCAGAGATGTACAAGGGAACTTCTGTGTGGATCCAGAAGATGTGGGCTGGGTTCTTAATGAGTTTTTTGTCTCTGCCTTCACAAAGGAGAGGGATGATGCAGACATTGTAGTAAAAGAAGAGGAGTGTGAAATATTAGATACGATAAGCATAATGAGAGTGGAAGTACTAGAGAGTCTGACATCCTTGAAAATGAATAAATCACCAGGGCCAGATGGTTTGCATCTGAGGATGTTAAAGGAAGCCAGGGAGGAAATAGTGGATGCGCTGAGGATCATCTTCAAATCCTCACTGGATTTGGGGGAGGTGCCAGAGGATTGGAGGTCTGCGAACGTTGTACTATTATTTTAAAAGGATGTGAGGGATAGGCCAAATAATTATAGGCTGGTAAGTCTGACCTCGGTGGTGGGTAAATTATTCGAATCAATTCTGAGGGACAGGATAAACTACCACATAGAAAGACATGGCGTAATCAGGGATAGTCAGCATGGATTTGTTAAGGGAAGGTCATGTCCGACTAATTTGATTGAGTTTTTTGAGGAAGTAACAAGGAGCATTGATGAGGATAGTTCGGTGGATGTGGTTTACATGGATTTTATTAAGGCATTTGATAAGGTCCCACATGGCAGACTGGTCAGTAGAATGAAAGCCCGTGGGATACAGGGGAATGTGGCAGGTTGGATCCAAAATTGACTCAGTGGCAGGAAACAAAGGATAGTAGTCAACGGATGTTTTTGCGAATGGAAAGCCGTTTTCAGTGGCATTCCACAGGGCTCAGTGTTGGGTCCCTTGCTGTTTGTGGTACATATTAATTATTTGGAATTAAATGTGGGAGCTATGATTGAGGAATTTGCTGATGACACAAAAATTGGCCGTGTAATTGATAGTGAGGAGGATAGCTGAAGACTTCAGAATGATATGAATGGATTAGTTGAGTGGGCGGAAAAGTGGCAAATGGAATTCAATCTGGAGAAGTGTGAGGTAATGCATTTGGGCAGGGCAAACAAAACAAGGGAATACACAATGAACGGGAAGATATTGAGAGGGTAGAAGAGGTGAGAGACTCTGGAGTGCATGTCCACAGGTCCCTGAAAGTGACAGGATAGGTAGATAGAGTGGTGAAGAAGGCATATGGAAAGCTTTCCTTTCTTGGCCGACAAAAGCAGGGATGTAATGCAAGAACTGTTTAAAACGGTGGTTTGGCCACAGCTGGAGTATTGCGTACAGTTCTGGTCATCACATTACAGAAAGGACATAATTGCTGTGGAGAGAGTACAGAGGAGATTTACAAGAATGATACTGTGGGTGGCTCTGAAAAGAACCTTTGGGTATTTGATAAAATCCTGGCAGATTGCCTTGGTTTTGGTGCCCGGAGCGCTGGTTTTCTTGGGCAGCAGCATGGCCTAGATATTAGGCAGCACCCAGCCCTGAGTGATGGTCACCCCTCCCAGCAGCTTGGTGAGCTTCTCGTCATTCTGGACGGCCAGCTGCAGGTGTCTGAGGATGTTGCGGGTCTTCTTGTTGTCCTGGGCCACGTTGCCAGCCAGCTCGAGGATTTCAGCGGTCAGATACTCGAGCACAGCAGCCAGATAGACCGGGGCTGCGGCAACCACACGCTCAGCATAGTTACCCTTTCTCAGGAGCCTGTGAACACGGCCCACCGCGAACTGCAGTCCAGCCCGGGAGGAGTGAGACTTGGCCTTGGACCGAGCTTTCCCGCTGGTCTTTCCTCTTCCAGACTTTTCTTTTCCAAAAATCTACTTGAGGACATTCCGTGCAGACAACTGCCTGATGGATTGGTGGTCAAAGGTGTATTTCCACACAAACATTTCCACGAACGCACAGTCCAACTGGATGGAGCATACCGTGGCAATGTGACCAGATCCATCCTTCGCAACACCGGGGTCAGATAGAACCTCAGCACGTAGTGACACTTGGTGTTTGCATACTGGGGCTCTCCGCACAGCTTGATGCAGCCACATACTAAGGTGGCCATCAGGTTGAGGGCGACGTTGAGTACATTTTTTCGCCTTTATCCAGAGGTTTGAACATCGTGTCCATCCGGACCCGGTCCATTTTTCGTCTTCAGATAAAGCGGGAAATGGCTCGGGTGATCGCCACAGCGCAGGAGTGGGGTATGGGCCAGACCTGTGCCACGGACAGCAACAACGTGAGCACCTTGCACCTGATGACCAGGTTCTTACCCATAATAGAGAGTGATCGCTGCTCCCACTTACTCAGTTTATGCTGTACCCTGGCTACTCGCTCCTCCCAGGTTTTGGTGCACGTCCCGGCCCTGACAAACCATATCCCCAGCACCTTCAGGTAGTCTGACCTGACGGTGAAGGGGACAAAGGATCGGTCAGCCCAGTTTCCAAGGAGAATGGCCTCGCTCTTGCCATGGTTAACATTGGCTCCCGAATCCAGTTTGAACTGGTCGCAGATGCTCATCAGTCTGGAAAGGACAGCGGATCCGATCAGACCACAGCAACATCATCCATGTGCAGGGAGGCTTTGACCTGAGTGACTCCACTGCCTGGGATTGTCACCCCTCTTATGCCCGCATCCTTCCTAATAGACTCAGCAAAGGATTCGATACAGCAAACACACAAGGCAGGGGAAAGATGACAGCCCTGTCTGACTGCAGATTTGATTGGAAACTTTCTGATTCCCACCCAATTTTTTGGACTGTACTACTGATGTTTGTGTAGAGCAGTTTGATCCAATTGTAGATTCCCTCCCCAAACCCCATTTTGGAAAACACGTCCATCATGTATGTGTGCGATATCCTGTCAAAAGCCTTCTCCTGGTCCAGGCTGATGAGGCATGTGTCCACCCTCCTGACCCGTTCATAGGCGATCGTATCCCTGAGTAGCACGACACTATCAGAGATCTTCCTGCTGGGTACAGTACAGGTCTGGTCAGGGTGAATAACCAACTCCAGAGCAGACTTGACTCGACTGGCGATGCCTTGGACAGAACCTTGTAGTCTACATTAAGCAGTGAGATGGGCTGCCAATTTCTGATTTCTGCCCCCTCCCCCTTCTGCTTGTAGATGAGGGTGATGATGCCTTTCCTCATGGATTCTGACATGCTGCCGTCCAGAAGCATACTCTCGTATACTTCCAACAGGTCTGGGCTGACCCAGTACCACAGGGCCGAATACAACTCAACTGGTAAGCCGTCGCTTCCGGGAGTTTTCTTCGTCTCAAAAGCCATCCTCTTCCTTCAGGCTGCTGATCACAGAGCTCTCTCTGTACATTTTGGAAGAAGAAACGCGAGCACGTCTCATCCTGCTCAATGGAGCGGACTCTGGACCGGAAGATGATCTTGGAGGCCTCCATGGCAAAGAGCGAGGCCTGCTGGCTCTTCACCTCTGGGCGATCCTCCTTGACCTCGACCCCCATCGACTGCAGCCAGCGCAGATTTTGCATTCTTTTCTGGAGTTAGGACATTTCCCTCTGTCTCTCTCACCCTCTGAACACCTTTGGAGATAAAGAACCTCTTGATGTTCTCCTTGATCACTTCCCACCAGTTCACCGGATACTCAAAGAGGGTCTCACTGTTTTCCAACTTTATCAATCTCTTTTGAGTTCCACAATGTTCTCTGTGGTTAGCAGTGTAGCATTGAGCTTCCATGTCCCCCTGCCAACCCGCTGGTCATCCTGTAAGTGACAGTCAACCAGTAAGAGGCAGTAGTCGGAGAAGAACACCGGCTTGATGTCGGTGGATCTGACCGTGAAAGCAGGGGACACATACAGGAAGTCAATCCTGGAACGGGCAGACCCGTCCGATCTTGACCAGGTGTGTCTACGCTGCTCTCTGTCTGCAGGTTTGCTGAAGACATTGTGCAGTTTGGCATTTTTTACTGTTTCCTTTAAGAATCTGGTCGTAGCGTCCAGTTTTCTGTCGTCACTGCCAGATCGTCCAGCTGCATCAATGATGCAGTTGAAGTCACCTCCAAGAATGACCGGCCTGGATGTCGCCAGCAGCTGTGGGAGCTGCTGGATGATGGTCAGCCACTCGCTGCATTGGACCGGGGCATACACGTTGCTTAAATGGAGCGGAGTATTGTTGTACATTACATCTGCTACGAGAAGGCGACCGCCCACCAGCATCTTAACTTCAGAGATGGTTAAGTTGCCTTCCCGCAGCAGAATCCCCAGGCCGGAGGAACAGGAATCATTTCCCCTGGACCAGATCGATGTCCCATGGGATCACCATCGTGACCATTGCCTGTAAGTGCTGCGGTGCAGGATTCCACACTCCTGACGAAACAGTATGCCGGCTTTGCCCTTTGCGAAGTCATCCAAGGTTGAAACACATCACGTGGTGGATTTAACACAATGCATGTTAATCGAAGCAATCTTTATATCCACTATAAAGTTGGGTGTTGCTTCCCACACCAGGTGTCCTTGCTAGTCCCGGTCCTTGAGTATGTTCCTGCATACCCATAGTGTACGCAAGCTGTTTCACATTCGTTGAGCCCAGGAACCCCTCATGGTTATTCATGAGGGTTTTTTTCCACTGGGGTGACATCGGCGGGTGGGGGGCGGGTCTTGTAGGCAGCAAGGCTTGGGTTGTCCTCTGCTGTTGGTGTCTTTCCCCTCGGTCCCTCCTCAAAGACATCACTGTTCCTGACTTCCCGGAGCTGGAGCTGGAGTGCGCTGGACACTTCGCTGCTCTCGGTCTCCCGTAGCTGTGGTGCACTGAGCATCTCACTGGGTTCCGCGCTTTGGGTTTGGGGTGCACTAGGCTCGTCACAGCTTCCAGTACCCCGGAGCTGGGGGGCTTTATCTTCCAGCTCCTTTGAGTCCTGCTGCTTCTTTTGGAGGTGCCATCGTTCCGGCCCTTCCTCGTCCAGTGAGGAGGAGCTGCTGTAGTCTGTCTCAGACAGTAGCCTCCTCTTGCCACTGGTTTGGGTGGTGACCTGTTCTATTTTTGGAGGTTTTTTCTTTGTGGTCTTCCTTTGTACCACCTGCCACTGACCTGTTTGTCCATCTGCTGCCTCCTCCTCCATTAATTCTGTCTGTGGAGGAGGAGTTTCCAGGCACGGAGTAGTTGTTGGGTTGCTGGTTGCAGCTGCCTCCTCTTTCGTCTCTTTCTCAGATAGACTTTCATCGCTGTGGGGAGGATTGCTTGTTTCCCTCCCAGCACCAGACATGTTCACCGTTCCTTCTCCTTTCCTTGGTCCTTGCTGCCTGAGCATAACTGAGGCAGTGTTTGGGACAGGTTTTGTAGAGGTGGCCTGCCCCACCTCACAGGTTGCAGTACTTACAATGTTTACAGTCCTTGGTCTGATGGCCTTCCTTCTTGCAGTTCTTGCAGACGACTGTGCTGCAGTTGGCTGCCACGTGACCAGATTTGCCGCAGGTACGACAAACTCTGGGCTGCTCCGCATCGAACATGAAGCCTCGACTTCCCCCGAAAGTGAAGCTGGAGGGAGGATGGATGATGGCTCCGTTGGCATCGACCTTCAAGGTCACCGTGACCTGCCGCTAACTGGTCCAATTCCCAAATGGGTCCTTGACATCAGTGCTGCCGCCGGCCACCTCAACATACCTGGTGAGTAAGGTGGGTTCATCCACGACAGGAACATGGGGGTTGTAGAGGTGGATTC
The DNA here is from genome assembly GCF_036365525.1 of Heterodontus francisci. Taxonomy (NCBI): domain Eukaryota; kingdom Metazoa; phylum Chordata; class Chondrichthyes; order Heterodontiformes; family Heterodontidae; genus Heterodontus; species Heterodontus francisci. The sequence continues at coordinate 68,817 of NW_027140311.1, forward strand.
TCACCACCCGGTCACGTTGCGATGGCAGTGTGAAGAGCGGCTCCATTGTGAGGATCGACAGCGGCGCCTGGTTTCCCTTCTCCTTGAACATCTTCAGGAACTTGATGCATCCGCCACGTACTTGAACGTCACGTCAAAATATCCACAGTTGGGGAAGTCCTGCAGGCAGAAGATGTTCGCAGCTTGGAATCCACAGCAATCAATAAGGATTTTCTTAATGAAGAAGGTACGATCAACGATCAACCGGTGCATCTCCATCATTATCCTTCACTGCCACCCGAATGGTGTTACACACTCCCTGGCCTGAAGTTACAGAATTGGTTATATCCATTTTACTCAAAAACTTACCTGAGACAGGATCATGGTCTCTCTCCTGCTCCTCTTCCAGACATTTCCACAATCTCACAAATACTTTCACAAAGAGTGAGGAAGTCCTCCTGCACTTCCCTGCTTTAACTTCTGGAGGAATACAGTCCGGCTACTTCTGATTGGTTACTGGCTGCTGAATCTCATTGGCTGGTTCATGTCACCAATCAGGTAGCTGCTATTTCGCCGATCATCAAAGGTCAATGAGAAAATGGGGCGGAGATTGACAGTGGCAAATTGTCAGAGCTGAAACCCATTCTCAAATTTGAAAAGCCCGCCAAAATATTTGTGAAACAAGAAACAGCTGAAATATAATAAATAATATCGTCTAAAGAGTAAAATGTATTTCACTCTCTCCTGATATTGTGTTTCTCCTCATTGTCCGTCACAGATACCAGACTTACTTTCCTTCTGGGAGTGGAGCAGAGAGGAGTGGACCTGTGGGGAGAACGCCAAGAGCAGAACCAATAAATTGAGCACAAAGATCGCGGCCCAGTCGCTGACCTTCCGGGAGAGGACTGGACCTGAGGGGAGAACACCGAGAGCGGAGCCGATAAATTGAGCCCGAGGATGGTGGCCCAGTCACTCACCTTCCGGGAGAGGAGCAGACCTGTGGGGAGAACACCAAGAGTGGAGCCAATAAATTGAGCCCGAGGATTGCGGCCCAGTCACTCACCTTCCGGGAGAGGAGAGGAGAGCAGTCCAGGCACGCCGGAGTTTGAAAACAAAGTGAGCAGTGATGTCATAGGAAGGCTGCAAGGTGATTGGTTGGTGAGTATCTGCAGTTAGGGAGTTACTCTAAAGGAGATTTTGTTTTTTGGGGGAGAATCAAGGTCCCTAGTGTAAATAATTTACTTTTTGGGTAATTTAAGGGGATAAATTAAGGGTAAGTCATGGCAGGGCAGCTCAGCAATGTGGAGTGATCCTCCTGTGCAATGTGGGAAGTCAGGGACACTTACAGTGTCCAGGGCGAACACGTGTGCAGGAAGTGTCTCCAGCTGCAGCTACTCGAAATCCACGTTTCGGATCTGGAGCGGCGTCTGGAGATACTGTGGAGCATCCGCGAGGCTGAGATCATCGTGGATAGCACATATAGGGAGGTGGTCACACCGCAGGTAAAGACTGCTCAGGTAGAAAGGGAATGGGTGACCACCAGGTAGAGTAGAAGAACGAGGCAGGTAGTGAAGGAGTCCCCTGGATCCATCTCGCTTTCTAACAGATTTTCTACTTTGAATACTGTTGGGGGAAATAGCTTCTCAGGGGAATGAAGCAAGAACCAAGTCTGTGGCACCACAGGTGGATCAGCTGCACAGGAGGGGAGGAAAAGGAGTAGAAGAGCTATAGTGATAGCGGATTCTATCGTAAGAGGTACAGATAGGCATTTCTGTGGCTGCAAACGTGACTCCAGGATGGTGTGTTGCCTACCTGGTGCGAGGGTCAAGGATGTCACAGAGTGGCTGCAGGACAAGGGGGAGGGTGAACAGTCAGAGGTCATGGTACACATTGGCACCAATGACATAGGTAGAAAGAGGGATGAGGTCCTGCAACCAGACTTTTGGGAGCGAGATAGCAGATTAAAAAGCAGGACCTCAAAGGTTGTAATCTCTGGATTACTCCCAATGCCACATGCTAATAAGTATAGGAATAAGAGGGTAGAGCAGATGAATGCATGGCTAAGGATATGGTGTAGGAGGGAGGGCCTTAGTTTCCTCGACCACTTGGTCTGTTTCTGGCAAAGGTGGGACCTACCTGTACAAGTTGGACGGGTTGCACCTGAACTGGAACGGGACCAACATACTTGCTGAGAGGTTTGCTAGTGCTATTTTAGGGATGGGGGGGTTATACTAATTTGGCAGGGGGGTCGGATACAGAGTGCAGGTACAGTAGGGGGTTAAACACAGTCAAATTTAAAAGAGAAACTGAGTCAGTCTGGAAGGCAGAGCAAATATAGACCTGTTACGGCACAAGTGAAAAATGCAAGGCTGGATTGCATCTATTTTAACGCAAGGAGTCTTACTAATAAGGCAGATGAATTGAGGGCGATGATTAGCACATGGGATTATGATCTTATTCCTATCACAGACATGGTTGAGGGAGGGGATGGACTGGCAGCTCAGTATTCCAGGGTACAGAATCTACAGGCAAGTCAGGTGAGGGGGTAAAAAAGGAGGTGGCATTGCACTGTTGATCAAGGAGTCAATTACTGCAGTAAGGAAGGATGATATCTTAGAAATTCCTCAAATGAGGCCATATGGGTAGAACTTAAAAACAAAAAGGGGACAATCACTTGGCTGGGAGTGTACTGCAGGCCTCTAAACAGACAGGAAGAAAATATGTAGGCAAATCTCAGAGAGGTGTAAGAATCTTCTTCTTGTTTGGCCTCCTTGTCTCGAGAGACAATGGGTAAGCACCTGGAGGTGGTGAGTGGTTTGTGAAGCAACGCCTGGAGTGGCTATAAAGGCCAATTCTAGAGTCATAGACTCTTCCACAGGTGCTGCAGATAAAATTGGTTGTCAGGGCTGTTACGCAGTTGGCTCTCCCCTTGCGCTTCTGTCTTTTTTCCTGCCAACTGCGAAGTCTCTTCGACTCGCCACACTTTAGCCCCACCTTATGGCTGCCCGCCAGCTCTGGCGATCACTGGCAACTGACTCCCACGACTTGTGATCAATGTCACAGGACTTCATATCGCGTTTGCAGACGTCTTTTAAGCGGAGACATGGACGGCCGGTGGGTCTGATACAAGTGATGAGCTCGCTGTACAATGTGTCCTTGGGGATCCTGCCATCTTCCATGTGGCTCACATGGCCAAGCCATCTCAAGTGCCACTGGCTCAGTAGGGTGTATCTGCTGGGGATGTGTTGGAGATACGGTCCTGCCACCTGATGCCAAGGATTCTCCGGAGGCTGCGAAGATGGAATGGATTGAGACGTCGCTCTTGGCTGACATACGTTGTCCAGGCCTCGCTGCCGTAGAGCAAGTTACTGAGGACACAGGCTTGATACATTCGGACTTTTGTGTTCCGTGTCAGTGCGCCATTTTCCCACACTCTCTTGGCCAGTCCGCACATAGCAGTGGAAGCCTTTCCCATGCACTTGTTGATTTCTGCATCGAGAGACAGGTTACTGGTGATAGTTGAGCCGAGGTAGGTGATCTCTTGAACCACTTCCAGAGCGTGGTCGCCGATATTGATGGATGGAGCATTTCTGATGTCCTGTCCCATGATGTTCTTTTTCTTGAGGCTTATGGTTAAGCCATATTCGTTGCAGGCAGCCGCAGTCCTGTCGATGAGACTCTGCAGCCACTCTTCAGTGTGAGATGTTAAAGCAGCATCGTCAGCAAAGAGGAGTTCCCTGATGAGGACTTTCCGTACTTTGGTCTTCGCTCTTCGACGGGCAACCTGCCACCTGATCTTGTGTGGAGGAAAATTCCTTCTTCTGAAGGGTTGAATGTATGTGAGAGCAGCAGCGAGAAGAAGATCCCAAACAATGTAGGTGGGAGAACACAGCCCTGTTTCATGCCACTCAGGATAGGAATTGGGTCTGATGAGGTGCTGTTATGCTAAATTGTGCCTTTCATATTGTCATGGAATGAGGTGATGATACTTCGTAGCTTTGGTGGACATCCAATCTTTTCTAGTCGTCTGACGAGACCATGTCTGCTGACGAGGTCAAAGGCTTTGGTGAGATCAATGAAAGCAACGTAGAGGGGCATCTGTTGTTCACGGCATTTCTCCTGTAGCTGGTAAAGGGAGAACAGCATGTCAATGTTGGATCTCTCTGCTCGAAAGCTACACTGTGCCTCAGGGTAGACACGCTCAGCCAGCTTCTGGAGCCTGTTTAAAGCGACTCGAGTGAAGACTTTCCCCACTATCCTGAACAGGGAGATTCCATGGTAATTGTTGCAGTCACCGCGGTCACCCTTGTTCTTATAGAGGGTGATGATATTGCCATCGCGCATGTCCTGTGGTACTGCTCCCTCGTCCCAGCACAGGCAAAGCAGTTCGTAGAGTGCTGGAAGTATAGCAGGCTTGGTACTCTTGATTATTTCAGGGTAATGCTGTGCTTCCCAGGTGCTTTTCTGCTGGCTAGAGAATGAATGGCATCACTGAGTTCCGATTTTGTTGGCTGTACGTCCAGCTCATCCATGACTGGCAGAGACTCTTCAGTGTTTTGTTTTTATTATCCATCTATCTATCAATCTATCTATCTATCTTCCTATCTGTCTGTATCTGTCTGTCTATCTTTCTGCCTATCTGTCTATCTATCTACCTTTCTGGAACCAACCAGAGAGCCGGTTATATTGGACTTGACATTATGTAATGTGACATGATTAATTAATGACCCAGAGTAAAGGCACATCGAGCTCGCAGTGACTACAATATGATTCAATTTTGCTTCCAGTTTGAAAGCGACAGCGGTTGGTCTAAGACCAGTATTTTAAACTTAATGAAGGACAAATATGTTTGCATGAAAGCTGAACTGGCTGAATGAACTAGGCTACTAGGCTAGCTGACAGATCAATAGAGAAGCAGTGGCAGACATTTAAGGCGAAATTTCAGAATACTCAGAATATGTGTATGCCTACTGTAAAGAAAGATTCTAAGGGGAGGACCCACCATCCGTGTTTAACTGAGTAAGTTAAGGAAACCATCAAACTTAATGTAAAAGCTTATAAGTGTGCAAAGATGAGTGGCTGTTCAAAATATCTAGAATGGCAGAGCATAGCTAGCTGGAAATGTAGAAACGAATACCAAGAGTTTCTACAGGTATTTTAAAAGGAAAAGAGTAAGTAAAGTGAGTGTTGTTGCTCGAGGGAGTGAGAATTGAGAGTTAATAGTAGACAATGAGGAAATAGCGAATGAAATGAACAAATATATTACTTTTACGTTCACTATAGAGGATACCAAAAACATTCCAGTAATCGCTGAAAATCAGGAGGTGGAAGGAAGAGAGGAACTGCAAAAATTACAATCACCAGGAAAGCAGTACTGAGCAAAGTGATGGAGCTGCGGGCTGGCAACTGCCCAGGTCCTGATGGACTTCATCTGAGGGTCTTAAAAGAGGTGCGAAAGAGGTAGTAGATGTTTTGGTGTTAATTTTGCAAAATTCAGTTGATGGAAAGGTTGCATCAGATTGGCAAATATAACCCCTCTATTCAAGAGGGTGGGGAGGCAGAAAACAGGTAACTATAGGCCCGTTAGGTTGACGTCTGTCGTGGGGAAGCTGTTAGAATCGATCATTAAGGAGGTTCTAGCTGGGCACTTAGAAAAACTCAAGGTATTCGTGAATAGTCAGCATGGTTTTGTGTAAGGGAAATCATGTTTAAACAATTTGTTGCAGTTCTTTGACTGAGTGACATGCGCTGTGGATGAAGGGGAGCCCGCTGATGTACTGCACTTGGATTAGCAGAAGGCATTTGAAAAAGTGCCACATGAAAGGCTATTGCGCAAAGTGGGAGCTCACGGTGTAGGGGGGTAATATATTAGCATGGATAGAAGATTGGCTGGCTGGCAAAAAATATTAGAGCATGCATAAATGGGTCCTTTTCTGATTGGCTGGATGTGACGAGTGCAGTCCTGCAGGGGTCTGCGTTGGGCCTCAACGTTTTTCTATTTATATCAATCACTTCGATGAGGGGAGCGATGGCATAGTAACTAAATTTGCAGATGACATAAATATAGGTGGAAAGTAAGTTGTGAAGAGGGCATATAGAGCTTGCAGAACATTATGGATATGTTCAGTGAGTAGGCAAAAATTCTGGCAGATGGAGTAACATGTGGGAAAATGTGAAGTTGTTCACTTTGGCAGGAAGGTCAAAACACAAAGTGTGTCTTAAACGGGGAAGTACTGCAGAATTCCGAGGTGCAAATGGGTCCAGGTTTTTAGTGCATGAGTCACAGAAAGATAGCTTGTGGGTACAGCAAGTAATAAAGAAATCCAGTGAAGTGATGTCCTTTATTACGAGAGGAATTGAAATAAAGGTAAGGATGCTATGATTCAGTTATACAGGGCGATCACATCTCGAATACTGTGTGCACTTTAGGTCTCCATATTTAAGGAAGGATGTGAATGTGTTGGAGGCGGTTCAGAGCAGGTTTACGAGATTGATACTGGGAATGAGCGGGTTTTCTTATGAGGAAATGTTGGAAAGACTCAGCTTGCTTTCACTGGAGATTAGAGGAGTGAGGGGAGACTTGATTGAAGTATGGAAGATCCTGAACGGTCGTGACAAGATAGATGTGGAACGGATATTTCCTCTTATGGGTGAGCTCAGAACAAGGGTGCACTGTTTTAAAATTAGGGGTCACCCTTATAAGACAGAGGCAAAGAGATTTTTTTTTCTCTCACAGAGTTTTGCGACTTTGCAATTCGATGCCTCAGAAAGTGTTGGAGGCGTGGTCATTGAAAATGTTTAAAGCGGGCATAGATAGATTCTTGTTAGACAAGGGAATGAACCATTATCGGCTCTAGATGGGAGCATGGAATTCGAGATAGAAATCGATCATCGATGATCTTATTGAATGGCGGAGCAGGCTTGATGGGACGAATAGCCTCCTTCTGCTCCGAACTTGTATGGTCTTCTGGTCGTGAGTTTAGAAAATGCTGTTTTAGGAGCCTTCGTGCGTTGCAGCAGTGCATCTTGCATATGGTACACACTGTTGCCACTGGGCATTGGTGGTAGAGGGCGTGAATGTTTGTGGATGTGCTGCCGATCAAGAGAAGTGCGTTGTCCTGGATGGTGGCGAGCTTCTTGAGTGTTTGAGACCTGAACCCATCAGGGCAAGAGGAGAATATTTCATCACAACCCTGAATTTTTCCTTGTAGATGGCGGACAGGCATTGGGGAGACATGTGATGAGTTACGTGCTGCAGAATCCCTTGCCTCTGACCTGCTTGAGTAGCCACGGCATTTATGTGGCTGGTCTAGTTCAGTTTCTGGTCAATGGTATCCCCCAGGATGCTGATCGTGGGATTTCAGAAATGGTAATGCCAATGAATGTCAAGGGGAGATGCTTGAATTCTCTCTTTTTGGGGATGGTCATTGTCTGGCACTTGTGTGGTGCAAATGTCACTTGCCACATATCAGCCCAAGCATAAATGTTCTCCATGCCCTGATGCATCTGGACACGGACTGCTTCAGTATCTGAGGAGTAGTAAATGGTGCTGAGCATTTGGCAATCATTAGTGAACATCCCCACTTCTGAACCTACGGTGGTGGGTAGGTCAGGAGTGATCTTGATCACTCTTTCCCTCTCTCTCTATCTCTGTGTATCCCTTCTCTATCTTGTTCCCCCTCTCTGTGTTGTTCTCCTCCCCTCTGTGTCGTCCTAACTCTCTGTGTACCTCTCTTTTCTCTGTCGCCACACACACTCTCTCTCTCTGCCCCCTCTCTCACCCTCTCTCTCCCGCCTCTCTGTATTTCACTCTGTCCCCTCTCTCTGTCCCCCTCTTTCTCTCTCTGCCTTCCTCTCTCTCTGCCCCCTCTCTCTGTGCTGTGCTCTCTCTCTCTCTCTCTCTTTTTTCTGTTCCCTCTTTTCTCCCCGTTCGCTCTCCCCTTCTCTCCCTCCTCCCTTTTCGCTCGCTCTGCTACCCTCTCTCTCCCCATCTCTCCTCCTCACCTCTCTCCCCCTTACCTCTCTCTCCCTACCCACCCGCCACTCTCTCTCTCTCTGTCCCCCTCTCTCTCTCACTTTCTCTGTCTGCTCCACTCGCTCTTTTTTCACTTTTCCACCTCCTTCTCTGTCTCCTCCCCTCTTTCTCTCTATCACTCTCTCTCTGTACATCTACCGAGTCCCCTTCTCTCGCTCCCTGTTCCTCCCTGTCAGGCAAACACCTACCTGCCAAGACTGAGGCTCACATGATTTCGTCACATGAGCATTAATACTTAAAATTACAAGTCCCTGACAGGAAGGCTATTTGCATAGTACGAGCAGTGTTGGAACAAAAGAGATCCAGTAGTTGCTTCCCCAATACGCAGAAGAGGTGGTCAGAACAGAGCAGTTTTAGTCATACAGATATACATCACAGAAAGAGGCCTTTCAGCCCTTCGTGTCTGTGCTGGCCATCAAGCACCTACCTATTTTAATCCCATTTTCTAGTACTTCGACGGCAGCCTTGTCTGCTATGGCATTTCAAGTGCTCATCCAAATACTTCTTAAATGTTGTGTGAGTTCAGGCCTCTACCACCCCTTCTGCCAATGTGTTCCTGATTCCGAACACTCTCTGGGTGAAAGATTATTTCCTCAAATCCCCTCTAAACCTCCTGCCACTTACCTTAAATCAATGCTCCTGGTTATTGCCACCTCTCTTAAGGCAAACGTTTCTTGCAGTCTACCCTATATATGCCCCTTATAATTTTGTACACGCCACTCAGCTGCCCCATCAACCTCCTCTGCTCTAAGGAAAACAACCCTAGCCTTTTCAATCTCTCTTCACAGTTGAAATGCTCCAGCCCAGGCAACATCCTGGTGAATCTCCTCCGCACTCTCTCCAGTGCAATCACATTCTTCCTATAGTGTGGCGACCATCTAATGTAACTGTGCTGCTGCCTTGAGAGATCTATGGAAAGGTACACCAAGTTCCTCCGACCTTATGTAATTCATAGGGACCTACCATCATTGTATTTTCCCTTGCCTGTTTAGTCCTTACAAAATGCAACACCTCACACTTCTCAGGATTAAATTCCATTTGCCACTGTTCTGCCCATCTTTCCAGCCCATCAATATCGTCCTGCAGTCTAAGGCTTTCCTCCTCACTATTTATGGCACCATCAATTTTCATGTCATCTGCGAACTTACTGATCATACTTCCTTTATGTTAATTAATGTGCACCACAACAAGCACCGATACCTGTGGTACACTGATGGTCACAGGTTTCCTATCGCAAAAACAACCTTCGACCATCACCCTCTGCCTCCTGCCACCAAGCCAGTTTTGCATCCCATTTGCCAAATTGCCCCGGATCCCTGGGCTCTTACCTTCTTGAGAATCTCCCATGCGGGACCTTATCAAAAGCCTCACTGAAGTCCATGTGAACTACAACAACTACTTTACCATTATCTAGGCACCTAGTCACATCGAAAAATTCAAACAAGTTAGTTATATATGATCACCTTCTGACCAAGCCATGCTGATTATCCTTGATTAATCCTTGCTTCTCGAAGTGAGGATAATCCTGTCCCTCAGATATTTTCCAATGGTTTGCCTATCACTGATGTTGGTCAGACCACTGGCCTGTAATTACCTGGTTTAACTCTGGTATCATAGACTAATGGTACCACATTCGCAGTCCTCCAGTCCTCTGGCACCTCTCCTGTGTCCAGAGAGAATTTGAAAATTTGTGTCAGAGCCCCTGATATCTCCTCCCTTGCCTCATGTAATAGCCTGGGATGCATCTCATCTAGGCCAGGGCATTTATCCACTTCTAAGCTCGCAAAAACCGCCAATATCTCCCGCCCCCTCCCCCCCCCCTTTCATTGCTATTCTTTTCAAGTATATCACAATCTCCCTCCCTGAGCTTTACAACTACATCGTCCTTCTCAATACTGAACATAGTCATGTTACTAGCTGGCTGTTGAGATTTGAACTTTCAATAAAGGATTCGAACTGAGAAAATTCCTGGCGCCTGTTTTGATAAGACTTCTCACCTGTCTGCCCTCATCTTGCTGTCACCAGCTTCGGAAACCATTGCAGACACGTAATCTCAAAGAGAGAAAAAATGTCTCCGACGTGAACCAGGTTTAAAAGGAACACTATGCTCCAAGGAAATGCAAGACCATATCTTCAAACAAGAACTGCAGCAAGCTCGAGAAACAGTAATAAAATATTTCCTCTAACGACTCTACTTATCTTTCCATCTGCTCTTTTTTGTCCCTATTCTCATGTTTATATTACGTGTGCATGCTGGCGTGGGCCAGTCGTTTCTCTGTCGGCGTTAACCATATTAGAGTTTAAGTATAAGGTTTAATAAATTTCATCTTTCTTCTTTTAACCTAAAAAGGCTGTTTGTGCTCATTCCGTTGTCTTATAATTGGAAAGCAGTGAACAAGTAGTCACCAAGGGGGAACGCAAAACAAGTTAAAATTAAGCGCTGTTACAATAAGACCAGGTGAAGACAGTAACAGACCCGTCTACACGTTTCTCATACGGCCATAACACCCCCTCTCTCTCGCCCTTTCTCCCCCATGGTTTCTCTCCCACCTGCTCTCTCTCTCTCACTCTCTGCCCCCTCGCTCGCTCTCCTCCCCTCCCCCTCTCGTCCCTTTTTTACTCCCTCTGTTCCCCCTCTCCCTCACCCTCTCTCATTATCTGTCCCCATTCCTTGCCCCCGTCTCTCTCTCATCAACTCACTGTCTCTTCCCCACTCTCTCTGCTCCCCAGCTCTCTCTCCTTCCTCCCAGCTCTCTTTCTGGCAGAAGAGACAGGGAAAGTCAATGTAGCATTAACGGCCCAGTTCTCGGGAGTGTGCAGAGATAGAGGGACCGGGGTGTACATGTACTTACAACTTTGAAGGTGGAAGATGATATTGAGAGACTCGTCAGCTAAGTATTGGGGAGCTTGGGCTTCATCAATAGTTGTGAGCACCAAAGCACGAAAGTCACACTGAACCTTTCCAATGCTCTGGTTAGTCCACAACTGGATTATTGCATCCAGTTCTGGTCACCACATATTCGGAAGGATGTGAGGGTTCATCAGGGGGATCAGAGGAAATGGTAGTTCCAGGGAGGGGAGGGTTTAGCAATAAAAAGAAGAAATGCTGGAACCACTCAGCAGGTCTGGCAGCATCTGTGGAAAAAGAAGCAGAGTTAACGTTTCGGGTCAGTGATCCTTCTTTGGATTTAGCAAAGTGGACTGGAGACAGCTACCTGAAGGTCTCAGTGCAGTGAGAATTAGTGAGTGCTAAGAACAAATATTTTCACACAAAGACAAATAGGGTGGGACTCCCAAATCTAGAGCCCTTTGGATAAGGGACAAAAGGGAAGCTTATGTCAGATATCGACAGCTCAACACCAAAGGATGCCAAGAGGAGTGAAGGAAGTTCAGGGGTGAAATTAAAAAGCAAATTAGGAAAGCTAAGAGATAATGGGAAATAATATTACCAAGTGAAAGCAAGGAAAATGTAAAGATGTTTTACATATACACGAAGAGTAAGAGGATAACTAAGAATAGAGTATTAAGGACCAAAAAGGGAATGTCTGTATGGAGGTGGGAGATATGGGCATGGTTCATAATGAATACATTGTGGCTGTCGTCATAAAAGCCGGGGAACGATGCAGACATTGTAGTTAAAGAGGAGCAGTGTGAAATATTGGATGGGATAAACAGAGTGAGGGGAAATATTAAGGTGTTTGACATCTTTGAAAGTCTGTAAATGGTGAGGCCTGGATGCATTGGAATCAGTTCAGTGAATGTTCATTAGGCTGATTCCTGGGATGAAGGGGTTGTCTTATGAGGAAAGGTTGAGCAGGTTGGGCCTGTACTCATTGGGGTTTGGAAGAATGAGAGGTGATCTTATTGAAACCGTCAAAATGCTTAAAGGGATGGACGGGGAGATGCCAGTTAGATGTTTCCCCTGGTTCAGGTGTCTATAAACAAGATACACAATTTCAAAATAAGGGCGAATCCACTTAGGACTGAAATGAGGAGAAGTTGTTTTACTCAGAGGGTTGTGTATCTTTGGAATTCTCTAGCCCAGAGGGTTGTGGAAGCTCAGTCATTTGTTATGTTGAAACCAGAGATTGACAGATTTCTAAATACCAATGACATCAAGGTATATAAGGATAGTGTGGGAAAAGGGCATTGAAGTGTATGATCAGCCATGATAGTATTGAATGGCAGAGGAGGCTCGATGGGCTGAATGGCCTACTCCTGTTCCTATGTTTCCAAGCTGCTGAAATAGTTTCTCCCAAACTACCCCATCAGTTTCCCTTAATATCTCAACAACTTTGATCAAAACATCTTGATCCTCCTAAATTCCATGGAATGCATCCCTCGTTTGTGTAATATCACCTCGTGATTTAACCCTTGGAGTCCAGTTATCATTCTGGTAAATCTATACTACACTCAAATGTGCATGGACCTACCAAGTCTCTTGGCACGTCCAGTGTTTCTAGCTTTTCACCATTTATAAAGTTCGAGTCTTTTTTGCTGACATTGAAATCTATCTATCACAGCTTTGCCCATTCACATAAGATATTAGTATCTCTTTGCAATTTTATGCTTCCAGCTACACTGCTTACAATGTTGCCTATTTTTGTGTCATTTGCAACATTCGTATGTGGCATTCCACCTTATCATATTATATCGTTAATAAATACAGCAAAACTGAGCCACAGGCGGGCTTTGCATTAGTAGACAGGAGTGAATCATTCCATCCTCGAGGTTTTTTTAAATTCCAGATTTACATTATTTAAAGAAAAATCAGAATTCAAATTCACAACAGCCCAGTGTGGGATGTGAACGCCTGCTTTTTCAATCATCACTTCAGGCCTTCATATTAAAAACCATATAAAGAGATTAATTTGCCTACTGCTGTTGTCTGTCTGTCTCAGGTTTTGTATATTGTTCCCTTCTCCCCTTCTTCCATGTGTCTGAAGTCTTTGAAGTTTGTCAGTCATTGGTAAACTACTTCATGTGGTGTTCTATAAATACCTTTTATTCTGTGCATCTGCAAGCAACAAGAATCAAATTTGCACCTTATTGCATCAACCAAAACCTGCAGGTCCATTCAAACACCCCTATTTCCTGTCTCTGCAACGATAGCTGACACTTCCACAATGCAGGATTATCTGAATGGAAACAGCTTGTGACACATTTCCCTACACGTTTGCTAACACTTTTCAGGATGAAGCTAGATTCAACTGAAAGATTTGAAGCGTAAAATTGAATCTTTAAGATATAAAATGTGACACAAATGAAATCCAAGATCTCTCTGTCCCTGCACCCATTTTAACATTGCACCATTTAGTTTATATCGCTTCTCTTCAGCCTTCCTTCCAAAAAGCATAATTTTGCATTTCTCAGCATTGACGTTGACGTGCGATGTGTCTGACCATTTCACCAGACTTCCTCTATCCTCCTGATGTCCACTGCTATTTTCGTCCATGTTTATTACTGCTGATGCTGGAAATCTGAAATAAAAACTGCATTCTCTGAATCCCAGTCTCTCGCTCTCTGTTTCTCTCTGAACCCCAGGGGGAAATTTGCGGCTGTGGCAAATTTGCGTGACTGAAATTTTCCAGGGAGAAATTTCCAGATGGGAATTTGCGGGGGCGGGGGGTACTTGTGGGGGAGATTTCTGCTGGGGGAGATTTGGGGGGGGATCAACATTTTCCGGGGGGTGGGGGAAGAAATCTAGAAAGACTGGGAAAGCCACACAGAAAGAGATAGAGATAAAGAGAGACAGAAAGAGCCAGAGAGAAAGGAACTCAGAGAAGCAGCTGCAGAGAAGACCAGAGAGAGAGAGAGAGAAAGAGGAAGAGACAGCGAGAGAGAGAGAGAGGGAGACAGAGACAGAGAGAGAGAGTGAGAGATAGAGAGAGAGAGAGAGACAAAGGAAGACAGTCACAGAAACAACTAAAGAGAAAGCCATTGAGACAGATAAAGAGCCAACAAGGAAGCCGCAGACAGTGAGTAAAAGAGAAAGTCAGAGAGAGAGGAAGAGAGCAAAAAAGCAAATCAAAAAAGTGAGAGAATCAAAGATAGGAAGAAGGAGCCAAAGACAGAAAAACAAAAGCGAAAAAAGGGAACAAAAAAGGCAGAGAATGAAAGATATACTGAGAAGGAGAGAAAAAGCGTCGAAGACAAAGCTGAGAATGGAGCAAAAGAGTTAGGAGGAGAAATAAGGAGAGAGAAAGCAAGAGAAGCGAACGAGCCAAAGAAGAGGGGAAAAGTAAGCAAGAGAAAAAGAAAGTGAGAGAAAGAGAGAGCGAGAAAAAGATAAAAATCCTGAGATAGAGAGTGAGAAAAAGAGGCAAAGAGAAAGTGAGTCACAGAAACAACTAAAGAGAAAGATATTGAGACAAATAAAGAGCCAGAAAGGAAGCAACAGAGAACGTCAGAGACAGAGAGAGAGAGCGAGAGAGAGAGAGAGTAAAAAAGTAAAATAAAGAGACAAGGAGCCAAAGAAAGAAAAACATCGACAAAGAGGGACCAAAAAAGGCTGAGAAATAAATACTGAGAAATAGAGATAAAAGCGGCGAAGCCAAAGCTGAAAAGAGAGCAAAAGAGTTACGGGGAGAAATAAGGTGATAGAAAGCCTGAGAAGGGAAAGAGCCAAAGAAGAGGGGAAACAATAGAGAAAAAGAAAGTCAGAGAAAGACAGAGCTAGGGAGAGATAAAAATCCTGCGAAACAGTGAGAGAGAGAGAGCGAGAGAGGCTGAGAGTGGGGGGGAGAGAGAGTGAGAGAGAAATAAAGAGAAAGAGAGACAAAGGAAAGCCTGAGAATGCGAGACAGAGAGCTTGCGAGTGTGAGAGAGAAATAAAGAAACGCAGAGAAAGAAAGAGAGAAAGAGCCAACCAGAGAGAAAATAAAGTCTGAGAGAGAGCGACTGAGAGTGAGAGAGAAAGAGATAGAAAGAGAGAAAGCCAGAGAAAGAAAGACAGAGCCAAAGAATGAGAGAGAAAGGGAAGCCTGCGAGTGAGAGAATGAAATAAAGCGAAAGGTCGAGACACACAAAGAGGGAGAGAGAGAAAGAGAGAAAAGGGGGAGAGAGAGAGAGAGCGGGCCAAAGAAAAAGAAATGAAAACATGAGAGGGAGAGAGAGAGAGAGTGACTGAGACAGTGAGAGAGACACACACACAGTGGCAGAAAAGAGACACACAATGAGAGAGAGGGAGAGAGAGATTGAGACGAGGGAGGCAGAAAGGAAGTGAGGGTCATTACAGATTTAATACGCACCATCCCACACAGTCTGTGCTCCATCGTTGGACTCTCAACCCTTCCTGCCATCAGCTCGTCCATGGTGGAAGTGGGGGTAGCAGAACCATGGGCCAGGGTGGCAATCGGGTGGGAATTCGGTTAAAAGGTGAGAGTAGGACAAGCAGAGAGAGGGTAATCCAGGCTGGAATCTCACACACACACACATACACACACACAAATACACACACACACACACACACAAACACACACACACACACAAACACACACACACACACACACACACACACACACCCACTCTGTAGTCAGCTCCAATTCACCTGGGCACAGAGCCACAAAGACTGAGATACAGAAACGCACCTTCGGACACCACATGGAAAAAAGTAGGATGGAGCTTGACGTTGTCATCAAATATCCCAGAACCTATCACTCAAACACCAAGTCCTCCCAAAATTCAGCCAATCCAACCAAGATCAGCCAAGATCACATTGGATGCCGGAACAGGGCTGTGGGGTTGAATTGCATCTTCCTCTTCCAATATCTCCTGTGAAGTATCCTTCTATCTCTTCTAGTCACCCTGTCAGTCCATGTCTCTCTGTTTCACTTTTTCTGTCTCTCTCTCTCTGTCTCTCCATCGGTCCTTCCCTCCCAGTCACTCCCTCTCTCTCCTTCCATCTCTGCCTCTCTCTCTCTGTCTCTCCATCTGTCTTTCCCTCCCTGACACTCCCTCTCTCTCCTTCTAGCTCTGTCTCTGCCTCTCTCGCTGTCTCTCTCTCTCTGTCCCTCCATTTGTCCTTCCCTCCCTGTCAATCCATCTCTCTCCTTCTCTCTCTGTCTCTCTCTCTGTCCCACCATCTGTTTTTCCATCTGTCACTCCCTCCCTCTCCTTCTATCGCTGTCTCTCTCTCTCTCTCTCTCTCGCTGTCTCTCCATCTGTCTTTCCCTCCCTGCCACTCCATCTCTCTCCTTCTGTCTCTGTCTTTCTCTCTCTGTCTCTCCATCTGTCTTTCCCTCCCTGACACTCCCTCTCTCTCCTTCTTTCTCTGTCTCTCTCTCTCTGTCTCTCCAACTGCCTTTCCCTCTCTGTCTCTCCATCTCTCTCCTTCTATCTCTGTCTCTCACTCTGTCCCTCCATCTGTCTTTTCCTCCCTGACACTCCCTCTCTCTCTGTCTGTCTCTGTCTCTCTCTCTCTGTCCCTCCATCTGTCTTTCCCTCTCTGTCTCTCCCTTTCTCTCCTTCTATCTCTCTCTCTCTCGCTCGATCCCTCCATCTGTCCTTCCCTCCCTGTCACTCCCTCTCTCTCGGTACACCTCTGCCTCTCTCTCTCTCTGTCTCTCCATCTGTCTTTCCCTCCCTGACACTCCCGCTCTCTCCTTACATCTCTGCCTCTCGCTCTGTCTCTCCAACTGCCTTTCCCTCTCTGTCTCTCCATCTCTCTCCTTCTTTCTCTGTCTCTCTCTCCATCCCTCCATCTGTCCTTCCCACCCTGTCACTCCATCTCTCTCCTTCTCTCTCTGTCTCTCACTCTGTCCCTCCATCTGTCTTTCCCTCCCTGACACTCCCTCTCTCTCCTATCTCTGTCTCTCTCCCTGTCTCTCCATCTGTCTTTCCCTCTCTGTCTCTCCCTCGCTCTCCTTCTATCTCTGTCTCTCTCTCTCTGTCTCTCCATCTGTCTTTCCCTCCCTGTCACTCCCTCTCTCTCCTTCCATCTCTGCCTCTCTGTCTCTCCAAATGTCTTTCCCTCTCTGTCTCTCCCTCTCTCTCCTTCTATCTCGTTCCATCTGACTCTCTCTCTCTCTCTGTCTCACCATCTGTCTTTCCCTCTCGGTCTCTCCGTCTCTCTCCTTCTATCTGTGTCTCTGCCTCTCTGTCTCACCATCTGCCTTTCCCTCCCTGTCACTCCATCTCTCTCCTTCTATCTCTGTCTCTCACTCTGTCCCTCCATCTGTCTTTTCCTCCCTGACACTCCCTCTCTCTCTGTCTGTCTCTGTCTCTCTCTCTCTGTCCCTCCATCTGTCTTTCCCTCTCTGTCTCTCCCTTTCTCTCCTTCTATCTCTCTCTCTCTCTCGCTCGATCCCTCCATCTGTCCTTCCCTCCCTGTCACTCCCTCTCTCTCGGTACACCTCTGCCTCTCTCTCTCTCTGTCTCTCCATCTGTCTTTCCCTCTCTGTCACTCCCTCTCTGTCCTTCTCCCTATGTTTCTCTCTCTATCCCTCCATCTGTCCTTCCCGCTCTGTCTCTCCCTCTCTCTCCTTCTTTCTCTGTCTCTCTCTCTATGTCTTTCCATCTGTCTTTCCCTCCTTGTCACTCCCTCTCTCTCCTTCCATCTCTGCTTCTCTCTCTCTGTCTCTCCAACTGCCTTTGCCTTTGTTTCTCTCCCACTCCCTCCTTCTCTGCCTCTCTCTCTGTCACTCCCTCTCTCTCCTTCTATCGCTGTCTCTCTCTCTATCCCTCGATCCCTCCATCTGTCTTTCCCTCTCTGTCACTCCCTCTCTCTCCTTCCACCTCTGCCTCTCTCTCTCTGTCTCTCCATCTGTCTTTCCCTCTCTGTCAATCCCTCTCGGTCCTTCTCTATCTGTTTCTCTCTCTGTCCCTCCATCTGTCCTTCCTGCCGTCACTCCATCTCGCTCCTTCTCTCTCTGTCTCTCACTCTATCCCTCGATCTGTCTTTGGCTCCCTGTCACTCCCTCGCTCTCCTTCTCTCTCTTTCTCTCTCTCTCTATCCCTCCATCTGTCCTTCCCTCCGTCACTCCATCTCTCTCCTTCTCTCTCTGTCTCTCACTCTGTCCCTCGATCTGTCTTTGGCTCCCTGTCACTCCCTCGGTCTCCTTCTCTCTCTGTCTCTCACTCTGTCCCTCCATCTGTCTTTTCCTCTCTGTCAATCCCTCTCTGTCCTTCTCTATCTGTTTCTCTCTCTATCCCTCCATCTGTCCTTCCTGCCTTCACTCCATAGAGAGGGCTGTGGAGAGGGACAAACTTGGAGAGAGAAAGAGATTGTTGAGTTGGATGAAGAGGATAATGTAAGATATATGAATTTGATTTAATCCTTCACTGCTGTGTGCACAAACATATTTGAGATAGGTATGGAGAGAAAAAAAACATTGGGAGAGGGAGGAATGTAGATGAAGTTGGGGCCTAGGCGGACACTTTTGATGATCCAGAAGAAATATCCTCCATTTTAAATATTCAGCAAGCTATTCCACTGTGGGAACCATCGCACCCTCATGATATTGTTTGTGGAAATTTCATGCTGGCTTATTGGTTATTTTTTAAACCTGTGATTGATAGATTCTTGTTAACCAAAGGGAGTAAGAGATAAGGGGCAAAGGCAGGATATATGGTACAAGATTGATCACAGATCAGCCATGATCTCATTGAATGCAGGAACAGAGTTGTGGGGTTAAATTGCATCCTCCTCTTCCAATATCCCCTGTTAAATATCCTTCTTTCTCTGTCAGTCACCCTGTTAGTCTATGTCTCTCGGTTTCTCTTTTTCTCTCTCTCTCTCTATCTCTGTGTTTCGGACAGTGTCTGGTGAGATTCACTCTGTATCCACCCCATGACGTTCCTGCCCTCGGAGTGTGTGATGTGACAGCGTGGAGGGAAATTTACTCTGTCAAACCCAACATTGTGCTTGGCTTGGAAATGTTTGATGGGACAGTGTAGCTGGAGCTTTACTGTGTATCCCTGGAATTTAGAAGGTTATGGAGTGATTTGATGAAAGTTTATAAAATAATAAGGGAAACTGAGAGTAAATATTCCCACTGGCTGCGGAGTCAGGAACTTGGGGCATAGTCTGAAAATATAAAGAGTGGCCACTTTGACTCCATCCCATCGTGTCGTATGTACATTCTCACATATAGCAGGTATAGCAGCACACATATAACAGGATAGCAGGTATAACTGTAGTCATAGTATTCAGCTGAAAATTGATCAGTTACATTGTTATTTCAGTCCATATTTACAGTACACACGGTACCTTACTGTTGTCATCAAGTCATATAGTATCTATTCATCCCACTGGGGCAAAATGTCACTGGCTCAACATTCTCACCAAATACTAAAGCATTCCACAATGCAAGACTCTCAAATTCAACACAAGTTTCCTTTTCTGAGTCTCGCTGGTCTGTTCTGATTCTCTGAGGGATTACTGATGCTTATCCTCCACATGAGCAGTCGTCCTAAACCCGTGTGCCTGTCCCGCTCCCAAACCCGGCATCCACCTACATTAAGGCAAGTGATACAGGAGCGTCTCAGTGACTGAGGCAGGTGAGTCTTGAGGCTGAGCCGGGCACAGTGAGTGACCCGGGTGAATCCGACACTCCAGGGACAGTTTAAACGGAGATTTACTCTATATCTAACCTGTGCTGTACCTTCTCTGAGAGTGTTTGATGGGGCAGTGCAGACCAGGAGAGTTATTCCTTACCCATTTTAAATATAGTGAAGTGAATATCCAAGAGATTGTTTTCAGTGTGATGAGGGTTTCTGCCTCTACCAACCTTCAGAGTCATAGAGAGACACATCACTTATACAGGCCCTTCGGCCTGCCAATCTGTGCCAGCCATCAACCACCCATTTTATACTAATCCTTTCAGGCAGTGAGTTCCAGACACCCACCAGCCACTAGGTGAAGAAACTATTGATGTGTTTCGTTCTGTTAAGTTTGATGTCAATGTTTCCCCAGGATGTTGACGCTGGGTGATTCAGCGATGGGATAATGCTTTGAATGCCAAGGGGAGGTGGTTGGATTCTCTCATGTTGCAGATGGTCATTGTCTGGCACTTGTGTGACATGAATGTTACTTCCCACTGGTCGGCCCAAGCCTGAATGTTGTCCGGGTCTCGGTGCATGTGGCTCTGGATTACTTCATTATCTGAGGCAAAATACTGTGGGTGCTGGAAATCTGGAAAGCATCGAGCTGAATCACTAACTCTGTTTTTCTCACCACAGATGCTGCTTGACCTGCTCAGTATTTCCAGCATTCTCTCCTGTGATCTCAGCTGAAGATGGTTGGGCCTCGGACACTACCCTGAGAATCTCCTGCAGTAATGTCCTGGGACTGAGATGATTGACCTCCAACAACCATAACCATCTTCCTTTGTGCTCAGTATGATTCCAACCAGCAGATTCCTACTGACTTCAGTTTTACTCGGGCTCCTCGATGTCACACTCGGTCAAACGCTGCCTTGATGTTAAGGTCAGTCTCTCTTCCCAGTAGCAGACAGGAGTGAATCGTTCCCTTTGACCCGTTGTACACTGAACAAGCTGTGTTTCTTCACAGCCTGATACAGGACTGTACACGGCCGATTAATGTAGCCCATCAAACACTCCCAGAGCAGGTTGAGCACAGCTTAGGAATGGAGTATAGTTCCTTCAACATTCTCTCTTTGTCTTCCTCTCTCTGTCTCTCCCTCCTGCTATCTCTGACACGAGGAGAGAGACAGAGGGAGAGAGGGTTAGATATGTAGACAGAGAGAGTGTTGTGGAGAGGGACAAGGTTGGAGAGAGAGAGATTGCGGGGTCGATTGAAAGGGAGAATGTAAGAGAAAATAATTTGATGTAATCCTTCACTGCTGTGAGCACCAACATTTGACAGATACGTATGGAGACAGAAACATCGGGAGAGATCTCTGTCTCTCTCTCTGTCCCTCCATCTGCCTTTCCCTCTCTGTCTCTCCCACTCTCTCCATCTCTCTCTGTCTCTCTCTCTGTCCCTCCATCTGTTTTTCCCTCTCTGTCAATCCCTCTCTCTCCTAACATCTCTCCCTCTCTCTCTCTCTCTGTCCCTCCATCTGTCTTTCCCTCCTTGTCAATCCCTCTCTCTCCTAACATCTCTCCCTCTCTCTCTCTCTCTCTGTCCCTCCATCTGTCTTTCCCTCCCTGTCACTCCCTGTCTCTCCTTCTATCTCTGTCTCTCTCTCTCTCTCTCTGTGCCTCCATCTGTCTTTCCCCCTCTGTCTCTACCTCTCTCTCCCTCTATCTCTGTCTCTCCCTCTCTGTCCCTCCATCTGTCTTTCCCTCCATGTCACTCCCTGTCACTCCTTCTATCTCTGTCTCTCTCTCTCTCTCTGTGCCTCCATCTGTCTTTCCCTCCCTGTCACTCCCTCTCTCTCCTTCTCAATCTGACGCTCTCTCTCTCTGTCTCTCCATCTGTCCTTCCCTCCCATCACACTGTCTCTCTCCTTCTCTCTCTGTCTCTCTCTCTCTCTGTCCCTCCATCTGTCTTTCTCTCCCTGACACTCCCTCTCTCTCCTTCTAACTCTGCCACTCTCTCTGTCTCTCTCTCTCTCAGTCTCTCCATCTGTCTTTCCCTCCCTGTCACTCCCTCTCTCCCCTTCTATCTCTGCCTCTCTCTCTGTCTCTCTCTCTCTCTCTGTCTCTCTCTCTGTCCCTCCATCTGTCTTTCCCTGTCTGTTTGTCCCTCTCTCTCCTTCCATCTCTGCCTCTCTCGCTCTCTCTGTCCCTCCATCTGTCTTTCCCTCTCTGTCTCTCACTCCCTCTCCTTTTCTCTCTTTCTCTCTCTCTCTCTGTCTTTCCATCTGTCGTTCCCTCTCTGTCTCTCCCTCTCTCCCCTTCTCTCTCTGTCTCTCTCTCTCTGTCTCTCCATCTATCTTCCCCACCCCCTGTCACGCCCTCTCTCTCCTTCTATCTCCATCTCTGCCTCTCTCTCTGTCTCTCTCTCTGTCCCACCATCTGTCTTTCCCTGCCCTGTCACTCCCTCTCTCTCCTTCTATCTCTGCCTCTCTTTCTGTCTCTCTCTCTCTCTGTCTCTCCATCTGTCTTTCCCTCCCTTTCACTCCCTCTCTCCCCTTCTATCTCTGCCTCTCTCTCTGTCTCTCTCTCTCTCTGTCTCTCTCTCTCTGTCCCTCCATCTGTCTTTCCCTATCTGTTTGTCCCTGTCTCTCCTTCCATCTCTGCCTCTCTCTCTCTCTCTCTCTGTCCCTCCATCTGTCTTTCCCTCTCTGACTCTCACTCTCTCTCCTTCTATCTCTGTCTCTCTCTCTCTCTGTCTTTCCATTTGTCGTTCCCTCTCTGTCTCTCCCTCTCTCCCCTTCTCTCTCTGTCTCTCTCTCTCTCTCTCTCCATCTATCTTCCCCACCCCCTGTCACTCCCTCTCTCTCCTTCTATCTCCATCTCTGCCTCTCTCTCTGTCTCTCTCTCTGTCCCACCATCTGCCTTTCCCTGCCCTGTCACTCCCTCTCTCTCCTTCTATCTCTGTCTCTTTCTCTCTATCGCTCCATCTGTCCTAACCTCCCTGTCACTCCATCTGACTCCTTCTCTCTCTGTCTCTCACTGTGTCCCTCCATCTGTCTTTCCCTTCCTGACACTCCCTCTCACTACTTCTATCTCTGTCTCTGCCACTCTCTCTGTCTCTCTCTCTTGTCCCTCCATCTGTCTTTCCCTCTCTGTCTCTCCATCTCTCTCCTTCTCTCTCTCCTTCTCTCTCTCTCTGCCTCTCTCTCTGTCTCTCTCTCTGTCTCACAATCTGTCTTTCCCTCTCTGTCTCTCCGTCTCTCTCCTTCTCTCTCTATCTCTGTCTCTGTCTCTAACTCTGTCCCTCCATCTGTCTTTCCCTCTCTGTCTCTCCATCTCTCTCCTCTCTCTGTCTCTCTCTGCCCCTCCATCTGTCTTTTCCTCTCTGTCACTCCCTCTCTCTCCTTCTATCTCTGTCTCTCTCTCTGTTCCTCCATCTGTCTTTCCTTCTCTGTCACTCCCTCTCTCCTCTCTCTCTCTCCGTCTCTCTCCTTGTCTCTCTGTCTCTGCCTCTCTCACTGTCTCTCACTTTGTCTCTCCATCTGTCTTTCCCTCTCTGTCTCTCCCTTCTCTCTCCTTCTATCACTCTCTTTCTCTCTGTCTCTCCATCTGTCTTTCCCTCCCTATCACTCCCTTTCTCTCCTTCCATCTCTGCCTCTCTCTGTCTGTCTCTCCATCTGTCTTTGTCTCTCTGTCACTCCCTCTCTCTCCTTCTATTGCTGTCTCTCTCTCTATTCCTCTATCCCTCCATCTGTCCTTCCTTCCCTGTCTTTCCTTCTCTCTCTCTCTTTCTCTCTGTCTCTCCATCTGTCTTTCCCTCCCTATCACTCCCTTTCTCTCCTTCCATCTCTGCTTCCCTCTCTCTGTCTCTCCATCTGTCTTTCCCTCTCTGCCTCTCCCTCTCTCTCCTTCTATCTCTGTCTCTCTCTCTCGATTCCTCCGTCGGTCCTTCCCTCCCTGTCTCTCCCTCTCTGTCCTTCTATCTCTGTCTCTTTCTCTATCCCTCCAAATCTCCATCTGTCCTTCCCTCCCTGTCACTCCATCTCTCTCCTTCCATCTCTGACTCTCTCTCTCTCTCTTGCTCACCATCTGTCTTTCCCTCTCTGTCTCTCCCTCTCTCTCCTTCTATCTCTGTCTCTCTCTCTCTCTCTCTCTATCCCTCCATCTGTCCTTCCCTCCCTGTCACTCCATCTCTCTCCCTGTCTCTCTCTCTCTGTCCCTCCATCTGTCTTTCCCTCCCTAACACTCCCTCTCTCTCCTTCCATCTTCCCCTCTCTCTCTCTGTCTCTCTGTCCGTCTTTCCCTCTCTGTCTCTCCCTCTCTCTCCTTCTATCTCCGTCTCTCTCTTTCTGTCTCTCCATCTGTCTTTCCCTCCCTGTCACTCCCTCTCTCTCCTTCCATCTCTGTCTCTCTGTTCCTCCATCTGTCTTTCCCTCTCTGTCTTTCCCTCTCTCTCCTATCTCTGTCTCTCTCTCTCTCTGTCTCCATCTTAAATATTCAGCAAGCTATTCCACTGTGGGAGCCATCACACCCTCATGATATTGTTTGTGGAAATTTCTTGCTGGCTTATTGTTTAATTTTTAAACCTGTGATTGATAGATTCTTGTTAACCAAAGGTATTAAGAGATAAGGGGCAAAGGCAGGATATATGGTACAAGATTGATCACAGATCAGCCATGATCTCATTGAATGCAGGAACAGAGTTGTGGGGTTAAATTGCATCCTTCTCTTCCAATATTCCCTGTTAAATATCCTTCTTTCTCTGTCAGTCACCCTGTTAGTCTATGTCTCTCTGTTTCTCTTTCTCTCTCTCTCTCTCTCTCTCTCTCTCTCTCTCTCTCTCTCTGTTTCGGACAGTGTCTAGTGAGATTCACTCTGTATCCACCCCATGATGTTCCTGCCCTCGGAGTGTGTGATGTGACAGTGTAGAGGGAAATTTACTCTGTGTCAAACCCAACATTGTGCTTGGCTTGGAAATGTTTAATGGGACAGTGTAGCTGGAGATTTACTGTGTATCCCTGGAATTTAGAAGGTTACGGGGTGATTAGATGAATGTTTTCAAGATAATAAGGAAACTGATAGGGTAGACAGAGAGTAACTATTCCCACTGGCTGTGGAGTCAGGAATTTGGGGCATAGTCTGAAAATATAAAGAGTGGCCACTTTGACTTCATCCCATCGTGTCGTATGTACATTCTCACATATAGCAGGTATAGCAGCACACATATAACAGGATAGCAGGTATAACTGTAGTCATAGTATTCAGCTGAAAATTGATCAGTTACATTGTTATTTCAGTCCATATTTACAGTACACACGGTACCTTACTGTTGTAATCAAGTCATATAGTATCTATTCATCCCACTGGGGCAAAATGTCACTGGCTCAACATTCTCACCAAATACTAAAACATTCCACAATGCAAGACTCACAAATTCAGCCCAAGTTTACTTTTCTGAGTCTCGCTGGTCTGTTCTGATTCTCTGAGGGATTACTGATGCTTATCCTCCACATGAGCAGTCGTCCTAAACCCGTGTGCCTGTCCCGCTCCCAAACCCGGCATCCGCTTACATGAAGGCAAGTGATACAGGAGCGTCTCAGTGACTGAGGCAGGTGAGTCTTGAGGCTGAGCCGGGCACAGTGAGTGACCGGGTTAATCCGACACTCCAGGGAATGTTCAAACTGAACTGTACTCTTTATCTAACCCGTGCTGTACCTTCTCTGAGATTGTTCGATGCGGCAGTGCAGACAAGGAGACTCTGCTCAGGTAGACAGAAAGTAACTATTCCCACTGGCTACGGAGTCAGGAACTTGTGGGCCGAGTCTAAAAATCTAAACGTAGTCTCAAAACCATTCAGGAGTGAATTGAAGAAACACTTCAGCACACCAGGTGTGGTATCAGTTTGGAACTCTCTTCCACAATCAGCAATTGATGCTCAGAAACTTGTAAATTTTTAAATCTGAGATTGATAGATTGTTGTTAACCAAAGGTATTAAGAGATAAGGGGCAAAGGTGGGATATATAGTGTTAGTTAGATCACAGATCAGCCCTGATCTCACTGAATGAAGGAACAGGGTCGAGGGGTTAAACTGCCTCCTCATCTTCCTATGTCTGATGTTAAATATCCTTCTTTCTCTCTCGGTCACCCTGTCAGTCTGTTTCTCTCTTTCTGTCTCTCACTGTGTCTACTTCGGACAGTGTAGAGTGAGATTCACTCTGTGTCCACCCCATGATGTTCCTTTCCTGGGAGTGTTGGATGGGACAGTGTAGAAGGAGCATTACTCTGTATCTAATCCATGCTGTACCTGTCTGGGGAATGTTGATGGGAGAGTGGAAACAGAGAGGTCTGGGACCAGTGTCCTCATGGGGAGGACTTAATGGTGCCTCCTAATTGACCAGTTAGCAATATTGGTGCTCCAGGGATGAAAGGGACATTGGCTGAGTGGATACGACATTGGCTGAGTGGATACGACATTGGCTGAGAGAGTGGACAATGGTTGTTTCAGACTGGAGAGAGGTATACAGGGGCGGCACAGTGGCGCAGTGGTTAGCACTGCAGCCTCACAGCTCCAGGGACCCGGGTTCGATTCTGGGCACTGCCTGTGTGGAGTTTGTAAGTTCTCCCTGTGTCTGTGTGGGTTTTCTCCGGGTGCTCCGGTTTCCTCCCACAAGCCAAAAGACTTGCAGGTTGGTAAGTAAATTGGCCATTATAAATTGTCACTAGTGTAGGTAGGTGGTAGGGAAATATAGGGACAGATGGGGATGTTTGGTAGGAATGTAGGATTAGTATAAATGGGTGGTTGATTGTCGGCACAGACTCGGTGGGCCGAAGGGCCTGTTTCAGTGCTGTATCTCTAATCTAATCTAATCTATACAGTGGAGGTTTATATTAGGACCACTGATCTTTTTGATATATAATAATGACTTGGACTTGTGTTTACAGGGCATAACTTCAATGTTTGCCAATGTTTGTGACATCTTCAATGTAATAAACAGGGAAGGGACTAGTAGCAGACTTCAGGAGGAGAAAGTATTTCTGGTGAAATGGAACACACAAGAACAAATGAATTAGGAGCAGGAGTAGGCCATTCGGCCCCTTGAGCCTGCTCTGCCATTCAATGGCTGATCTGATTGTGAGCTCAACTCCACTTTCCTGTCCGCGTTCCATAACCCTTGACTCCCCAATTGATCAAAAATCTATCTAACTCAGCCTTGAATATATTCAATGATCCAGCCTCCACTGCTCTCTGGGGAAGAGAATTCCACAGACCGACCCCCCTCTGAGAGAAACACATTTCTCCTCATTTCAGTTTTAAATGGGACGTCCCTAATTTTTAAACTGTGTCCCCTAGTACTAGTCTCCCCAACAAGGGGAAACATACTCTCAGCATCCACCCTATCCAGTCCTCTCGGGACCTGAGATGTTTCACTCAGATCACCTCTCATTCTTCTAAACTCCAGTGGGTATAGACCCAACCTGTTCAACCTTTCCTCATAAGATAACCCCTTCATCCCAGGAATCAGCCCAGTGAACCTTCTCTGAACTACTTCGAATGCAATTATATAATTTCTTCAGTAAGGAGACCAAAGTGTCCACAATCCTGCAGACATCGTCTAACTTCTGCCCTGTACAGCTGTAACAACACTTCCCTACTTTGATATTCTATTCACCTTGCAAAAAACAACAACATTCCATTTGCCTTCCTAATCACTCGCTGTAGCTACACGGTAACATTTTGTGATTCATGTACCAGGACACCCAGATCCCTCTGTACCGTACAGTTCTGCAGTCTCTCTCCATTTCAATAATATACTGATTTTTATTCTTCCTGCTAAAGTGGACAAGCTCACATTTTCCCACATTATACTCCATCTGCCAATTTTTTGCTCACTCACCTAACCTCTGGAAATCTCTTTGCAGACACTTTATGGCCTCTTGACAGCTTACTATCCAACCTATCATTGGACAGACACAGGGCAGGTTAACTTCAATGCTGAGAAATGTGAAGTGATGCATTTTGGAAGGAAGACTGAGTGATATAAACTAATTGGTACAATGTTAGAATGGGTGACAGGACAGAGAGATCTGGGATTTCATCAATGTTACCTGTTCTACCCAAAAGCTCAATTTGGGACTTGCAATCTGAGTGTTGAATTTAGCTTGATCCTGAAAAGTGTTGGCAAACGTGTTGGGAAATGTGTCAAAAGCTGTTCCCATTCAGACATTCCTGCATTGTGGAAGTGTGAGCTATCTTTGCAGAGACAGGAAATAGAGTTGTTTGAATGGACCTGCAAGTTTTAGTTGGTGCAATAAGGTGAGAATTTGAAATGTGTCCCTTCCAGATACACAGAATTGAAGGTATTTACACAACACCACATGAAGTAGTTTACCAATGTCTGACAAACTTCAAAGACTTCAAAAACATGGAAGAAGAGGAGAAGGGAGCAATATACAAAACCTCAGTCAGTCAGACAACAGCAGTAGGAAAATGAATCTCTTTTTATGGGTTTTAATTTGAAGGCCTGAGCTGATGATTGAAAAAGTAGGAGTTCAAATCCCACACTGAGCTGTTGTGAATTTGAATTTTGTTTTTCCTAAAAATAAACATAAATCTGGAATTAAAAATCCTCTAGGATGGAATGATTCACTCCTGTCTACTAGTTCAAAGCCCGTGTGTGTCTCAGTTTTGCTGTATTTATTAACGATTTAAGATGATGTGGTGAATGCAACATACCCAAGTTTACCAATGACACAAAAATAGGCAGCATTGTAAGCAATGTAGCTGGAAGCAGAACAATGCAAAGAGATATCTGAAGTGAATGGTTAAAACTGTGGTAGATAGATTTCCATGTCAGTAAAAAAGACTAGAACAGAGTACTTTATAAATGGTGAAAAGTTAGAAACACTGGAGGTCCAAAGAGACCTGAGGGGTTTGTGTCCATTTGAGTGCAGTGTAGATTTACCAGAATGATAACTGGACTCCAAGGGTTAAATTACGAGGTGATATTACACAAATTGGGAATAATTCCCTGGAATTTAGGAGGATCAAGGTGATTTGAGCAAAGTTGTTGAGATATTAAGGGGAACTGATGGGGTAGTTTGCGAGAAACTATTTCGGCAGCATTGGAATATAGGGACAGGATTAAGCCATTCAGCCCATCGATCCTGCTCCGCCATTCAATACTATCATGGCTGATCACCCACTTCAATATGTTTTTCCCAGACTATCCTCATGCCCTTTATGTCATTGGTATTCAGCAATCTGTCAATCTCTGCTTTAAACATACTCAATGACTGAGCTTCCACAGCCCTCTGGGATAGAGAATTCCGAAGATTCACAACCCTCTGAGTAATGACATTTCTCCTCATCTCTGTCCCAAGTGGCTTCCCCCTTATTTTGAAATTGTGTCCCCTGGTTCTGGACTCCTCAACCGCTCACTCCTTCCATCTCTGCCTCTCTCTCTCTCTCCGTTTCTCCATCTGTCTTTACCTCTCTGTCTCTCCCTCTCTCTCCATCTATCTCTGTCTCTCTCTCTCTGTCTTTCCATATGTCTTTCCCTTCCTGTCACTCCCTCTCTCTCCTTCCATCTTTGCCTCTCTCTCTCTCTGTCTCTCCAACTGCCTTTCCCTCTCTGTCTCACCCACACTCTCCTTCTCTATCTCTCTCTCTCTCTCTCTCTGTCCCTCCATCTGCCTTTCCCTCCCAGTCACTCCTTCTCTCTCCTTCTATCTCTGTCTCTCTCTCTCTGTTCCACCATTTGTCTTTTCCTCTCTGTCACTCCCACTCTCCTTCTCTCTGTGTCTCCCTCTCCCTCCCCTCAATCTCACTGTTCCCCTCGATCTCACTCTCTCCCTCTATCTCCCTCTCCCCTCTATCTCCCTCTCCCCCTCTATCTGCCTCTCCCCCTCGATCTCACACACCCCCTCGATCTCACACACCCCCTCGATCTCGCTCTCCCCCTCTATCTCACTCTCCCCCTCTATCTCACTCTCCCCCTCGATCTGCCTCTCCCCCTCTATCTCACACTCCCCCTCTATCTCACACTCCCCCTCTATCTCACACTCCCCCTCTATCTCATACACCCCCTCTATCTCACTCTCCCCCTCTATCTCCCTCTCCCTCTCTCTCTGCCTCTCTCTCTGCCTCTCTCTCTGTCTCTCACTGCCTCTCTCTCTACCTCTTCCTGTCTCTCTCTCTCTCTGTTTCTCTCTCTCTTTGTGTCTCTCTGTCTGTTGCTCTCTCTCTGTCTCTCCTCTCTCTCTCTCTGTCCATGACTCTGTTTGTGTCTCTCTCACACCATTTTCCTCTCTCTGCCTCTGTCTCTCTGCCTCTCCCTGTCTCTCTCTCTCTCTCTGTGCCTCAGTTTCCCCAATCTCTCACCATCGGACAGTCCCGTCATCCCGGGAACAAGTCTGGTGAACCTTCATTGCACTCCCTCTCTGGCAATAATATCCTTCCTAAGGTAAGGGGACCAAAACTGCACACAGTACTCCACGTGCGGTCTAACCAAGGTTCTATGTGATTGAAGCAAGACTTCACTACTCCTGTACTCAAGTCCTCTTGTGATAAAGACTAACATCCCATTAGCCTTCTGAATTGCATTCTGCACCTGCATGTTAGTTTACAGTGACTTATTGACGGGGACACCCAGGTCGATTTGTACATCTACGCTTTCTAATCTCTTACCATTTAATAAATACTCAATTCCACCATCCCGGCTGTGATCAGATACTCTGTCCCTTCGTAAACCATTTCCTGTCCCTCCAAAAGCTTGTGCCACTGCCCTATTTATCGGTGTGTTTTCCCCTTCTGATGATGTTGAATTTGTTCGTGGCTTTTCTCCTGCTGAAGTTGTTGTATTTGTTAGGCTTTTTTAGTCCTCGGGAAGCTGTTCTTTTCCTGTTGAAATTGTTGCATTTGTTGGTGGTTTTTTCTCATGTTGAGGTTGTTGCGGAATTGATTTGAAAAACACGTTTGCTAACATTTTTCGGGATGAGAAGCGACATTCAACTGAACCCCAGGACCCGTTTCTCTGTCACGATTAAAGCACTAACATTGCATTAGTGAGGTGTCAGTCTCTGAAATAAATGTCCCAGTGCTGCTGTAACATAAAATGGCCACCGTGAACAAACCTAAAATGGCTGACTGATGTTCTGAGAGAGGAGGGAACGAGAGACAGACAGACAGACAGAAAGAAAGACAATCTGTAACCTCATGGCCCGGCATATCCCCCACTCTACCATTACCATCAAGCCAGGAGACCAACCCCGGTTCAGTGAAGTGTGCAGGAGGGCATGCCAGGAGCAGCACTAGGCATACCTCAAAAGGAGGTGTCAACCTGGTGAAGCTACAACCCAGGACTATCTGCGTGCCAAACTGCGTAAGCAGCATGCGATAGACAGAGCTAAGCGATCCCATAACCAACGGATCAGATCTAAGCTCTGCAATCCTGCCACATCCAGAGAAAAGGAGTGATCAGCATGAAGAGACTGCTGGAGATTTATGTTCCTGGTAATCTCTCCATCTCTATCTCTCCTTCCTCTGTCTTGTACTCTCTCAAGCCCTGTCTCACCTCTCTGTTCCTCTTTATCCATGTGTTACGAACACAGGACTTTGTCTTTCTCCCATCTTCACTCTTCATCTCTACTTCTCCCTCTGTTACCCTCTGAATCACAGTCTCTCCCTCTCCATTACCCTCTGAATCCCAGTCTCTCCCTCTCCGTTACCCTCTGAATCCCAGTCTCTCCCTCTCTGTCTCTCTCTCCCTCCCTCTCTGTTTCTTTCTCTCTCTCTGGCTCTCTCTGTCTCTCACTGTCTCTCCCTCTCTCTCTCTCTGCCTCTGTCCATGCCTCTGTCTCTCTCACACCATCTCGCCCTCCCTCTCTCTTTCTCTCCCTCTCTCTGCCTCTCCATCTCTCTCTCTCTCTCTCTCCTTCTTTTACTTTGTCTCTCCCTATCTCTCTTTCTCACCCTCTGTTCATGACTCTGTTTACATCTCTCTCTCTCTCTCTCTTTCCAAATCTCCATTAGTGCCTCCCTTACACCATCTCCTCCTCTCTCCTTAGATCTCTGTCTCTCTCCCTCTGTCCCCCCATCCTTCCTTCCCTCCCTGTCACTCCATCTCTCTCCTTCTCTCTCTGTCTCTCACTTTGTCCCTCCATCTGGCTTTCCCTTCCTGACACTCCCTCTCTCTCCTTCTCTCTCTGTCTCTGCCACTCTCTCTGTCTCCCTCTCTGTCCCTCCATCTGTCTTTCCCTCTCTGTCTCTCCGTCTCACTCCTTCTATCTCTGTCACTCCCGCTCTCTCTCTATCTCTCTCTCTGTCCCTCCATCTGTCTTTCCTTCTCTGTCTCTTCCTCTCTCTCCTTCGATCTCTGCCTCTCCATCTGTCTTTCCCTCTCTGTCTCTCCCTCTCTCTCCTTCTCTCTCTGCCTCTCTCTCTGCCTCTCTCTCTGTCCCTCCATCTGCCTTTCCCTCTCTGTCACTCCCTCACTCTCCTATCTCTGTCTCTCTCTCTCTATCCCTCCATCTGTCCTTCCCTCCCTGTAACTCCATCTCTCTCCCTGTCTCTCTCTGCCTGTCCCTCCATCTGTCTTTCCCTCTCTGTCTCTCCCTCTCTCTCCTTCTCTCTCTGCCTCTCTCTCTGTCTCTCTCTCTGTCCCTCCATCTGCCTTTCCCTCTCTGTCACTCCCTCACTCTCCTATCTCTGTCTCTCTCTCTCTATCCCTCCATCTGTCCTTCCCTCCCTGTAACTCCATCTCTCTCCCTGTCTCTCTCTGTCTGTACCTCCATCTGTCTTTCCCTCTCTGTCTCTCCACACTCTCCTTCTATCTCTGTCTCTCTCGCTCTCTGTCTTTCCATCTGTCTTTCCCTTCCTGCCACTCCCTCTCCCTCCTTCCATCGCTGCCTCTCTCACTCTCTGTCTCTCCAACTGCCTTTCCCTATCTGTCTCTCCAACTCTCTCCTTCTCTCTCTGACTCTGCCTCTCTTTATCCCTCCATTTATCCCTCCCTGTCTGTCCCTCCATCTGTCTTCCCCCTCCGTCACTCCCTCTCGCTCCTTCTATGTCTGTCTCTGCCACTCTCTCCGTCTCTCTCTTGTCCCTTCATCTGTCTTTCCCTCTCTGTCACTCCTCCTCTCTCCTTCTATCTCTGTCTCTCTCTCTCTATCCCTCCATGTTTCCTTAGCTCCCTGTCACTCCATCTCTCCCCTTCCCTCTCTGTCTCTCACTTTGTCCGTCCATCTGGCTTTCCCTTCCTAACGCTCCCTCTCTCTCCGTCTCTCTCTGTCTCTGCCTCTCTCTCTGTCTCTCTCTCTCTGTCCCTCCATCTGTCTTTCCCTCTCTGTCTCTCCGTCTCACTCCTTCTATCTCTGTCTCTCCCGCTCTCTCTCTGTCTCTCTCTCTGTCCCTCCATCTGTCTTTCCATCTCTTTCTCTCCCTCTCTCTCCTTCTCTCTCTGCCTCTCTCTCTGTCTCTCTCTCTGTCCCTCCATCTGTCTTTCCCTCTCTGTCTCTCCACACTCTTCTTCTATCTCTGTCTCTCTCCTGGTCTCTGTCTCTCCATCTCTCTCCTTCTATCTCTGTCTCTCTCTCTGTCTCTGTCTCTCCATCTCTCGCCTTCTATCTCTGTCTCTCTCTCTGTCTCTCCATCTTTCTTTTCACCCCCTGTCTCTCCCTCTCTCACCTTCTCTCTCTCTCTCTCTCTGCCTCTCTCTCTGCCTCTCTCTCTGTCTCTCCATCTGTCTTTCCCTCCCTGTCACTCCCCCCTCCCCTTCTATCTCTGCCTCTCTCTCTCTGTGTCTCTCTCTGTCCCTCGATCTGTCTTTCCCTGTCTGTTTCTCCGTCTCTCCCTTCTATCTCTGCCTCTCTCTCTCTCTCTGTCCCTCCACCTGTCTTTCCATCTCTGTCTCTTCCTCTGTCTCCTTATCTCTCTCTCTCTCTCTCTCTCTCTCTCTGTATTTCCTTCGGTCGTTCCCTCGCAGTCTCTCCCTCTCTCTCCTTCTACCGCTGTCTCTCTCCTCTATCTCTCCATCTGTCTTTCCCTCTATGTCTCTCCCTCGCTCTCCTTCGATCTCTGCCTCTCTCTCTCTCTAACTCTCCAACGACCTTTCCCTCTCTGTCCATCCCAATCTCTCCTTCTCTCTCTGTCTCTGCCCCTCCATCTGTCTTTCCCTGCCTGTCACTCCATCTCTCTCCCTGTCTCTCTCTATCTCTGTCTCTCCCTCTCTCTCCCAGTCCCTCCATCTGTATCCCCCACCACCCCCCCCCGACACCTGTCACTCCCTATCTCTCCTTCTATCTATGTCTCTCGCTCTCTATCCCTCCATCGATCCTTCCCTCTCTGTCACTCCATCTCTCTCTTTCTCTCCCTTTCTATCTCTCTCTGTCTTTCCATCTGTCTTTCTCTCCCTGTCACTCCCTCTCTCTCCGTCCATATCTGCCTCTCTCTATCTCTGTCTCTCCATCTGTCTTTCCCTCTCTCTGTCTGTCCATCTCTCTCCTCTCTCTCACTCTCTGTCCCTCCATTTGTCTTTCCCTTTCTCTCACTCCCTCTCTCTCCTTCCATCTCTGCCTCTCTCTGTCTCTCCATCTGTCTTTCCCTCTCTGTCACTCCCTCTATGTCCTTCTATCTCTCTCTCTCTCTATCCCTCCATCTGTCCTTGCCTCCCTGTCACTCCATCTTTCTCCTTCTCTCTCTGTCTCTCAGTCTGTCCCTCTATCTGTCTTTGCCTCCCTGACACTCCCTCTCTCTCCTTCTCTGTCTCTCCCTCTCTCTCCTTCTCTCTCACTCGGTCCCTCCATCCGTCTTTCCCTCCCTGTCACTCCCTTTCTCTCCTATCTCTGTCTTTCTCTCTGTCTTTCCATCTGTATTTCCCTCCCTATCACTCCCTCTCACCCGTTCCATCTCTGCCTCTCTCCCTGTCCCTCCATCTGTCTTCCCACCCCCACCCATCACTCCATCTCTCTCCTTCTATCTCTGACTCCATCTCTCTGTCCATCCATCTGTCTTTCCCTCCCTGACACACTCTCTCTCTCCTTCCATCTCTGACTCTCTCTCTCTATGTCTCTCCATCTGTCTTTACCTCTCTGTCTCTCCCTCTCTCTCCATCTACCTCTGTCTCTCTCTCTCTCTGTCTTTCTATATGTCTTTCCCTTCCGGTCACTCCCTCTCTCTCCTTCCATCTCTGCCTCTCTCTCTCTCTGTCTCTCCAACTGCCTTTCCCTCTCTGTCTCACCCACACACTCCTTCTCTCTCTGTCTCTGCCTCTCTCTCTGTCTCTCTCTCTCTGTCCCTCCATCTGCCTTTCCCTCCCTATCACTCCCTCTCACTCGTTCCATCTCTGCCTCTCTCCCTGTCCCTCCATCTGTCTTCCCACCCCCACCCATCACTCCATCTCTCTCCTTCTACCTCTGTCTCTATCTCTCTGTCCCTCCATTTGCCTTTCCTTCCCTGACACTCCCTCTCTCTCCTTCCATGTCTGACTCTCTCTCTCTCTGTCTCTCCATCTGTCTTTACCTCTCTGTCTCTCCCTCTCTCTCCATCTACCTCTGTCTCTCTCTCTGTGTCTTTCAATATGCCTTTCCCTTTCGGTCACTCCCTCTCTCTCCTTCCATCTCTGCCTCTCTCTCTCTCAGTCTCTCCAACTGCCTTTCCCTCTCTGTCTCACCCACACACTCCTTCTCTCTCTGTCTCTGCCTCTCTCTCTGTCTCTCTCTCTCTGTCCCTCCATCTGCCTTTCCCTCCCAATCACTCCCTCTCACCCGTTCCATCTCTGCCTCTCTCCCTGTCCCTCCATCTGTCTTCCCACCCCCACCCATCACTCCATCTCTCTCCTTCTATCTCTGACTCCATCTCTCTGTCCATCCATCTGTCTTTCCCTCCCTGACACACACTCTCTCTCCTTCCATCTCTGACTCTCTCTCTCTCTGTCTCTCCATCTGTCTTTACCTCTCTGTCTCTCCCTCTCTCTCCATCTACCTCTGTCTCTCTCTCTCTCTGTCTTTCTATATGTCTTTCCCTTCCGGTCTCTCCCTCTCTCTCCTTCCATCTCTGCCTCTCTCTCTCTCTGTCTCTCCAACTGCCTTTCCCTCTCTGTCTCACCCACACACTCCGTCTCTCTCTGTCTCTGCCTCTCTCTCTGTCTCTCTCTCTCTGTCCCTCCATCTGCCTTTCCCTCCCTATCACTCCCTCTCACTCGTTCCATCTCTGCCTCTCTCCCTGTCCCTCCATCTGTCTTCCCACCCCCACCCATCACTCCATCTCTCTCCTTCTACCTCTGCCTCTATCTCTCTGTCCCTCCATTTGCCTTTCCTTCCCTGACACTCCCTCTCTCTCCTTCCATGTCTGACTCTCTCTCTCTCTGTCTCTCCATCTGTCTTTACCTCTCTGTCTCTCCCTCTCTCTCCATCTACCTCTGTCTCTCTCTCTCTGTCTTTCAATATGTCTTTCCCTTCCGGTCACTCCCTCTCTCTCCTTCCATCTCTGCCTCTCTCTCTCTCTGTCTCTCCAACTGCCTTTCCCTCTCTGTCTCACCCACACACTCCTTCTCTCTCTGTCTCTGCCTCTCTCTCTGTCTCTCTCTCTCTGTCCCTCCATCTGCCTTTCCCTCCCTATCACTCCCTCTCACTCGTTCTATCTCTGCCTCTCTCCCTGTCCCTCCATCTGTCTTCCCACCCCCACCCATCACTCCATCTCTCTCCTTCTACCTCTGTCTCTATCTCTCTGTCCCTCCATTTGCCTTTCCTTCCCTGACACTCCCTCTCTCTCCTTCCATGTCTGACTCTCTCTCTCTCTGTCTCTCCATCTGTCTTTACCTCTCTGTCTCTCCCTCTCTCTCCAACTACCTCTGTCTCTCTCTCTCTGTCTTTCCATATGTCTTTCCCTTCCTGTCACTCCCTCTCTCTCCTTCCATCTCTGCCTCTCTCTCTCTCTCTCTCTCCAACTGCCTTTCCCTCTCTGTCTCACCCACACTCTTCTTCTCTCTCTGTCTCTGCCTCTCTCTCTGTCTCTCTCTCTCTGTCCCTCCATCTGCCTTTCCCTCCCTATCACTCCCTCTCACTCGTTCTATCTCTGCCTCTCTCCCTGTCCCTCCATCTGTCTTCCCACCCCCACCCATCACTCCATCTCTCTCCTTCTACCTCTGTCTCTATCTCTCTGTCCCTCCATTTGCCTTTCCTTCCCTGACACTCCCTCTCTCTCCTTCCATGTCTGACTCTCTCTCTCTCTGTCTCTCCATCTGTCTTTACCTCTCTGTCTCTCCCTCTCTCTCCAACTACCTCTGTCTCTCTCTCTCTGTCTTTCCATATGTCTTTCCCTTCCTGTCACTCCCTCTCTCTCCTTCCATCTCTGCCTCTCTCTCTCTCTCTCTCTCCAACTGCCTTTCCCTCTCTGTCTCACCCACACTCTTCTTCTCTCTCTGTCTCTGCCTCCCTCTCTGTCTCTCTGTCTCTCTCTCTCTCTGTCCCTCCATCTGCCTTTCCCTCCCAGTCACTCCCTCTCTCTCCTTCTATCACTGTCTCTCTCTCTGTCCCTCCATCTGTCTTTCCCTCTCTGTTGCTCCCTCTCTCTCCTTCTATCTCTGTCTCTGTCTCTGTTCCACCATTTGTCTTTCCCTCTCTGTCACTCCCACTCTCCTTCTCTCTGTCTCTCCCTCTCCCTCCTTCTCTCTCTCTCTATCCCTCCATCTGCCCTTCCCTCCCTGTGACTCCATTTCCCTCCCTGTCTCTCTCTCTCTGTCCCTCCATCTGTCTTTCCGTCCCTGACGCTCCCACTCTCTCCTTCTCTCTCTGTCTCTCTCTCTGTCCCTCCATCTGTCTTTCCCTCTCTGTCTCTCCCTCTCTCTCCTTCTATCTGTCTCTATCTCTCTATTCCTCCATCTGCCCTTCCCTCCCTGACGCTCCCACTCTCTCCTTCTCTCTCTGTCTCTCTCTCTCTCCCTCCATCTGTCTTTCCCTCTCTGTCTCTCCCGCTCACTCCTTCCATCTCTGTCTGTCTCTCTCTCTCTCTCTCTCTCTCCATCTGTCTTTACCTCTCTGTCTCTCCCTCTCTCTCCTTCTCTCTCTGTCTCTCTCTCTGTCCCTCCATCTGTCTTTCCCTCTCTCTCTCCCGCTCACTCCTTCCATCTCTGCCTCTCTCTCTGTCTCACCCACACTCTGCTTCTCTCTCTGTCTCTGCCTCTCTCTCTCTCTCCAACTGCCTTTCCCTCTCTGTTTCACCCACACTCTTCTTCTCTCTCTGTCTCTGCCTCCCTCTCTGTCTCTCTGTCTCTCTCTCTCTCTGTCCCTCCATCTGCCTTTCCCTCCCAGTCACTCCCTCTCTCTCCTTCTATCACTGTCTCTCTCTCTGTCCCTCCATCTGCCCTTCCCTCCCAGGCACTCCCTCTCTCTCCTTCTATCACTGTCTCTCTCTCTGTTCCACCATTTGTCTTTCCCTCTCTGTCACTCCCACTATCCTTCTCTCTGTCTCTCCCTCTCCCTCCTTCTCTCTCTCTCTATCCCTCCATCTGCCCTTCCCTCCCTGTGACTCCATTTCCCTCCCTGTCTCTCTCTCTCTGTCCCTCCATCTGTCTTTCCGTCCCTGACGCTCCCACTCTCTCCTTCTCTCTCTGTCTCTCTCTCTGTCCCTCCATCTGTCTTTCCCTCTCTGTCTCTCCCTCTCTCTCCTTCTATCTGTCTCTATCTCTCTATTCCTCCATCTGCCCTTCCCTCCCTGACACTCCCTCTCTCTCCTTCTCTCTCTGTCTCTCTCTCTGTCCCTCCATCTGTCTTTCCCTCTCTCTCTCTCGCTCACCCCTTCCATCTCTGCCTCTCTCTCTGTCTGTCCATCTGTCTTTACATCTCTGTCTTTCCCTCTCTCTCCATCTATCTCTGTCTCTCTCTCTCTGTCTTTCCATATGTCTTTCCCTTCCTGTCACTCCCTCTCTCTCCTTTCATCTCTGCCTCTCTCTCTCTCTGTCTCACCCACACTCTCCTTCTCTCTCTGTCTCTGCCTCTCTCTCTGCCTCTCTCTCTGTCTCTCACTCTCTCTCTGTCCCTCCATCTGCCTTTCAATTCCAGTCACTCCTTCTCTCTCCTTCTATGTCTGTCTCTCTCTCTGTTCCACCATTTGTCTTTCCCTCACTGTCACTCCCACTCTCCTTCTCTCTGTCTCTTCCTCTCCCTCCTTCTCTCTCTCTCTGTCCCTCCATCTATTTTTCCCTCTCTGTCACTCCCTTTCTCTCCTTCTATATCTGTCTCTCTCTCTCTGCCCTCCATTTGTCTTTCCTTGCTGTCACTCCCTCTCTCTCCTACTATCTCTATCTCTCTCTCTCTGTCCCTCCATCTGTCCCTCCCTACCTGTCACTCCATCCCTCTCCTTCTCTCTCTGTCGCTCACTTTGTCCCTCCATCAGTCTTTCCCTCCCTGACACTCCCTCTCTCTCCTTCTATCTCTGTCTCTCTCTCTCTCTATCCCTCCATCTGTCCTTCCCTCCCGTCTCTCCATCTCTCTCCTTCTATCTCTGTCTCTCCGTCTGTCTTTCCCTCTCTGTCTCTCCCTCTCTCTCCTTCTCTCTCTGTCTCTCACTTTGTCCCTCCGTCTGTCTTTCCCTCCCTGTCACGCCCTCTCTCTCCTTCTATCTCTGTCTTTCTCTCTTTCTCTCCATCTGTCTTTCCCTCCCCATCACTCCCTCTCTCTACTTCCATCTCTGCCTCTCTCTCTGTCCCTCCATCTGTCTTCCCACCGCCAACCCATCACTCCATTTCTCTCCCTGTCTCTCTCTCTCTATCCCTCCATCTGTCTTTCCCTCCCTGACACTCCCTCTCTCTCCTTCGATCTCTGTCTCTTTCTCTGTGTCTCCAACTGCCTTTCCCTCTCTGTCTCTCCCAATCTCTCCTTCTTTCTCTGTCTCTGTCTCTCTCTCTGTCCCTCCATCTGTCTTTCCATTTCTGTCTCTCCCTCTCTCTCCTTCTATCTCTGTCTCTCTCTCTCTGTCTCTCTCTCTGTCCCTCCATCTGTCTTTCCCTCTCTGTCTCTCCCTCTCTCTCCTTCCATCTCTGCCCCTCTCTCTCTCTCTCTGTCTCTCCAACTGCCTTTCCCTCTCTGTCTCTCCCAATCTCTCCTTTTCTCTCTGTCTCTCCTTCTATCTCTGTCTCTCTCTATCTCTATCTCTCCATCTCTCTTTCCCTCCCAGTCACTCCCTCTCTCTCCTTCAATCTCTGTCTCTTGCACACAGCCAGTTATACTTTATATCCTTTTTCGATCCTTTTTCAACATTATTAGATGTAAAATTTTTCCTATAATCTCGCCCTCCCTCTCTCTCTGTCTGTCTCTCCCTCTGTCTCAGTTTCTCCCTCTGTTTGTCTCCCTCCCTCTCTGTCTCTCTCTCCCTTTCTCCCTCTGCATCTGTCTCTCTCCCTCAGTATCTGTCTCACTCGCTTTCTCCCTGTCTGTCTCCCTCTGCATCTGCTTGCCTCCCTTTCTGTCTGTCTCACTCTGCATTTGCCTGCCTCCCTTTCTGTCTCTCTCCCTCTGTCTCTGTTTCTCCTTTTGTCTCTATCATTCTAGCTCTGTCTCTCTCTCTCTCCCTCTGTCTCTGTCCCACTCTGTCTGTGTCTCTGTCCGTCTGTGTCTCACTCCCTCCATCTCTCCGTCCCTCTGCACATGGACAGCAATGCTTTGAGCCATTTGTTTGGTTAATTTTGAATCTTTAACTCTTGCTTTTGTTGGGAATGTCAATGCAGTTTGAAAATATCAAACACTCATCTAACACTCATCCCTAAAACCCTCACATTAAACCCCAAATATCGGACTGGGCAGGCAATGGGGATTGTTACTGGGGTTCCGTCAAGGTCTCATTTCGCTATCTCTTCTCTCTCTCACTGTCTTCCACTTTGTCCCTCTCTCTCCATTTCCCCATTTGTTTCCGTTTCCCTCTCTTCTCTTTCCTTTATCGCCCCCAACTTTATAACTGGAGAGGGTGCTCCTTCCACTCTCTAAATAAAGAGGATGCTCCCTCCACTTTATACATAGAGAGGGAGCTGCCTCCACTTTATACGTGGAGGCGAAGCTCCTCTACTTTATACATAGAGAGGGAGCTCCCTCTGGCCTCTGGATTACTTGACCAGTGATATTATCCTTATGCCACAGCCTCCCCAATGGATGTGAACAGAGTCTGTCCCCCAATATCACTCACAGTAGTTTCTGGGCTGTAACCCTGAACATAGTCTCGAATCAGAGACTCAAATTTCACATTTTAATTGGGAAAAGGCAGGAACAGAGTGAAACGGGATCGCTTTTGTCCCTGGATTCAGTGTCCACTGCAGACAGATCAGTTCCATTTACAATAGAAATGCCAGGAGTGAACAAGGTCAATACAATAATATGGAAAATGTAAATGATGCCTCTCATAATTGCCATCCATCCAGTATGAGTACAGTTTTCAGGTTTATTCCCGAGAGAGGTCTTGCTCAGAAAATGTAATTGACATTGAAATGATTGTGCTTTATCCACCACATTATTTACATCAGAGACAAAGCTGCTGATGTAATGTGTTTGTTCAGGTGAGTGTAACTAATAGCAATGATCAGGGGTATAACCATGTCAGTGGAGACTTAGCCCCTGTATAAAGCAGGACCCATTGGAATGGATCAGCTCAGCGTGCCTGGGTGAGCTGTGGAATCCAGGCGAATCGAAGTCCCTGCTTCTCTCAGAAATGGGATATCCAGTAATCTTTCAGATAGAAGACATTTATTATCCTGTACTTGCAGCAATTGGAGTTCCTGGTAAGCCAGTATCTCAGCTGTTAATGGTGTAAATCGATGTTAACTGTGCTGCTGTACTCGGTATTATTTCTCTCTGTGTGTGTTACACAGCCGCCTGTTCTTTTCCAGCAATTTACTGATGGAATCTCCTCATTGTCTACTCTTTCATTCTTGCAGGAACTGCATTATGTGTTTAATGATATTGTTTTAAGTTACTGTGGCATTATTACTGGATTATTCTGTGTATAGAATGTATTGGAATGAGATGTTTCAGTGAGGATCAATAATCAGACCATTAGGAGTTTTTAACAGTTTCATGATGTGGATCTAACCGGTCCTGGAATATTTTTAGGATTTTTTTTTTCATTGATTGATAATGAGATATCTCACGGTCTCAGTGTTACAAGGGGACAGAACAATGTCCTCTTTCCCCAATAACATGGCTCAGTTTAACTGGGATTTCAATGTATTTATTGATTATCACTGTTATCAAATATTATTTTATTCTGTGTGCGTCTGATGCTGCTTCAGAAGTCTGGCTACTGAACTGAGTTTGCTGCTGACACTTTCACTTCTCCTTCTCTGCTTCACTGTGGACCTTCACTGTCATTGGACTACATTGTAAAATAGAAAGTATTGATGTGATGTTTTACTGGTTTTCACTCTGTCAGTTGGAATCAAGAGTCTTTCCATTTATCTGTAGATTATCAGCTGCAGCGCTGATGTTGGTGTTTTATTAATTAAACAATCCCACATTCTAACAGATTACTTTATAATTCCAGGACAAGGAATTTCAATGATTGTGAGGTTTGTCTGGAAGTAGCTTTCGATCCTGTTTATTCCATGTATTGTAGATGAAGTGAAGAGTGTAGGTGAACAGGTGGAGACTTGAGTGTTCTGTAGATACAGTACATTATTCACAGAGGTTTCACCATTGAACAAACAGACTCTGAGAATAGAATCATTGAACCTGGGGCTGGTGAACAGAACACAGGCGCATAATGGTAGGAATAAATCATATGTGAAAAGCAGCATGAAGTAACAATTTACAGAGTGTGAGTACTCCGGAGAGATAGGGAAGGAGAAAAGGAGCAGGGAGAACAAAACCGAGGGAAAGAGAGAGGCAGAAGTAAAGAGAAAGAGAAAGAAGCAGCAGTGTAAATAATTCACTAACAAAAAGTGCTGGAATGTCCAGAACAATTAGTGAGAGAAACTGTGAGTTGAAGTTGTTTGTTGTCAGATTGTGTTCATTTTCCTGTTGGACTTGTTCCTCTGTGTTGATTTCTGCCAGGACCTCATTTAGTTTTGCCGTAAGTTCCTATTCCTTACTTAGTGACTGAATAAAGAGAATAGAATCAGTTCATCACTGATGGTAATTCATTATTTAAATACTGCACTTTAAAATCTCTGTGACTGCTGAATTCAATAAAGAGCGTGGCTGATATCAGAAATATATTTAAATTTATATTTAATTGCCTGTACAAACTAAATATATTGACTATATTGTATAAACAATGAAGTGTTCTCCAACACCAATAACCACAGGGATTATTGTTTGAATGTATTAATTGAGTTGTATTACTGGGATCTATAGATTAGATTTCCTCCAACACGCTGCTGCAGTCTCTCCCTGTGAATTTCAGCCTCTCCTCTCACTGTATTGAATCCTCAGTCTCCTCATCCATTGTTTCAGATTATCCACTTTCCCAAACCATCTGCTCCAGTCTCCCCTCCTGCTCCAACCTGTCCTTTCCCTGGAATTTAGAAGGTTATGGGGTGATTTGATGAATGTATTCAAGATAACAAGGGAAACTGAAAGGGTGGACAGAGAGTAACAATTCCCACTGGCTGCGGAGTCAGGAACTTGGGGGCATAGTCTAAAAATCTAAACGCAGTCTAAAAACCTTTCAGGAGTGAAATGAAGAAATACTACAACACACCAGGTGTGGTATCAGTTTGGAACTCTCTCCCACAAACGGCAATTGATGCTGAGACACTTGTTAGTTTTAAAATTCGAGTTTGATAGATTTTTGTTAACCAAAGGTATTAAGGGGCAAAGATAGGTACATGGAGTTAGATCACACATCAGCCATGAGCTCATTGAATGACAGAAGAGGGTTGAGGGGCCAAATGGCATCCTCCTCTTCCTCTGTCCAATGATAAATATCTTGCTATCACTCTCTGTGTCTTGGTCTGTCTCTCTCTCCTTGTCTCGCTTTCTGTCATTCTGTCGGTCTCTCTCACCTCTCTCAAATATCTGTGGAAATCCACAAACATTAGTCAGCCATTTTA
This sequence comes from Heterodontus francisci, assembly GCF_036365525.1. Classification (NCBI taxonomy): domain Eukaryota; kingdom Metazoa; phylum Chordata; class Chondrichthyes; order Heterodontiformes; family Heterodontidae; genus Heterodontus; species Heterodontus francisci. The sequence continues at coordinate 112,348 of NW_027140311.1, forward strand.
GGCTGGTTCTCGGTGGCCATTTTATGTTACCACAACACTGGGAAAGTTATTCCAGAGACGGACTCCTCACCAATGTAAGGGTAGTAATCAAATTGTGACAGAGACGTAGACATGGAGACACTGAGAGACACAGTACTAGAAAGGAATTAATCATTCCATTGTGCCCAATAAATTGCCCTCCACAGTGACTAGATTGGGTGGCCTGTAATTACTCAGTCTATTATTTTCTCCCTTGTTAATCAATAGTACAACATACACAGTCCTCCAGTCCTCTGGCAGCACGACTATAACCAGAGAAGATTGGAAAATGATGGTCAGAGCCACTGATATTTCCTCCCTTGCACCTCTTAACAGCCTGAGCCTGATGAATTATCAGCTTTCAAAGATGCTAAACCCCTTAATATTTCCTCTCTCACTGTTTATCCCATTCAATATTTCAAACCCCTCCTCATTGACTACAATGTCTGTTTCCCCTCTTTTGTGAAGACAGTCGCAATGTATTCATTAAGAACCATGCCCGCATCTTCCGCCTCCACGTTTCGGAAAAAGGAGGAGAGACGATATAAAGTAAAGGATACAATTCTAAAGGAGATGCAGGAACAGACACATCTGGGGGGTATTTGTGCACCAATCACTGAAGGTGGCAGGGCAGGCTCAGAAAGTGGTTAAACGGCAGAAGGGGTCCTGAGATTATAAATGGAGACATTGAATACAAAAGCAAGGAAATTATGACCTTTGTAAAACGATGGTTTGCCTTCAACTGGAGCATTGTCCAATTCTGGACACCGTACTTCAGGAAGTATGTGAATGAAGAATGGAAGAATGAAGAATTAGTGAGGGTGCAAAAACGATTCACAAGAATGGTTCCAGGGATGAGGGACTTCAGTTCCGTGGATGGATTGGAGAAGCTGGGGTTGTTCTCTGTGTCTCTCTCTGTCTCTCCCTCCTGCTATCTCTGACACTAAGAGGGAGACAGAGGGAGAGAGGCTTAGATATGCAGATAGAGAGAGTGCTGTTGAGAGGGACAAGGTTGGAGAGAGAGAGATTGTTGGGGTGGATTGAAAGGCAGAATGTAAGATCTATTTATTCAATGTATTCACTGTTGTGTACGCAAACAGAAAAAGATAGGGATGCAGAGTGAAATATTGGTAGAGTGGGAGATATGTGGATGAAGTTGGGGCCCAGGCGGCCTGTTTTGATGATCAGGAAGGAAAACGCTCCATTGTAAACATCCTGAAAGGTATTCCACCATGGAAGCCATCACACCCACATGATATTGGTGTGGAATTCTTGTAATCTATGCCTATGGTTGTTGACCTCTCTGTTAAGGGAAATGGGTCCTTCCTATCCACTCTATCTAGGCCCGTCATTATTTTATACACCTCAATTAAATCTTCCCTTCAACCTTTTCTGTTCCAAAGAAAAGAATTCCAGCCCATCCAATCTTTACTCATAGTTAAAATTGTCCATTCCTGACAACATCCTCTGTAAATCTCCTCTGTACCCTCTCCAGTGTGATCACATCCTTCCTGTATTGTGGTGACCAGAACTGTACACAGTGCTCCAGCTGTGGTCAAACTAGTGTTTTATACAGTTCTAGCATAACCTCCCTGCTCTTATATTCTCTACATCGGCCAATAAAGGAAAGTATTCCGTAAGCCTTCTTAACCACCTTATCCACCTGTCCTGTTACACTCAGGAATCAGTGGACAGTCACTCCAAGGCCCCTCTGTTCACAGTCTGAGAGATTGTTCAGTTAGATTGAAAGAGCAAATGTAAACCATAATAATTTGATGTAACCCTTCACTGCAGTATACACAGATACACGAGCGAGATGCATGGAGTTTGAAACATCGGGGGAGAAGGAGAAAAATAGATGGAGATGGTAACAAATTGGAAAGGAGTGATAGGGACTGGGAGAGAGGTAATCTCTGGTAAACTCTCTTGCTGGTAATCTCTCTCCATCTCTATCTCTCTCTTCCCCTCTCTTCTACTCTCTGAAACCCTATTTCTTCTCTTTGTTACTCACTTTCCAAGTCTATCTCTCAACTTTCCTCCCTCTATCTCTGTCTCCGTCTGTACACTATCTCAATCTCTCCCTTTTGCTTTCAGGATGGGATGAGGGAGAAAGAGAGGCAGAGAAAGGGTGTTGCAGGCAGTGAGAGATGAGGAGAAAGAGGCAGAGGAACAGTGAGTCTGGCATTGGTAGATAGATCTTTACTCTGTATCTGACCCCGTTCGTACTGCCCTGTGAGTATTCAATGGGGACAGTCTCAGACGGGGGGGACTGTCTAAAAATCAGAAATCAGTCGAAAGCCCTTTCAAAGATGAAATTTAGAAACACTTCTACATACAAAAGGTGGTAGAAGTTTGGAACTGTCTTCCACAAATGACCCCTCCCTATCTCTGCAATCACCTCCAGCTCCGCAATCCACCAATATCTGCGATCCTCTAATTCTGGCCTCTTGAGCATCCTCAATTTGAATGGTCCCACCATTGTTGTCTGTACCTTCAAGCTGCCAAGACCCTAACTCTGGAATTCCTTTCCTAAACCTCTACGTCTCTCTAACTCTCTTTCCTCTTTGAAGACGCTCCCTCAAACCAACCTCTTTGACCAGGTTTTTGTTCGTCTCGTGTAGTGTAGTGACTCAGTGTCATCTTTTTATTTGCCTTATTTATTTGTTGAATGTGTGCGTTACTGGCCAGGCCAGCATTTATTGCCCATTCCTAATGGCCCTTGAGAAGGTGGTGTTGAGGCTCCGTCTTGAACCGCTGCAGTCCATGTGGTGTAGGTACACCCACAGTGCTGTTAGGTTGGGAGTTCCAGGATTTTGACCCAGTAAGAGTGAAGGAATGGCGATATAGTTTCAAGGTAGGATGGTGTGTGACTTTAGTTGTTGTGTGCGGACAGTATTTTCAGTGCGCAGTCCATTTATATTTTTAATTATTTATTTTTTCATGTGGTTAGATGTAAAGTTTCTCCTACAATCTGACTGCCTCCCCGTATCTCCTCACTCTTTCTGCCCATCTCTCCCTCCTTCTCGAAATCCACTGCTTTACTCTGTGTCTAAACTCACACTCTACCTGCCCTGGGAGGTCTCATTATGGTGCTTAAGCAATGAGTTATACACTTCCAGCATAACCTCCCTGCTCTTATATACTTTAACAGCCTTGTTGGGACTGTCACTGCAGTTTGAAAATATGAAACACTGATCCAACATTCACCCCTAAAACACTCCCACTAAACTCCAAAAACAGGACTGGGCAGATAATGAGGATTGTTATTGATTGTTACAACTTGTCTCATCCTCTCTGTCTCTCCCTCTCATGTCTGTTTCCTCCTATCTTTCTCTCTCTCTCTCCCTCACCCTCTCCCTCTTTCTCTGCCTCTTTCCATGACTCTGTCTCTAACACCATCTCTTTCTCCTTGGACAGAAATGTTTTTTATCCATTTCTTGGTTAATTGTGAACCTGTAAATCTTGCCCTTGCTGGGAACGTCACTGCAATTTGAAAATATCAAACATTGATCAACAATCGCCCCCTAAACTCTCTCACTAAACCCCCAATACAGGACTGTGCAGATAATGGGGATTGTTTACTGAAGTTCTGTCAAGGTCCCCTCACACACTATCCCACTTCCCCTGCTTCTAAAGTTTGTAAGTGTTTAATAATATCTTTTTCAATAATATTAAATGTCACTTCAGTTTGAAAATATCAATCATTGATCCAACACTCACCCCCAAAACACTCACACGAAACCCATGATCTTTCCTTTCAAAATTAGTTCTGGCACACAGCCAGTTTTACTTTTTAATTCTGTCTTTTGTCAACATTATTAGATATAATGTTTTTCCTATAATCTCGCCATCCCCTTCTCTCCCTGTCTGTCTCCCTTTCTCTGTCTCTGTTTTCCCTCTGTTTGTCTCTCTCCCGCTCTCTATCACTGTCCCTTTCTCCCTCTGCATCTGTCTCTCTCCCTCTGTATCTGTCTCACTCGCTTTCTCCCTGTCTCTCTCCCTCTGCATCTGCCTGCCTCCCTTTCTGTCTGTCTCATTCTGCATTTGCCTGACACCCTTTCTCTCTGTCCCCGTCTGTCTCTGTTTCTCCTTTTTCCTCTATCATTCTAGCTCCGTCTCTCTCTCTACCTCTGTCTCTGTCCCACTCTGTCTGTGTCTCTCTCCGTCTGTGTCTCCCTCCCTCCATCTCTCTGTCCCTCTGTACATGGACAGCAATGATTTGAGCCATTTGTTTGGTTCATTTTGAATCTTTAACTATTGCTTTTGTTGGGAATGTCAATACAGTTTGAAAATATCAAACACTCATCTAACACTCATCCCGAAAACCCTTACATTAAACCCCAAATATCGGACTGGGCAGACAATGGGGTTTGTTACTGGGGTTCCATCAAGGTCTCATTTCGCTACCTCTTCTGTCTCTCACTTTCTTCCACTTTGTCCCTCTCTCTCCATTTCCCCATTTGTTTCCGTTTCCCTCTTCACCTCTTTCCTTCATTGCCCTCAACTTTATAAATAGAGTGTGTGCTCCCGCTACTTTATACACAGAAAGGGAGCTCCCTCTGTTTTATCTTGCTACCGTGGTGGGATATGAACCCCTGTCCCCAGACCATCAGTTTGGGCCTCTGGACTACATGACCAGTGATATTATCACTACCCAACTGCCTCCGAAATGGATGTGTACAGTGTGTGTCCCGAAATATCACTCACAGTAGTTTCTGGGCTGTAACCCTGAACATGGTCCCGAATCAGAGACTCAAATTTCACATTTTAACTGGGAAAAGGGAGGAACAGAGTGAAACGGGATTGCTTTTGTCCCTGGATTCAGTGTCCACTGCAGACAGATCAGTTACATTGACAATAGAAATGCCAGGAGTGAACAAGGTCAATACAATAATATGGAAAATGGGCGGCACAGTGGCACAGTGGTTAGCACCACAGCCTCACAGCTCCAGCGACCCGGGTTCAATTCTGGGTACTGCCTGTGTGGAGTTTGCAAGTTCTCCCTGTGTCTGCGTGAGTTTCCTCCGGGTGCTCCGGTTTCCTCCCACATGCCAAAGACTTGCAGCTTGATAGGTTAATTGGCCATTATAAATAGCCCCGAGTATTGATTGGTGGTAGGGAAATATAGGGACAGGTGGGGATGTGGTAAGGATATGGGATTAGTGTTGGGTTAGTATAAATGGGTGGTTGATGGTCGGCACAGACTCGGTGGGCCGAAGGGCCTGTTTCAGTGCTGTATGTCTAAACTAAACTAAACTAAATGACGCCTCTCATAATTGCCATCCATCCAGTATGAGTACAGATGTCAGATTTATTTCAGAGAGAGGTCTTACTCAGAAAATGTCATTGACATTAAATTGATTGTGTTCTTTCCACCACATGATTTACATCAGAGTCAAAGCTGCTGATGTAATGTGTTTGTTCAGGTGAGTGTAATTAATAGCAATGATCAGGGGTATAACCGTGTCAGTGGAGACTTATCCCCTGTATAAATCAGGACCCATTGGAATGGATCAGCTCAGAGTGCCTGGTGGAGCTTGGATTCCAGGCTAATCGAAGTCCCTGCTTCTCTCAGAAATGGGATATCCAGTAATGCATCAGATAGAAGACATTTATTATCCTGTACTTGCAGCAATTGGAGTTGCTGGTAAGCCAATATCTCAGCTGTTAATGGTGTAATTCGATGTTAACTGTGCTGCTGTACTCGGTATTATTTCTCACTGTGTGTTACACAGCCGCCTGTTCTTTTCCAGCAATTTACTGATGGAATCTCCTCATTGTCGACTCTTTCATTCTTGCAGGAACAGTATTATGTATTTAATGGTATTGTTTTAAGTAACTGTGGCATTATTACTGGATCATTCTGTGTATGGAATGTATTGGAATGAGATGTTTCAGCGAGGATCAATAATCAGACCATCAGGAGTTTTTAACAGTTTCATGATGTGGATCTCACCGGTCCTGGAATATTTTTATGATTTTTTTTCAGTGATTGATAATGAGACATCTCACGGTCTCAGTGTTACAAGGGGACAGAACAATGTCCTCCCTCCCCAATAACATGGCTCAGTTTAACTGGGATTTCAAAGTATTGAGGCTCCACCTCCAGCTGCCTCGTCCAACCTGATAGGAATACAGTAACATAGGAGCAGGAGGAGGCCATTCAGCGCTTCTAGCCTGCTCCACCATTCGAAATCACGACTGATACTCAAACTCAGCGCTGCAGTTTTCAGCCTTTTCCCATGTGGGAACTGTCCCTGTCTGTTCACTAACCCCAGAGCAACAAACCAGCTACACATCCCGCTCTCCACAAACCTTCCCAACCAACAGTCTGGAGACAAATTCCCAATTAACACATTGGATTCCATCTCTGTAAATCTCCTTCTCATTTCCCCACTGACACTGCATCCTCACTCAGTACTTCCAGTAGATCTGGTGCTGACTTTATTCACTTTCTGGACCAATTTCCCAATTCATTGTTAATAATTGTGTTTTCACTGTGACAAAGCTCTGCCTGGGTCAATGAATCAGTTTTCACTGCTCGATGCAGCAACAAAGCTGGAAATTTCAGCCCAGATCCTGTCAAACTGTTGTTTTGTCTCCAGGTCTGATCAGTAATTTCTCTGCTTCCTTTTCTCTCTCTCTTCCAGTTAACTTGGTGGCGATTGTGATCCTGTCCCGGGGAAAGTGTGGTCTCTCCAAATGTATCAGTGTCTACCTGGTGGGAATGGCAGTGTCTGATCTCCTGGTCGTTATCACTGAACCCATATTGAGCTGGATTGTTTTAATTTATTTCCCATATTCATTCCTGAGAATTACTCCTGTGTGTTCTCTCATTGGCGTACTGCTTTCTGCATCCACAGTTGTTTCTGTCTGGCTCACAGTCACTTTCACCTTTGATCGATTTGTGGCCATTTGTTGTGAGAAGCTGAAAACAAAATATTGCAGCGAGAAAAGGGCTGCTGTTGTTGTGGGAACAGTGAGTGTGCTGGGCTGTTTAGTGTCTCTCCCCTGGTACTTTGCACTGGAACAAAAATACATTATTGATAATGTTCCCATGGGTTGTGTTACTAAACTGAGCTTCTTCACTTCCCCCGTTTGGGGGGCATTTGAATTGTTTAACCTCATTTTAACCCCTTGTGTCCCGGTCTTTCTGATTTTGCTGCTCAATGTTCTGACTGTCAGGCGGATTTTATTCTCCAGTAAAGTCCGCAGGGGATTCCGGCGCCACAGCAATGCAGAGAATCACAAGGACCCAGAGGTGGAGAATCGCAGGAAATCAATTATTTTACTCTTCAGTATATCCGGCAGTTTTATCCTGTTATGGGTGACCCGGGTTGTGTTTAACATTTATATTCGAATTACAGATAATTATTATTATTCCTCCTACACTGACCCTCTCTTTATCACACAAGAAACATCAAAGATGCTGCAGATTCTCAGTTCCTGCACCAACACATGCATTTACATTGTGACCCAGACTAAATTCAGACAGGAGCTGAAGAAGGGGGTGAAATACCCTCTCAATCTCATTGTTAAATTAGTGAAATCATAGAAAGAGCTGAAGGGTTTCAAACACTGGAACTAAATCCCATTCCCCCTCCTCCTCCCCCCAGACCGACAGCTCCACCTCCCACCCTCCACCCGCCTCTGTGATTATTTGACCGGCGCCATCTTTAGTCCTGGCAGCTGCCTGAGCGTGGGCAGACCCTGACGTTCAACTGGAATAGTGTACTTTTGCGCATGTGCGAGTACAGCGCCACCTAGCGGGTGCTTTGTCAACAACCGTATCCTGTGGACAAAGCTGCAAATCGCAGTGATTGTGATGTGTTGAGAGGGGCAGTAACTGCAGTGAGGCAGGGACACCAGCAGATGGAGATGGTGAGAGAGGGACAGTAACTGCAGTGAGGCAGGGACACCAGCAGATGGAGATGGTGAGCGAGAGACAGTAACTGCAGTGAGGCAGGGACACCAGCAGATGGAGATGGTGAGAGAGGGACAGTAACTGCAGTGAGGCAGGGACACCAGCAGATGGAGATGGTGAGCGAGAGACAGTAACTGCAGTGAGGCAGGGACACCAGCAGATTGAGATGGTGAGAGGGGGACAGTAACTGCAGTGAGACAGGGACACCAGCAGATGGAGATGGTGAGAGGGGACAGTAGCTGCAATTAGACAGGGACACCAACAGATGGAGATGGTGAGAGAGGGACATGAACTGCAGTGAGACAGGGACACCAGCAGATGGAGATTGTGAGAGAGGGACATTAACTGCAGTGAGACAGGGACACCAGCAGATGGAGATGGTGAGAGAGGGGCAGTAAATGCAGTGAGACAGGGACACCAGCAGTTGGAGATGGTGAGAGGGGACAGTAACTGCAGTGAGACAGGGACACCAGCAGATGGAGATGGTGAGAGGGGACAGCAGCTGCAATTGGACAGGGCCACCAACTGATGGAGATGGTGAGAGAGGGGCATGAACTGCAGTGAGACAGGGACACCAGCAGATGGAGATTGTGAGAGAGGGACATTAACTGCAGTGAGACAGGGACACCAGCAGATGGAGATGGTGAGAGAGAGGCAGTAACTGCAGTGAGACAGGGACACCAGCAGATGGAGATGGTGTGAGAGGGACATTAACTGCAGTGAGACAAGGACACCAGGAGATGGAGATGGTGAGGAAGGGATCGTAACTGAAGTGACACAGGGACACCAGCAGATGGAGATGGTAAGAGAGGGACAGTAACTGCAGTGAGACAGGGACACCAGGAGATGGAGATGGTGACGAAGGGACATTAACTGCAGTGAGACAGGGACACCAGCAGATGGAGATGGTGAGAGAGGGACATTAACTGCAGTGAGACAGGGACACCAGGAGATGGAGATGGTGACGAAGGGACATTAACTGCAGTGAGACAGGGACACCAGGAGATGGAGATGGTGAGGAAGGGACAGTAACTTCAGTGAGACGGATCACCAGCAGATGGAGATGCTGAGCCATTACTGATGGGAGATTCCCTTGCTGAGTTTGAAAGTTTCCACAAGTCTGAAGAATTTACTTTATTGTAAACTTGAGATGCTGAATAAAATAATTTCAATGCAACTTTTGTAAAATGACTATTTTTCTACTGTGTGAACACTTGTAACATGAAACGCGTTCCTGTTTGGAAAGGTATATTGAGTGATTAAAGGTAATGTATAAATAAAACAACAGGATCAAATAAAACTGAAACAGTTATTTAGAAATAAAAACTCTCAATATAAGTTGTGTTGAGTTCTTGATCACCTACGTTATGACATCTCTCTCTCTCACACTTCTCTTTCTATGCTGGTATCTTCTCTACTATAACTAAGAGTAGTTGAAATTTTTCTCCAATTGACCTTTGAAAGTTAATATTGAATCTGCTTTCAGAAAGCTGTCAGACAGTGAATTCCAGACCATAATAACTCCCTGCCTATTTGCTTCACCTCTCTACTAGTGCAAACAGTCTCTCCTCATATCTCCAAAATGAGGGAAAGATTTTGAATGCAATGAAATTAATTTCTCCAGGACAGCAGCTGCAGAGAATCTGGAACCTCCTGAATGTGGACAAACAATGAACAAAAATCCCTCTGAATCCCTCAGGAGAGCAGAGGATAGAAACAGTCTGGAAGCAAATGGAAACAAGTGACACTTTATTACAGCAGTAAAAACTCTTTGTCCGAATGTAGAGGTCTTTATTGCTGAACTTTATATAAACTGGAGGTGAAAAGTGGAAGATCTTTAATACCATTTGTGTTAAATGGCCATTTCCCAGCTTTGTGAACCCTTGTAACATTAAACTGGTGAATGTTAAGAAGGTTTTATTGATTGATTACAGCTAATACATAAATACAGCAGCATCAAATACAGGGCAAAGAATCATTGACGAATACAACTGTAAATATGGGTAAGAATTGTTGTGTGAAATGTCACTGGTTATAAAAGTTCTCTTCACTGCCTCATTTACCTGGCGCTAGTTTCAGTCTTTGTCACACAGTGGAAATGAAAAACCGAATAAAAACCGCATGTTTGTACTGCATTCAAACAGGCCTCTCCAGCAATAACACTTTGTCAGAATTTCAAGGTAATTGCAATGAGTCATTTTCTGAACTTTCTGTTAACTGGAGGTGAATAGTGAAAGAGATTTAATACAATCAGTGTTAAATGGTTATTATCCAAACCGGCCCCTCCAGGTTTTAAATTACAGCAGTTTTTCTGCTCTGTTAATGAGGTTTTTGGGGGAGGGAGAGAGAGAGAGACAGACAGGTTTCTATCTGGAATGGTCCATTTGGGATATGTTTGGAATATCCCTCTCTCCCCCATTCGCTGTTTACACAGAGACTAACCTTGGACTGTCCCATACCTGGGAGGGAGTGTCCAGATGGAGGAAGCTGAGAGCTGGTTGGTTAAGCTGCACTTTGGGTAGACTGTCTGTTTTGAGTGACAGGTTCTGGCAAATATTAGGACAACATCAGACCACATTCTTTCCTTCCATGCAGCTGGTTTCTGAAGGTGAGTTTCTGTGTCTCAATCTCTGTGGCCAGGTGAATTGGAACTGATTACAGTGTGTGTGTGTGAGAGAGAGACCAGTCTGAATCCCCCACTCTCTCTGTCCCAGTCCTGACGCTTTTCTCCAAATCCCACCACAATGCCCCTCTCCAGGATCTTTTCCCCATGGATGAGCTGATGGAGGGAAGGTGTTACAATCCAACGATGGAAAGCAGACGGTGTGGGATGGTGAGTATCACATCTTTATTGTCTGTTTCTGCTTTTCTCCCTTCTTCTGACTCAGTCTCTTTCACTAAGTCTCCCTCACTCAATCTCTCTCTCACTCAATCTCTCTCTCATTGAATCTCTCTCTCACTGAATCTCTCTCTCACTGAATCTCTCTCTCACTCAATCTCTCTCTCATTGAATCTCTCTCTCACTCAATCTCTCTCTCACTGAATCTCTCTCTCACTGAATCTCTCTCTCATTCAATCTCTCTCTCACTCAATCTATCTCTCATTGAATCTCTCTCTGAATCACTCTCTCACTCAATCTCTCTCCCACTGAATCTCTCTCCCACTGAATCTCTCTCTCACTGAATCTCTCTCCCACTGAATCTCTCTCTCACTCAATCTCTCTCTCACTGAATCTCTCTCTCACTCAATCTCTCTCTCACTCAATCTCTCTCCCACTGAATTTCTCTCCCACTGAATCTCTCTCTCACTGAATCTCTCTCCCACTGAATCTCTCTCTCACTCAATCTCTCTCTCATTGAATCTCCCTCCCACTGAATCTCTCCCCCACTGAATCTCTCTCCCCCACTGAATCTCTCTCCCCCACTATCTCTCTCCCTCACTCAATCTCTCTCTCACTCAATCCTCTCTCTCTCTCAATCTCTCTCTCACTCAATCTCTCTCTCTCTCAATCTCTCTCTCTCTCAATCTCTCTCTCACTGAATCTCTCTCCCACTGAATCTCTCTCTCACTCAATCTCTCTCTCACTGAATCTCTCTCTCACTCAATCTCTCTCTCACTCAATCTCTCTCCCACTGAATTTCTCTCCCACTGAATCTCTCTCTCACTGAATCTCTCTCCCACTGAATCTCTCTCTCACTCAATCTCTCTCTCATTGAATCTCCCTCCCACTGAATCTCTCCCCCACTGAATCTCTCTCCCCCACTGAATCTCTCTCCCCCACTATCTCTCTCCCTCACTCAATCTCTCTCTCACTCAATCCTCTCTCTCTCTCAATCTCTCTCTCACTCAATCTCTCTCTCTCTCAATCTCTCTCTCTCTCAATCTCTCTCTCACTCAATCTCTCTCGCACTCAATCTCTTTCGCACTCAATCTCTCTCGCACTCAATCTCTCTCGCACTCAATCTATCTCGCACTCAATCTATCTCTCTCACAGTCTCTCTCGCTCACAGTCTCTCTCGCACAGTCTCTCTCGCACTGAATCTCCCTCGAACTGAATCTCCCTCTCACAGACTCTGCCTCGCACACAATCTCCCTCGCACACAATCTCCCTCGCACTCAATCTCTCCTCACTCAATCTCTCCTCACTCAATCTCTCTCCCACTCAATCGCTCTCCCACTCAATCTCTCTCCCACTCAATCTCTCTCCCACTCAATCTCTCTTCCACTCAATCTCTCTCTCACTGACTCTCACTGAATCTCTCTCTCTCTCTCTCAATCTCTCTCTCTCTCAATCTCTCTCGAACTGAATCTCTCTCTCGCACTGAATCTCTCTCTCACTCTCTCTATTTCTGAATCTCTCCCTCACCTTGTATTTCTGTCTCTGTTTTTCTCTCTATCTCTCTGTTCCTCCATCTCTCTGTCTCTCCCTCACTTTGTGTTTCTGTCTCTATCTGAGTGATTGTGCGTCTTTCTGTCTCAATGGCTTTCTCTGTCCTCTCTCTCAATCTCTCTGTGATTCTCTGTCCTATCTCTCAATCTCTCTGTGATTATCTGTCCTCTCTCTCAATCTCTCTGTGTAACTCTGTCCTCTCTCTCAATCTCTCTGTGATTCTCTATGTCTTTCTCACTGGCTTTCTGTCTGTCTCTTTGGTGCCTTCAATTTCTTTGTGTCTCTGTTATTTCCCTCCACTTTTTTCCCTTCTCTCTTGCTTTGCATCTTTCTGTCTTCTCTATTTCTCTTTCTATCATTTCTCTCTCTCTTTCCAAATTTTTCTGTCTTTTCCTGACCCTATCCACCGCCCTCAATCTATCCACCGCCCTCAATTTATCCACCGCCCGCAATTTATCCACTGCCCGCAATTTATCCACCGCCCTCAATTTATCCACCGCCCGAAATGTTTATCCACCACGCAAATCTTTTTCCTGCAATTCCCCCCACCAGAAAACATCCCCCCCCTTGTCCAGACACCCCCGATCTAAATAATCCTCATCTGCAGACAACTGTCTGATATCCCCTGTTAACTGACCCCCATCTAATACCCTCATTATCAACAGACCCCCATCTAATTATCCCCTTCCCCCTGTTACAAGACAACCCATCAAACTACCACCCGCCCAGGACAGATCCCATCTAAATAGACCCCGGGAACAAACACCCATTTAAATTCCCCCCAGGAACAAACTCCCATCTGAATAATACCCCCCAGGAACAGACCGCCATCTCAATACCCCCCGGGAACAAACTACCATCTAAATACCACCCCAGGAACAAACTCCCATCTAAATACCCACGGGAACAAATGCCCAACTGAATACACCCCCAGAAACAAACTCCCATCTAAATACCCTCCCAGGAACAAACTCCCATCTCAATACCCTCCTGGAACAAACTCCCCTCTGAATAACCCCCCAGGAACAAGCTCCCATCTAAATACCTGCCCATGAACAAAGTACCATCTAAATACCCCCCCGGGAACAAACTCCCCTCTGAATAACCCCCCAGGAACAAACTCCCATCTCAATACCCTCCTGGAACAAACTCCCCTCTGAATAACCCCCCAGGAACAAACTCCCATCTAAATACCTCCCCATGAACAAACTACCATCTAAATACCGCCCCCCCCCCCCGGGAACAAACTCCCCACTGAATAACCCCCCAGGAACAAACTCCCATCTCAATACCCTCCTGCAACAAACTCCCCTCTGAATACCCCCCGGGAACAGACTCCCATCTCGCGACAAGCCCGCAACAGACCCCCATCTAAATACCCACCGTTCTGTGAACAGACTCCCATCTAAATACCTCCACCCCCCATTAACTGAACCCAATCTAATTCTCCCCCCGCTCTCCACTGTAAACTCTCCCGGTTTCTAAATACCCTCCCTGTCCTGTAAAAGCCCCCTCTACTAATTCCCACCCTGTATCATCACCCCCGTGAACAGCCCCCTACCCCCTCACTCCCCAACGTGTTATTCCCACGTCCATCACTTTCCTGGGTTTGGCTCCATCTCCCGACAATCGTCCGTTCATTTTTAATTCCAGATCTGGATAAGCCACTGGAATTCCAACAACTTGCTCCCAGATCCCCGGCACCTTTAACTCCTGTCCGGCCAAAATCAGGGCCGGGCATAGAGCAAGGACCTTCAGAGGCTAACTGGCATTCTGAGCCTTTAACGTCCAGGACACAGCCCTCTCTGCAGAAAGGTGTTTCACCTGCTCTCTCCATCGGCTTCAGGGAATCAAACAGAGGGAGACAAACACAAACACTCACCCAATGATTTTGCACAGGGACGGGAAGAGGCCATTCAGCCCTTTGATCCTGTCCCACCCATGTTAGATAATGGCTGACTTGTCCCTTCCCCCGTTGAACCACAAGGAGACAGGCAGAGACAGTCGGGGAGCAGATACACAGAGAGTCAAAGAAACACTGGGCTGGACTCGGACTTGGTGCCAATGGTGCAAACCAGGGTGGAGGGGAGGAGAGTGGTTGTGTATCGGCTGTCCGTTCAGCATCTCTCCCCTGTTTTTACCTCAATGGGAGCAAAACTGGGCAGAGATGGAAAGCAGGATCCCACTTCACAATCAACCTGGACAACACCAAGGCTGTGAGTTCAAATGCACCACCTGACAGAGGGACAGAAACACAGAAAACAGATCCCGGGATTAGGACAGAACAGAGAGAGAGAAAAATAAATGGAAAGGAAGATGGAGAATGAGATGCAGGGAGTCCGACACCAGTGAGAGAAGCTGAGAACAGAGGGTCGGAAATACTGAGAAGGGCAGAGAGAGAGAGAGAGAAATGGAGATATTGAGAAAGATCCCAGACCAAGAGAGAGATGCAGAGACAGAAAGATATGGAGGGGCAGAGATACAAAGTAAGATGCGTTTACAGAATAGAGAGGGATGCTGCGGGTTGGGGGAAATGCAGAGATAATCTTGCAGGAAAGGAGGAGCAGCGATGGAAAGATTCAGGGATTTGGAAGTGAGTGAGAGAAGAAATGGAGTGAGAGAGAGACAGATAAAGATACAGAGAGTCGCAGAAAGAGAATGACAATGGAAACCTGTGAGACTCTAGAGAGAGGCAGAGATAGAAAGGATGTTGAGAGATACAGAGATAGGGATTTAAAGATGTGAAGAAACAGAGCTAGGAACAAGGAGGAAGGTGCAGGGAACAAGTAGCAGCAAGAGATGGAGAGAGTGAAATCTATGGGATTACATTGACTTCTGGAGCAGTGCTTCCCAAACTATTCCCTTTGGAGCACCCTCCAGCCCCCTCCCTTGTGGTAAAAAAAAATCCACAGACCCCCGAAAACACAAAATCAAAATACTGAGGATGCTGGAAAACTGAAATAAAAACTGTTCTGGAAATACTGAGCATTTCCAGCACTTTGTTTTTTCATAAGCCCCGAAAACACAAACAGTTTTCTTTTCTGTATTTAGAAATGAATTTGACAATGACAAATATATATTTATTATTATTTTCCCTCCCTGGTTAAAGCTCTTGTCAGAGAATTCCACGTGGCTAAAAGATTCTCCCTTTGCATCATCACAGCTGCAGCTTCCGAAAAGATTCTCCTTGGGAATAAGAGAAATAAAATTGATTCAAACAAAGCAAAGCATTTTTGCACAGAAATAAAACACAGCGAGAGCCCAGGACTCTCTCTCAAACTCACTGACATAAAACAATCTCTCAGTGACTTCCAAACACATCCCCTGACACAGAGCCAGAGACTGGGAAGTGTAGATGTGTTTACCCTGTCATTTCCTGCTCTCTCTCTCTCTATTTCTCTCTGTCTGTCTCGACATCTGTTTCTGCCTCATTGTAAAAACACACAAACACTGGAGACCCCCATCCCCTCTCCTGTAGAAGGATAGAGAGAGAAATCCACATTCCCATCCCTGAAAAACTGAATTCAAATGGTCCCCCGGTGTTTCATTTCACTGTCAAATTCAGCCCACAGCCTAAAACACCAGCAATATTCGGGAATGAGAACAAGCCTTTACAAACCTTCACATTTCACCCATTTCATTGCTGATTCACAGAAGTATTTGACACTCAATTAATTAATTTTTAAAGTGCTCGTCACTGTTGCAATGTTGGAAATGCTGCAGGACATTGGTACACAGCAAGATCCCACAAGCAGCAGTGTGATAACAGCCTGCAAGCTGTGCACAGCAAGATCCCAGCAATGGTGACACTTCAACCAAGGTTTGAGTGTGGATTTCTCTCTCTCTCTCTGTCTTTTTCCATCTTTCTCTGCCTTCCCTCCCTCACCCAGACTCCGCCTGTCTCTCTCTCTCTCTCTCTCTCTCTCTCTCTGTTTAACCTGCCTCCTCCAGCTGTTTCGCACTCTCCCTCTTTTTCTCTCCACCTGTTTCTGCCTCAGTGTTGTAATGTAGAAATTGATGCAGGGAATGTATGCACAGCAGGATCCCACAATGTGATCATACCCAAATATCCCATCACAGTCCTCATAAAATGCTGAACTCCATCTTTAAACTGAAAACAACCTTTATACAGCTTCACGTTCAACTCTTGTAACTATTGGCCTCAGGAGCAGTTGACACTTAATGAATTAATTTTGAAAGTGGTCCACTGTTGCAATGCAGGAAACCTGCAGACAATGTGTGCACAGCAACATCCCACAGGCAGAAATCTGATATGCTGATAATCTGCTTTTAGTGCACAGCAAGATCCCAACAATGGTGACACTTCAATATTCAGTTTACCAAGGTTTTGAGTGTAGATTTCTCTCTCCCTCTCTCTCTGTCTCTGTCCATCTTTCTCTGCCTTCCCTCCCTCACTCACCTGTCTCTCTCTCTCTCTGCATTTAACCTGCCACCTCCAGCTGTTTCTCACTCTCCCTCTTTTTCTCTCCATCTGTTTCTGCCTCAGTGTTGTAATGTAGGAATTGATGCAGGGAATGGATGCACAGCAGGATCCCACAATTGATTAAAAGGCATTGTTAAGCAAAATAGCACAGCGAGAGCCCAGGAATTGCCCTCAGTGACACAGACACTCTCTCAGCAACACCCTAATACAGACAAATCACAGTTAAGAACCAAAGGATAAAAGGGTTCAGACAGCAACCTCCACCTCTCTGTGTCTGTCTCTGTATCTCTCTCCCCTGTCTCTGTATCTCTCTCCCCTGTCTCTGTATCTCTCTCCCTGTCTCTGTATCTCTCTCCCCTGTCTCTGTATCTCTCTCCCTGTCTGTGTATTTCTCTCCTCTGTCTCTGTGTCTCTCTCCTCTGTCTCTGTATCTCTCTCCTCTGTCTCTGTATCTCTCTCCCTGTCTGTGTATTTCTCTCCCCTGTCTCTGTGTCTCTCTCCCTGTCTGTGTATTTCTCTCCTCTGTCTCTGCATCTCTCTCCCTGTCTCTGTATCTCTCTCCCCTGTCTGTGTATTTCTCTCCCCTGTCTGTGTATTTCTCTCCCCTGTCTCTGTATCTCTCTCCCTGTCTCTGTATCTCTCTCCCTGTCTGTGTATTTCTCTCCTCTGTCTTTGTACCTCTCACCCCTGTCTCTGTATCTCTCTCCCTGTCTGTGTATTTCTCTCCTCTGTCTCTGTATCTCTCTCCCTGTCTGTGTATTTCTCTCCCCTGTCTCTGTATCTCTCTCCCTGTCTGTGTATTTCTCTCCTCTGTCTCTGTATCTCTCTCCCTGTCTCTGTATCTCTCTCCCTGTCTGTGTATTCCTCTCCTCTGTCTCTGTACCTCTCTCCCCTGTCTCTGTATCTCTCTCCCTGTCTCTGTGTCTCTCTCCCCTGTCTATGTATTTCTCTCCCCGTCTGTGTATTTCTCTCCCCTGTCTCTCTCTCTCCATCCATATCTGTTTTTGTCCCTCTATCTCATATGTAATCTTGACTGAAAATAGCTGTGAAATATTTCTGTCTCACCATTTAAACCAACAACAAATCACAGGGCTGTGTGTGTTTTTAACTATTAAAGGTTTAAGTAGAGAGACAGAGGGAAAGAATTCTGGAGAAAGACAGAGAGAATTCGAAACTCAGAACTTCAGTAAACTGAATTGTTTGAATCGGGAACATTTGACACTCAGTGAACTGTTTAAGTGCTCGTCACTATTGCAATGTTGGAAACACTGCATGCCATATGTGCACAGCAAGATCCCACGATTTTTTTCACCCTCAATTTCACGTCACTGCCCTAATACCAGCATCACTCTGGAATTATACCGGCTCCAAGCTCAGGACTTTAATTCCAGGCCTTCAGGGGAGCTTTACACAAAATGAATTCACTTCTAAAATGGTGTGACAGGGAGGGAAGTGTCCTCATTGTTGTCATGTAGGAAATGCTGCTGGCCACTAGATGCACAGCAAGATCCCACAACCAGCAATGTTGTCAAGAGGAAGAAGAAGGCTTTTGTGAGGATGAGACGTGAAGGCTCAGTTAGGGCGCTTGAGAGCTACAAGCTAGCCAGGAAGGATCTAAAGGGAGAGCTAAGAAGAGCAAGGAGAGGACACGAGAAGTCATTGGTGGATCGGATCAGGGAAAACCCTAAGGCTTTCTATAGGTATATCAGGAATAAAAGAATGACTAGAGTTAGATTAGGGCCAATCAAGGATAGTAGTGGGAAGTTGTGTGTGGAATCAGAGGAGATAGGGGAAGTGTTAAATGAATATTTTGCGTCAGTATTTACAGTAGAGAAAGAAAATGTTATTGAGAATACTGAGATTCAGGCTCCGAGGCTAGATGGGATTGAGGTTCACAAGGAGGAGGTGTTAGCAATTTTGGAAAGTGTGAAAATAGATAAGTCCCCTGGGCCAGATGGGATTTATCCTAGGATTCTCTGGGAAGCTAGGGAGGAGATTGCAGAGCCTTTGTCCTTGATCTTTATGTCGTCATTGTCGACAGGAATAGTGCCGGAAGACTGGAGGATTGCAAATGTTGTCCCCTTGTTCAAGAAGGGGAGTAGAGACAGCCCTGGTAATTATAGACCTGTGAGCCTTACTTCGGTTGTGGGTAAAATGTTGGAAAAGTTTATAAGAGACAGGATTTATAATCATCTTGAAAAGAATAAGTACATTAGAGATAGTCAGCACGGTTTTGTGACGGGTAGGTCGTGCCTCACAAACCTTATTGAGTTTTTCGAGAAGGTGACCAAACAGGTGGATGAGGGTAAAGCAGTGGATGTGGTGTATATGGATTTCAGTAAGGCGTTTGATAAGGTTCCCCACGGTAGGCTATTGCAGAAAATACGCAAGTATGTGGTTGAAGGTGATTTAGAGCTTTGGATCAGAAATTGGCTAGCTGAAAGAAGACAGAGGGTGGTGGTTGATGGCAAATGTTCATCCTGGAGTTTAGTTACTAGTGGTGTACCGCAAGGATCTGTTTTGGGGCCACTGCTGTTTGTCATTTTTATAAATGACCTGGAAGAGGGTGTAGAAGGGTGGGTTAGTAAATTTGCAGATGACACGAAGGTCGGTGGAGTTGTGGATAGTGCCGAAGGATGTTGTCGGGTACAGAGAGACATAGATAGGCTGCAGAGCTGGGCTGAGAGATGGCAAATGGAGTTTAATGCGGAAAAGTGTGAGGTGATTCACTTTGGAAGGAGTAACAGGAATGCAGAGTACTGGGCTAATGGGAGGATTCTTGATACTGTAGATGAACAGAGAGATCTTGGTGTCCAGGTGCATAAATCCCTGAAGGTTGCTAACCAGGTTAATAGGGCTGTTAAGAAGGCATATGGTGTGTTAGCTTTTATTAGTAGGGGGGTCGAGTTTCGGAGCCACGATGTCATGCTGCAGCTGTACAAAACTCTGGTGAGACCGCACCTGGAGTATTGCGTGCAGTTCTGGTCATCGCATTATAGGAAGGATGTGGAAGCTATGGAAAGGGTGCAGAGGAGATTTACTAGGATGTTGCCTGGTATGGAGGGAAGGTCTTACGAGGAAAGGCTGAGGGACTTGAGGTTGTTTTCGTTGGAGAGAAGGAGGAGGAGAGGTGACTTAATAGAGACATATAAGATAATCAGAGGGTTAGATAGGGTGGATAGTGAGCGTCTTTTTCCTCGGATGGTGATGGCAAACACGAGGGGACATAGCTTCAAGTTGAGGGGTGATAGATATCGGACAGATGTGAGAGGTAGTTTCTTTACTCAGAGAGTAGTAAGGGCGTGGAACGCCCTGCCTGCAGCAGTAGTAGATTCGCCAACTTTAAGGGCATTTAAGTGGACATTGGATAGACACATGGATGAAAATGGAATAGTGTAGGTCAGATGGTTTCACAGGGCGGCGCAACATCGAGGGCCGAAGGGCCTGTACTGCGCTGTAATGTTCTAAATTCTAAATAACAGCCAGATTTCAGTCCCTAGAAAGGGTGAAACTCCCTCTTTAAACTGGGAACAAGCTGCTGATTCCGTCTCACCATTTCAAATAACGACAAATCACATTGCTGTGTGTGGTATGTTTATTTTTATTTATTAAAGGTTTAAGTGGCGATGGAGAGTGTGTAACCGAGACACAGTGTGGATTGTAAAATCTGCGCGTGTGTGTGTGTGTGTGTGTCTGTGTCTCTGTGTGTCCCTTTATGTATGTGTCTGTATGTGTCTGGATGTGTGTGTGTGAGAGAGACAGAATATCAGGGTCACCTCGCTACATCTCTATCTCTCCTTCTCTCTCTGTTTCTCCTTCTCTCTCCCTCTCTCAATCCGCCTCTCTCATGGAAACATAGAAAATAGGAGCAGGAGCAGGCCATTCGGCCCTTTGGGCCTGCTCCGTCATTCAATAAAGATCATGACCGATGGTCTAATTCAGTACCCTGTTCCCACTTTCTCCCCATACCCCTTGATCCCTTTGACATTAAGAAATATATCTCTCTCCTCCATGAATATATTTAATGACTTGGCCTCCACTGCCTTCTGCGGTAGAGAATTCCACAGGTTTACCACCCTCTACCCCATCCATCTCTGCCCCTCTATCTCCGTCTCCACCCTCTATCTCACTCTCCCCCTCTATCTCCCTCTCCCCCTCTATCTCCCAATCCCCCTCTATCTCCCTCTCCCGCTCTCTCTCCCTCACCCCCCTCTATCTCCCTCTCCCCTCTATCTCCCTCTCCCCCCTCTGTCTCCCTCTCCCCCCTCTATCTCCCTCACCCCCTCAATCTCCCTCACCCCCCTCTATCTCCCTCTCCCCCTCTATCTCATTCTCCCATTCTCTCTCCCTCAGCCCCTTTATCTCCCGCTCCACCCTCTATCTCCCTCTCCCACTCTATTTCACACATCCCCTCGATCTCACTCTTCCCCTCTATCTCACTCTACCCCTCTATCTCACTCTCTCCCTCTATCTCACTCTCTCCCTCTATTTGTTTCCCCCCTCTATCTGTCTCTCCCCCCCTATCTCCCTCTCCCCCTCTATCTCCCTCTCCCCCTCTATCTCACAATCCCCCTCTATCTGTCTCGCCTCCCACTATCTCACACACCCCCACTATCTCACACACCCCCACTATCTCACACACCCCCTCTCTCTCCCTCTCCCCCTCTGTCTCCCTCTCCCCCTCTATCTGTCCCTCGCCCTCTATCTGTCTCTCGCCCTCTATCTGTCTCTCGCCCTCTATCTGTCTCTCTCCCTCCATCTCACTCTCCCCCTCTATTTGTCTCCACCCTCTATCTGTCTCTCCCCCTCTATCTCCCTCACCCCTCTATCTCCCTCACCCCCTCTATCTCACTCTCCCCCTCTATCTGTCTCTCCCCCCACTATCTCACACACCCCCACTATCTCACTCCCCCACTATCTCACAAACCCCCTCTCTCTCCCTCTCCCCCTCTATATCCCTCTCCCCTCTATCTGTCCCTCGCCCTCTATCTGTCTCTCGCCCTCTATCTCACTCTCCCCCTCTATCTGTCTCTCCCCCCACTATCTCACACACCCACACTGTCTCACACACCCCCACTATCTCACACACCCCCTCTCTCTCCCTCTCCCCCTCTATCTCCCTCTCCCCCTCTATCTGTCACTCGCCCTCTATCTGTCTCTCGCCCTCTATCTCACTCTCTCCCTCTATCTGTCTCTCCCCCTCTATCTCCCTCTCTCCCTCTCCACCCCTCTATCTCCCTCTCCCCACTGTATCTCCGTCTCCCCACTCTACCCCCCTCTATCTTTCCCTCCCCCTCTATCTCACACTCCCCATCGATCTGTCTCTCGCCCTCTATCTCACTCTCTCGCTCTCCCGCTCTCTCTCCATCGCCCCCCTATATCTCCCACTACCCCCTCTCTCTCCCTCTCCCCCCTCAATCTCCCTCTGCCCCTCTATCTCACTCTCCCCCTCTATGTCACTCTCCCCCTCGATCTGTCTGTCTCTCCCTCTATCTGTCTGTCTCTCCCTCTATCTGTCTCTCTCCCTCTATCTGTC
Source organism: Heterodontus francisci (assembly GCF_036365525.1). Lineage (NCBI taxonomy): Eukaryota > Metazoa > Chordata > Chondrichthyes > Heterodontiformes > Heterodontidae > Heterodontus > Heterodontus francisci. The sequence continues at coordinate 134,660 of NW_027140311.1, forward strand.
TCTCCCCCCCTCTATCTCTCTCTACCCCTCCCCCTGACACTCCCTCTCTCTCCTTCTCTCTCTGTCTCTGTCTCTCTCTCTGTCTCTCCCTCTCTCTCCTTCCCTCTCTGTCTCTCCATCTGTCTTTCCCTTTCTGTCTCTCCCTCTCTCTCCTTCTCTCTCTGTCTCTGCCTCTCTCTCTGTCTCTCCCTCTCTCTCCTTCTTTCCCTGTCTCTGCCTCTCACTCGGTCTCTCCCTCTCTCTCCTTCTCTCTCTGTCTCTGCCTCTCTCTCTGTCTCTCTCTCTGTCCCTCCATCTGTCTTTCCCTTTCGGTCACTCCCACTCTCTCCTTCTATCTCTGTCTCGATCTCTGTTCCTCCAACTGTCTTTCCCTCTCTGCCAATCCCTCTCTCCTTCTCTCAGTCTCTCCCACTCTCTCCTTCTCTCTCTCTCGGTCCCTCCATCTGTATCCCTCCCACCACTTGTCACTCCCTCTCTCTCCTTCTATCTATGTCTCTCGCTCTCTATCCCTCCATCTATCCTTCCCTCTCTGTCACTCCATCTCTCTCCTTCTCTCCCTTTCTCTCTCTCTCTGTCTTTCCATCTGTCTTTCTCTGCCTGTCACTCCCTCTCTCTCCGTCCATTTCTGCCTCTCTCTATCTCTGTCTCTCCATCTGTCTTTTCCTCTATCTGTCTGTCCATCTCTCTCCTCTCTCTCTCTGTCCCTCCATTTGTCTTTCCCTCTCTGTCACTCCCTCTCTCTCCTTCTATCTCTGCCTCTCACTGTCTATCCCTCCATCTGTCCTTCCCTCTCTGTCTCTCCATCTCTCTCCTTCTATCTCTGTCTCTCTCTCTCTCTCCATCTGTCTTTCCCTTTCTCTCACTCCCTCTCTCTCCTTTCATCTCTGCCTCTCTCTGTCTCTCCATCTGTCTTTCCCTCTCTGTCTCTCCCGCTCACTCCTTCCATCTCTGCCTCTCTCTCTCTCTCTCTCTGTCTCTCCATCTGTCTTTACCTCTCTGTCTCGCCCACTTTCTCCATCTATCTCTGTCTCTCTCTCTCTCTGTCTTTCCATATGTCTTTCCCTTCCTGTCACTCCATCTCTCTCCTTCCATCTCTGCCTCTCTCTCTCTCTCTCTGTCTCTCCAACTGCCTTTCCCTCTCTGTCTCACCCACACTCTCCTTCTCTCTCTGTCTCTGCCTCTCTCTCTCTGTCTCTCTCTCTGTCCCTCCATCTGTCTTTCCCTCTCGGTCACTCCCTCTCTCTCCTTCTATCTCTGTCTCGATCTCTGTTCCTCCAACTGTCTTTCCCTCTCTGCCAATCCCTCTCTCCTTCTCTCTGTCTCGCCCCCACTCTCCTTCTCTCTCTCTCGGTCCCTCCATCTGTATCCCCCCACCACCTGTCACTCCCTCTCTCTCCTTCTATCTATGTCTCTCGCTCTCTATCCCTCCATCTATCCTTCCCTCTCTGTCACTCCATCTCTCTCCTTCTCTCCCTTTCTCTCTCTCTCTGTCTTTCCATCTGTCTTTCTCTCCATGTCACTCCATCTCTCTCCGTCCATTTCTGCCTCTCTCTATCTCTGTCTCTCCATCTGTCTTTTCCTCTATCTGTCTGTCCATCTCTCTCCTCTCACTCTCTGTCCCTCCATCTGTCCTTCCCTCCCCGTCACTCCATCTCTCTCCTTCTATCTCTGTCTCTCTCTGTCCCTCCATCTGTCTTTCCCTCTCTGTCTCTCCATCGCTCTCCTTCTAGCTCTGTCTCTGTCCCTCTCTCTCCATCTGTCTTTCCCTTTCTCACACTCCCTCTCTCTCCTTCCATCTCTGCCTCTCTTTGTCTCTCCTTCTGTCTTTCCCTCTCTGTCTCTCCCGCTCACTCCTTCCTTCTCTGCCTCTCTCTCTCTCTGTCTCTCCATCTGTCTTTACCTCTCTGTCTCGCCCTCTCTCTCCATCTATCTCTGTCTCTCTCTCTCTGTCTTTCCATATGTCTTTCCCTTCCTGTCACTCCCTCTCTCTCCTTCCATCTCTGCCTTTCTCTCTCTCTCTGTCTCTCTCTCTTACTCTCTCTCTGTCTCTCTCTCTGTCTCTCTCTCTCTCTCTCTGTCCCTCCATCTGCCTTTCCCTCCCAGTCACTCCTTCTCTCTCCTTCTATCTCTGTCTCTCTCTCTGTTCCACCATTTGTCTTCCTCTCTCTGTCACTCCCACTCTCCTCCTCTCTGTCTCTCCCTCTCCCTCCCCTCGATCTCACTGTTCCCCTCGCTCTCACTCTCTCCCTCTATCTCACTCTCTCCCTCTATCTCCCTCTCCCCTCTATCTCCCTCTCCCCCTCTATTTACCTCTCCCCATCTATCTCCCTCTCCCCCTCTATCTCACACACCCCCTCTATCTCACACACCCCCTCTGTCTCACACACCACCTCGATCTCACACACCCCCTCGATCTCACACACCCCCTCGATCTCACTCTTCCCCTCTATCTCACTCTCCCCCTCTATCTCACTCTCCCGCTCTATCTCACTCTCCCCTCGATCTGCCTCTCCCCTCTATCTAACACTCCCCCTCTATCTCACACTCCCCCTCTATCTCACACTCCCCTCTATCTCATACACACCCTCTATCTGCCTCTCCCCCTCTATCTGCCTCTCCCCCTCTATCTAACACTCCCGCTCTATCTCACACTCCCCCTCTATCACACACTCCCCCTGTATCTCATACACCCCCTCTATCTCATACACCCCCTCTATCTCACTCTCCCCTTTATCTCACTCTCCCCCTTTATCTCACACTCCCCCTCTATCTCATTATCCTCTCTCTCTGCCTCTCTCTCTACCTCTTCTTGTCTCTCTCTCTGTTTCTCTCTCTCTTTGTGTCTCTCTGTCTGTTGCTCTCTCTCTGTCTCTCCTCTCTCTCTCTCTGTCCATGACTCTGTTTGTGTCTCTCTCACACCATTTCTCTCTCTCTGCCTCTGTCTCTCTGCCTCTCCCTGTCTCTATCACTCTCTCTGTCTCTCAGTTTCCCCAATCTCTCACCATCGGACAGTCCCGTCATCCCGGGAACAAGTCTGGTGAACCTTCATTGCACTCCCTCTCTGGCAATAATATCCTTCCTAAGGTAAGGGGACCAAAACTGCACACAGTACTCCACGTGCGGTCTAACCAAGGTTCTATGTGATTGAAGCAAGACTTCACTACTCCTGTACTCAAATCCTCTTGTGATAAAGACTAACATCCCATTAGCCTTCTGAATTGCATTCTGCACCTGCATGTTAGTTTTCAGTGACTTATTGACGGGGACACCCAGGTCACTTTGTACATCTACGCTTTCTAATCTCTTACCATTTAATACATACTCAATTCCACCATCCCGGGTGTGATCAGATACTCTGTCCCTTCGTAAACCATTTCCTGTCCCTCCAACAGCTTGTGCCACTGCCCTATTTATCGGTGTGTTTTCCCCTTCTGATGATGTTGAATTTGTTAGTGGCTTTTCTCCTACTGAAGTTGTTGTATTTGTTAGGTTTTTTTAGTCCTCGGGAAGCTGTTCTTTTCCTGTTGAAATTGTTGCATTTGTTGTTGTTTTTTTCTCCTGTTGAGGTTGTTGTTGCATTTGTTGGTGTTTTTTCTCCTGTTGAGGTTGTTGTTGCATTTGTTGGTGTTTTTCTCCTGTTGAGGTTGTTGTTGCATTTGTTGGTGTTTTTTCTCCTGTTGAGGTTGTTGTTGCATTTGTTGGTTTTTTTTCTCATGTTGAAGTTGTTGTTGCATTTGTTGGTGTTTTTCCTCCTGTTCAGGTTGTCGCGGAATTGATTTGAAAAACACGTTTGCTAACACTTTTCGGGATGAGAAGCTACATTCAACTGAACCCCAGGACCCGTTTCTCTCACGTTTAAAGCACTAACCTTGCATTACTGAGGAGTCAGTCTCTGAAATAAATGTCCCAGTGCTGCTGCAACATAAAATGGCCACCGTGAACAAACCTAAAATGGCTGACTGATGTTCTGAGAGGGGAGGGAACGAGAGACAGACAGACAGACAGAAAGAAAGAAATCTGTAACCTCATGGCCCGGCATATCCCCCACTCTACCATTACCATCAAGCCAGGAGACCAACCCCAGTTCAGTGAAGTGTGCAGGAGGGCATGCCAGGAGCAGCACCAGGCATACCTCAAAATGAGGTGTCAACCTGGTGAAGCTACAACCCAGGACTATCTGCGTGCCAAACTGCGTAAGCAGCATGCGATAGACAGAGCTGAGCGATCCCATAACCACCGGATCAGATCCAAGCTCTGCAATCCTGCCACATCCAGAGAAAAGGAGTGATCAGCATGAAGAGACTGCTGGAGATTTATGTTCCTGGTAATCTCTCCATCTCTATCTCTCCTTCCTCTGTCTTTTACTCTCTCAAGCCCTGTCTCACCTCTCTGTTCCTCTTTATCCATGTGTTACGAACACTGGACTTTGTCTTTCTCACATCTTCACTCTTCATCTCTACTTCTCCCACTGTTACCCTCTGAATCCCAGTCTCTCCCTCTCTGTTACCCTCTGAATCCCAGACTCTCCCTCACTGTTACCCTCTGAATCCCTGTCTCTCCCTCTCTGTTACCCTCTGAATCACAGTCTCTCCCTCTCCGTTACCCTCTAAATCCCAGTCTCTCCCTCTCTGTTACCCTCTGAATCCCAGTCTCTCCCTCTCTGTTACCCTCTGAATCCTAGTCTCTCCCTCTCTGTTACCCTCTGAATCCCAGTTTCTCCCTCTCCCTCCCTCTCAGTTTCTTTCTCTCTCTCTGGCTCTCTCTGTCTCTCAGTGTCTCTCCCTCTCTCTCTCTCTCTGCCTCTGTCCATGCCTCTGTCTCTCTCACACCATCTCGCCCTCCCTCTCTCTGTCTCTCCATCTCTCTGCCTCTCCATCTGTCTCTCTTTCTGTTACTTTGTCTCTCCCTATCTCTCTTTCTCACCCTCTGTCCATGATTCTGTTTACACCATCTCTGCCACTCACTCTGTCTCTCCCTATCTCTCTCTGTATCTCCCTCTCCCTCTCTGTTTCTCCCTCTCCCTCTCTGCATCTGCTTTCTCTCTCTGTCTCTCCCTCTCTCTGCCTCTCCATCTCTCTCTCTCTCCTTCTTTTACTTTGTCTCTCAATATCTCTCTTTCTCACCCTCTGTCCATGACTCAGTTTGCATCTCTCTCATTCTCTGTCTCTGCCTATCTATCTCTCTCTCTCTCTCTCTGTCTCTTTCCATGACTCCATTTGTGCCTCCCTTACACCATCTCTCCCACTCTCTCTGCCTCTCTCTGTCTCACTCTCTGTCTCTCTCTCTCTGTCTCTCTCCCTGTCCCTCCATCTGTCTTTCCCTCTCTGTCACTCCCTCTCTCTCCAACTATCTCTGTCTCTGCCACTCTCTCTGTCTCTCTCTCTGTCCCTGCATCTGTCTTTCCCTCGCTGTCACTCCTCCTCTCTGCTTCTATCTCTGTCTCTCTCTCTCTATCCCTCCATCTCTCTCCTTCACTCTCTGTCTCTCACTTTGTCCCTCCATCTGTCTTTCCCTTCCTGACACTCCCTCTCTCTCCTACTCTCTCTGTCTCTGCCACTCTCTCTGTCTCCCTTTCGGTCCCTCCATCTGGTTTTCCCTCTCTGTCTCTCCGTCTCACTCCTTCTATCTCTGTCACTCCCGCTCTCTCTCTCTGTCTCTCTCTCTGTCCCTCCATCTGTCTTTCCTTCTCTGTCTCTCCCTCTGTCTCCTTCTCTCTCTGCCTCTCTCTCTGTCTCACTCTCTCTGTCCCTCCATCTGTCTTTCACTCTCTGTCACTCCCTCTCTCTCCTTCTATCTCTGTCTCTCTCTCTGTCCCACCATCTGTCTTTCACTCTCTGTTACTCCCTCTCTCTCCTTCTCTCTCTGCCTCTCTCTCTGTCTCTCTCTCTCTGTCCCTCCATCTGTCTTTCCCCCCTGTCACTCCCTCTCTCTCCTTCTTTCTCTGTCTCTGTCTCTCTGTCTGTCTTTCCCTCACTGTCACTCCCTCACTCTCCTATCTCTGTCTCTCTCTCTCCATCCGTCCATCTGTCCTTCCCTCCCAGTCTCTCCCTCTCTCTCCTTCTATCTCTGTCTCTCCATCTGTCTGTCCATCTCTGTCTCTCCCTCTCTCTCCTTCTCTCTCTGTCTCTCACTTTGTCCCTCCGTTTGTCTTTCCTTCCATGTCACTCCCTCTCTCTCCTTCTATCTCTGTCTTTCTCTCTGTCTCTCCATCTGTCTTTCCCTCCCCACCACTCCCTCTCTCTACTTCCATCTGTGCCTCTCTCTCTGTCCCTTCATCTGTCTTCCCACCCCCACCCCATCACTCCACCTCTCTCCTATCTCTGTCTCTCTCTCTCTATCCCACCATCTGTCCTTCCCTTCCTGTCACTCCATTTCTCTCCCTGTCTCTCCCTCTCTCTGCCTCTCGCTCTGTCTCTCTCTCTGTCCCTCCATCTACCTTTCCCTCTCTGTCTCACCCTCTCTCTCCTTCACTCTCTGTCTGTCTCTCTCTCTGTCCCTCCATCTGTCTTTCCCTCCCTGACACTCCCTCTCTCTCCTTCCAACTCTGCCTCTCTCTCTGTCTCTCCCTCTCTCTCCTTCTATCACTGTCTCTCTCTCTGTGTCTTTCCATCTGTCTTACCCTCACTGTCACTCCCTCTCCCTCCTTCCATATCTGCCCTCTCTCTCTCTGTCTTTCCAACTGCCTTTCCCTGTCTGTCTCTCCCAATCTCTCTTTCTCTCTTTGTCTCTGCCTCTCTCTCTGTCCCTCCATCTGTCTTTCCATCTCTGTCTCTCCCTCTCTCTCCTTCTATCTCTGTCTCTCTCTCTATCTCTCCATCTCTCTTTCCCTCCCAGTCACTCCCTCTCTCTCTTTCAATCTATGTCTCTCCCTCTCTCTCCTTCTATCACTGTCTCTCTCTCTGTGTCTTTCCATCTGTCTTACACTCACTGTCACTCCCTCTCCCTCCTTCCATTTCTGCCTCTCTCTATCTCTGTCTCTCCATCTGTCTTTTCCTCTATCTGTCTGTCCATCTCTCTCCTCTCTCTCTCTGTCCCTCCATTTGTCTTTCCCTCTCTGTCACTCCCTCTCTCTCCTTCTATCTCTGCCTCTCACTGTCTATCCCTCTATCTGTCCTTCCCTCTCTGTCTCTCCATCTCTCTCCTTCTATCTCTGTCTCTCTCTCTCTCTCTCCATCTGTCTTTCCCTTTCTCTCACTCCCTCTCTCTCCTTTCATCTCTGCCTCTCTCTGTCTCTCCATCTGTCTTTCCCTCTCTGTCTCTCCCGCTCACTCCTTCCATCTCTGCCTCTCTCTCTCTCTCTCTCTGTCTCTCCATCTGTCTTTACCTCTCTGTCTCGCCCTCTCTCTCCATCTATCTCTGTCTCTCTCTCTCTGTCTTTCCATATGTCTTTCCCTTCCTGTCACTCCATCTCTCTCCTTCCATCTCTGCCTCTCTCTCTCTCTCTCTGTCTCTCCAACTGCCTTTCCCTCTCTGTCTCACCCACACTCTCCTTCTCTCTCTGTCTCTGCCTCTCTCTCTCTGTCTCTCTCTCTGTCCCTCCATCTGTCTTTCCCTCTCGGTCACTCCCTCTCTCTCCTTCTATCTCTGTCTCGATCTCTGTTCCTCCAACTGTCTTTCCCTCTCTGCCAATCCCTCTCTCCTTCTCTCTGTCTCGCCCCCACTCTCCATCTCTCTCTCTCGGTCCCTCCATCTGTATCCCCCCACCACCTGTCACTCCCTCTCTCTCCTTCTATCTATGTCTCTCGCTCTCTATCCCTCCATCTATCCTTCCCTCTCTGTCACCCTATCTCTCTCCTTCTCTCCCTTTCTCTCTCTCTCTGTCTTTCCATCTGTCTTTCTCTCCATGTCACTCCCTCTCTCTCCGTCCATTTCTGCCTCTCTCTATCTCTGTCTCTCCATCTGTCTTTTCCTCTATCTGTCTGTCCATCTCTCTCCTCTCACTCTCTGTCCCTCCATCTGTCCTTCCCTCCCCGTCACTCCATCTCTCTCCTTCTATCTCTGTCCCTCTCTGTCCCTCCATCTGTCTTTCCCTCTCTGTCTCTCCATCGGTCTCCTTCTAGCTCTGTCTCTGTCCCTCTCTCTCCATCTGTCTTTCCCTTTCTCACACTCCCTCTCTCTCCTTCCATCTCTGCCTCTCTTTGTCTCTCCTTCTGTCTTTCCCTCTCTGTCTCTCCCGCTCACTCCTTCCTTCTCTGCCTCTCTCTCTCTCTGTCTCTCCATCTGTCTTTCCCTTCCTGTCACTCCCTCTCTCTCCTTCCATCTCTGCCTTTCTCTCTCTCTCTGTCTCTCTCTCTTACTCTCTCTCTGTCTCTCTCTCTCTCTCTCTGTCCCTCCATCTGCCTTTCCCTCCCAGTCAATCCTTCTCTCTCCTTCTATCTCTGTCTCTCTCTCTGTCCCTCCATCTGTCTTTCCCTCTCTGTTGCTCCCTCTCTCCTTCTATCTCTGTCTCTCTCTCTGTTCCACCATTTGTCTTCCCCTGTCTGTCACTCCCACTCTCCTCCTCTCTGTCTCTCCCTCTCCCTCCCCTCGATCTCACTGTTCCCCTCGCTCTCACTCTCTCCCTCTATCTCACTCTCTCCCTCTATCTCCCTCTCCCCTCTATCTCCCTCTCCCCCTCTATTTACCTCTCCCCATCTATCTCCCTCTCCCCCTCTATCTCACACACCCCCTCTATCTCACACACCCCCTCTGTCTCACACACCACCTCGATCTCACACACCCCCTCGATCTCACACACCCCCTCGATCTCACTCTTCCCCTCTATCTCACTCTCCCCCTCTATCTCACTCTCCCGCTCTATCTCACTCTCCCCTCGATCTGCCTCTCCCCTCTATCTAACACTCCCCCTCTATCTCACACTCCCCCTCTATCTCACACTCCCCTCTATCTCATACACACCCTCTATCTGCCTCTCCCCCTCTATCTGCCTCTCCCCCTCTATCTGCCTCTCCCCCTCTATCTAACACTCCCGCTCTATCTCACACTCCCCCTCTATCACACACTCCCCCTGTATCTCATACACCCCCTCTATCTCATACACCCCCTCTATCTCACTCTCCCCTTTATCTCACTCTCCCCCTTTATCTCACACTCCCCCTCTATCTCATTATCCTCTCTCTCTGCCTCTCTCTCTACCTTTTCTTGTCTCTCTCTCTGTTTCTCTCTCTCTTTGTGTCTCTCTGTCTGTTGCTCTCTCTCTGTCTCTCCTCTCTCTCTCTCTGTCCATGACTCTGTTTGTGTCTCTCTCACACCATTTCTCTCTCTCTGCCTCTGTCTCTCTGCCTCTCCCTGTCTCTATCACTCTCTCTGTCTCTCAGTTTCCCCAATCTCTCACCATCGGACAGTCCCGTCATCCCGGGAACAAGTTTGGTGAACCTTCATTGCACTCCCTCTCTGGCAATAATATCCTTCCTAAGGTAAGGGGACCAAAACTGCACACAGTACTCCACGTGCGGTCTAACCAAGGTTCTATGTGATTGAAGCAAGACTTCACTCCTCCTGTACTCAAATCCTCTTGTGATAAAGACGAACATCCCATTAGCCTTCTGAATTGCATTCTGCACCTGCATGTTAGTTTTCAGTGACTTATTGACGGGGACACCCAGGTCGCTTTGTACATCTACGCTTTCTAATCTCTTACCATTTAATACATACTCAATTCCACCATCCCGGGTGTGATCAGATACTCTGTCCCTTCGTAAACCATTTCCTGTCCCTCCAACAGCTTGTGCCACTGCCCTATTTATCGGTGTGTTTTCCCCTTCTGATGATGTTGAATTTGTTAGTGGCTTTTCTCCTACTGAAGTTGTTGTATTTGTTAGGTTTTTTTAGTCCTCGGGAAGCTGTTCTTTTCCTGTTGAAATTGTTGCATTTGTTGTTGTTTTTTTCTCCTGTTGAGGTTGTTGTTGCATTTGTTGGTGTTTTTTCTCCTGTTGAGGTTGTTGTTGCATTTGTTGGTGTTTTTCTCCTGTTGAGGTTGTTGTTGCATTTGTTGGTGTTTTTTTCTCCTGTTGAGGTTGTTGTTGCATTTGTTGGTTTTTTTTCCTCATGTTGAAGTTGTTGTTGCATTTGTTGGTGTTTTTCCTCCTGTTCAGGTTGTCGCGGAATTGATTTGAAAAACACGTTTGCTAACACTTTTCGGGATGAGAAGCTACATTCAACTGAACCCCAGGACCCGTTTCTCTCACGTTTAAAGCACTAACCTTGCATTACTGAGGAGTCAGTCTCTGAAATAAATGTCCCAGTGCTGCTGTAACATAAAATGGCCACCGTGAACAAACCTAAAATGGCTGACTGATGTTCTGAGAGGGGAGGGAACGAGAGACAGACAGACAGACAGAAAGAAAGAAATCTGTAACCTCATGGCCCGGCATATCCCCCACTCTACCATTACCATCAAGCCAGGAGACCAACCCCAGTTCAGTGAAGTGTGCAGGAGGGCATGCCAGGAGCAGCACCAGGCATACCTCAAAATGAGGTGTCAACCTGGTGAAGCTACAACCCAGGACTATCTGCGTGCCAAACTGCGTAAGCAGCATGCGATAGACAGAGCTGAGCAATCCCATAACCAACGGATCAGATCCAAGCTCTGCAATCCTGCCACATCCAGAGAAAAGGAGTGATCAGCATGAAGAGACTGCTGGAGATTTATGTTCCTGGTAATCTCTCCATCTCTATCTCTCCTTCCTCTGTCTTTTACTCTCTCAAGCCCTGTCTCACCTCTCTGTTCCTCTTTATCCATGTGTTACGAACACTGGACTTTGTCTTTCTCACATCTTCACTCTTCATCTCTACTTCTCCCACTGTTACCCTCTGAATCCCAGTCTCTCCCTCTCTGTTACCCTCTGAATCCCAGACTCTCCCTCACTGTTACCCTCTGAATCCCTGTCTCTCCCTCTCTGTTACCCTCTGAATCACAGTCTCTCCCTCTCCGTTACCCTCTAAATCCCAGTCTCTCCCTCTCTGTTACCCTCTGAATCCCAGTCTCTCCCTCTCTGTTACCCTCTGAATCCTAGTCTCTCCCTCTCTGTTACCCTCTGAATCGCAGTCTCTCCCTCTCTGTTACCCTCTGAATCCCAGTTTCTCCCTCTCCCTCCCTCTCAGTTTCTTTCTCTCTCTCTGGCTCTCTCTGTCTCTCAGTGTCTCTCCCTCTCTCTCTCTCTCTGCCTCTGTCCATGCCTCTGTCTCTCTCACACCATCTCGCCCTCCCTCTCTCTGTCTCTCCATCTCTCTGCCTCTCCATCTGTCTCTCTTTCTGTTACTTTGTCTCTCCCTATCTCTCTTTCTCACCCTCTGTCCATGATTCTGTTTACACCATCTCTGCCACTCACTCTGTCTCTCCCTATCTCTCTCTGTATCTCCCTCTCCCTCTCTGTTTCTCCCTCTCCCTCTCTGCATCTGCTTTCTCTCTCTGTCTCTCCCTCTCTCTGCCTCTCCATCTCTCTCTCTCTCCTTCTTTTACTTTGTCTCTCAATATCTCTCTTTCTCACCCTCTGTCCATGACTCAGTTTGCATCTCTCTCATTCTCTGTCTCTGCCTATCTATATCTCTCTCTCTCTCTCTGTCTCTTTCCATGACTCCATTTTTGCCTCCCTTACACCATCTCTCCCACTCTCTCTGCCTCTCTCTGTCTCACTCTCTGTCTCTCTCTCTCTGTCTCTCTCCCTGTCCCTCCATCTGTCTTTCCCTCTCTGTCACTCCCTCTCTCTCCAACTATCTCTGTCTCTGCCACTCTCTCTGTCTCTCTCTCTGTCCCTGCATCTGTCTTTCCCTCGCTGTCACTCCTCCTCTCTGCTTCTATCTCTGTCTCTCTCTCTCTATCCCTCCATCTCTCTCCTTCACTCTCTGTCTCTCACTTTGTCCCTCCATCTGTCTTTCCCTTCCTGACACTCCCTCTCTCTCCTACTCTCTCTGTCTCTGCCACTCTCTCTCTCTCCCTTTCGGTCCCTCCATCTGGTTTTCCCTCTCTGTCTCTCCGTCTCACTCCTTCTATCTCTGTCACTCCCGCTCTCTCTCTCTGTCTCTCTCTCTGTCCCTCCATCTGTCTTTCCTTCTCTGTCTCTCCCTCTGTCTCCTTCTCTCTCTGCCTCTCTCTCTGTCTCACTCTCTCTGTCCCTCCATCTGTCTTTCACTCTCTGCCACTCCCTCTCTCTCCTTCTATCTCTGTCTCTCTCTCTGTCCCACCATCTGTCTTTCACTCTCTGTTACTCCCTCTCTCTCCTTCTCTCTCTGCCTCTCTCTCTGTCTCTCTCTCTCTGTCCCTCCATCTGTCTTTCCCCCCCTGTCACTCCCTCTCTCTCCTTCTTTCTCTGTCTCTGTCTCTCTGTCTGTCTTTCCCTCACTGTCACTCCCTCACTCTCCTATCTCTGTCTCTCTCTCTCCATCCGTCCATCTGTCCTTCCTTCCCATTCTCTCCCTCTCTCTCCTTCTATCTCTGTCTCTCCATCTGTCTGTCCATCTCTGTCTCTCCCTCTCTCTCCTTCTCTCTCTGTCTCTCACTTTGTCCCTCCGTTTGTCTTTCCTTCCATGTCACTCCCTCTCTCTCCTTCTATCTCTGTCTTTCTCTCTGTCTCTCCATCTGTCTTTCCCTCCCCACCACTCCCTCTCTCTACTTCCATCTGTGCCTCTCTCTCTGTCCCTTCATCTGTCTTCCCACCCCCACCCCATCACTCCACCTCTCTCCTATCTCTGTCTCTCTCTCTCTATCCCACCATCTGTCCTTCCCTTCCTGTCACTCCATTTCTCTCCCTGTCTCTCCCCCTCTCTGCCTCTCGCTCTGTCTCTCTCTCTGTCCCTCCATCTACCTTTCCCTCTCTGTCTCACCCTCTCTCTCCTTCGCTCTCTGTCTGTCTCTCTCTCTGTCCCTCCATCTGTCTTTCCCTCCCTGACACTCCCTCTCTCTCCTTCCAACTCTGCCTCTCTCTCTGTCTCTCCCTCTCTCTCCTTCTATCACTGTCTCTCTCTCTGTGTCTTTCCATCTGTCTTACCCTCACTGTCACTCCCTCTCCCTCCTTCCATATCTGCCCTCTCTCTCTCTGTCTTTCCAACTGCCTTTCCCTGTCTGTCTCTCCCAATCTCTCTTTCTCTCTTTGTCTCTGCCTCTCTCTCTGTCCCTCCATCTGTCTTTCCATCTCTGTCTCTCCCTCTCTCTCCTTCTATCTCTGTCTCTCTCTCTATCTCTCCATCTCTCTTTCCCTCCCAGTCACTCCCTCTCTCTCTTTCAATCTCTGTCTCTCCCTCTCTCTCCTTCTATCACTGTCTCTCTCTCTGTGTCTTTCCATCTGTCTTACACTCACTGTCACTCCCTCTCCCTCCTTCCATTTCTGCCTCTCTCTATCTCTGCCTCTCCATCTGTCTTTTCCTCTATCTGTCTGTCCATCTCTCTCCTCTCTCTCTCTGTCCCTCCATTTGTCTTTCCCTCTCTGTCACTCCCTCTCTCTCCTTCTATCTCTGCCTCTCACTGTCTATCCCTCTATCTGTCCTTCCCTCTCTGTCTCTCCATCTCTCTCCTTCTATCTCTGTCTCTCTCTCTCTCTCTCCATCTGTCTTTCCCTTTCTCTCACTCCCTCTCTCTCCTTTCATCTCTGCCTCTCTCTGTCTCTCCATCTGTCTTTCCCTCTCTGTCTCTCCCGCTCACTCCTTCCATCTCTGCCTCTCTCTCTCTCTCTCTCTGTCTCTCCATCTGTCTTTACCTCTCTGTCTCGCCCTCTCTCTCCATCTATCTCTGTCTCTCTCTCTCTGTCTTTCCATATGTCTTTCCCTTCCTGTCACTCCATCTCTCTCCTTCCATCTCTGCCTCTCTCTCTCTCTCTCTGTCTCTCCAACTGCCTTTCCCTCTCTGTCTCACCCACACTCTCCTTCTCTCTCTGTCTCTGCCTCTCTCTCTCTGTCTCTCTCTCTGTCCCTCCATCTGTCTTTCCCTCTCGGTCACTCCCTCTCTCTCCTTCTATCTCTGTCTCGATCTCTGTTCCTCCAACTGTCTTTCCCTCTCTGCCAATCCCTCTCTCCTTCTCTCTGTCTCGCCCCCACTCTCCATCTCTCTCTCTCGGTCCCTCCATCTGTATCCCCCCACCACCTGTCACTCCCTCTCTCTCCTTCTATCTATGTCTCTCGCTCTCTATCCCTCCATCTATCCTTCCCTCTCTGTCACTCCATCTCTCTCCTTCTCTCCCTTTCTCTCTCTCTGTGTCTTTCCATCTGTCTTTCTCTCCATGTCACTCCCTCTCTCTCCGTCCATTTCTGCCTCTCTCTATCTCTGTCTCTCCATCTGTCTTTTCCTCTATCTGTCTGTCCATCTCTCTCCTCTCACTCTCTGTCCCTCCATCTGTCCTTCCCTCCCCGTCACTCCATCTCTCTCCTTCTATCTCTGTCTCTCTCTGTCCCTCCATCTGTCTTTCCCTCTCTGTCTCTCCATCGCTCTCCTTCTAGCTCTGTCTCTGTCCCTCTCTCTCCATCTGTCTTTCCCTTTCTCACACTCCCTCTCTCTCCTTCCATCTCTGCCTCTCTTTGTCTCTCCTTCTGTCTTTCCCTCTCTGTCTCTCCCGCTCACTCCTTCCTTCTCTGCCTCTCTCTCTCTCTGTCTCTCCATCTGTCTTTACCTCTCTGTCTCGCCCTCTCTCTCCATCTATCTCTGTCTCTCTCTCTCTGTCTTTCCATATGTCTTTCCCTTCCTGTCACTCCCTCTCTCTCCTTCCATCTCTGCCTTTCTCTCTCTCTCTCTGTCTCTCTCTCTTACTCTCTCTCTGTCTCTCTCTCTCTCTCTCTCTCTGTCCCTCCATCTGCCTTTCCCTCCCAGTCACTCCTTCTCTCTCCTTCTATCTCTGTCTCTCTCTCTGTCCCTCCATCTGTCTTTCCCTCTCTGTTGCTCCCTCTCTCCTTCTATCTCTGTCTCTCTCTCTGTTCCACCATTTGTCTTCCCCTCTCTGTCACTCCCACTCTCCTCCTCTCTGTCTCTCCCTCTCCCTCCCCTCGATCTCACTGTTCCCCTCGCTCTCACTCTCTCCCTCTATCTCACTCTCTCCCTCTATCTCCCTCTCCCCTCTATCTCCCTCTCCCCCTCTATTTACCTCTCCCCATCTATCTCCCTCTCCCCCTCTATCTCACACACCCCCTCTGTCTCACACACCCCCTCTGTCTCACACACCACCTCGATCTCACACACCCCCTCGATCTCACACACCCCCTCGATCTCACTCTTCCCCTCTATCTCACTCTCCCCCTCTATCTCACTCTCCCGCTCTATCTCACTCTCCCCTCGATCTGCCTCTCCCCTCTATCTAACACTCCCCCTCTATCTCACACTCCCCCTCTATCTCACACTCCCCTCTATCTCATAGACACCCTCTATCTGCCTCTCCCCCTCTATCTGCCTCTCCCCCTCTATCTGCCTCTCCCCCTCTATCTAACACTCCCGCTCTATCTCACACTCCCCCTCTATCACACACTCCCCCTGTATCTCATACACCCCCTCTATCTCATACACCCCCTCTATCTCACTCTCCCCTTTATCTCACTCTCCCCCTTTATCTCACACTCCCCCTCTATCTCATTATCCTCTCTCTCTGCCTCTCTCTCTACCTTTTCGTGTCTCTCTCTCTGTTTCTCTCTCTCTTTGTGTCTCTCTGTCTGTTGCTCTCTCTCTGTCTCTCCTCTCTCTCTCTCTGTCCATGACTCTGTTTGTGTCTCTCTCACACCATTTCTCTCTCTCTGCCTCTGTCTCTCTGCCTCTCCCTGTCTCTATCACTCTCTCTGTCTCTCAGTTTCCCCAATCTCTCACCATCGGACAGTCCCGTCATCCCGGGAACAAGTCTGGTGAACCTTCATTGCACTCCCTCTCTGGCAATAATATCCTTCCTAAGGTAAGGGGACCAAAACTGCACACAGTACTCCACGTGCGGTCTAACCAAGGTTCTATGTGATTGAAGCAAGACTTCACTACTCCTGTACTCAAATCCTCTTGTGATAAAGACGAACATCCCATTAGCCTTCTGAATTGCATTCTGCACCTGCATGTTAGTTTTCAGTGACTTATTGACGGGGACACCCAGGTCGCTTTGTACATCTACGCTTTCTAATCTCTTACCATTTAATACATACTCAATTCCACCATCCCGGGTGTGATCAGATACTCTGTCCCTTCGTAAACCATTTCCTGTCCCTCCAACAGCTTGTGCCACTGCCCTATTTATCGGTGTGTTTTCCCCTTCTGATGATGTTGAATTTGTTAGTGGCTTTTCTCCTACTGAAGTTGTTGTATTTGTTAGGTTTTTTTAGTCCTCGGGAAGCTGTTCTTTTCCTGTTGAAATTGTTGCATTTGTTGTTGTTTTTTTCTCCTGTTGAGGTTGTTGTTGCATTTGTTGGTGTTTTTTCTCCTGTTGAGGTTGTTGTTGCATTTGTTGGTGTTTTTCTCCTGTTGAGGTTGTTGTTGCATTTGTTGGTGTTTTTTTCTCCTGTTGAGGTTGTTGTTGCATTTGTTGGTTTTTTTTCCTCATGTTGAAGTTGTTGTTGCATTTGTTGGTGTTTTTCCTCCTGTTCAGGTTGTCGCGGAATTGATTTGAAAAACACGTTTGCTAACACTTTTCGGGATGAGAAGCTACATTCAACTGAACCCCAGGACCCGTTTCTCTCACGTTTAAAGCACTAACCTTGCATTACTGAGGAGTCAGTCTCTGAAATAAATGTCCCAGTGCTGCTGTAACATAAAATGGCCACCGTGAACAAACCTAAAATGGCTGACTGATGTTCTGAGAGGGGAGGGAACGAGAGACAGACAGACAGACAGAAAGAAAGAAATCTGTAACCTCATGGCCCGGCATATCCCCCACTCTACCATTACCATCAAGCCAGGAGACCAACCCCAGTTCAGTGAAGTGTGCAGGAGGGCATGCCAGGAGCAGCACCAGGCATACCTCAAAATGAGGTGTCAACCTGGTGAAGCTACAACCCAGGACTATCTGCGTGCCAAACTGCGTAAGCAGCATGCGATAGACAGAGCTGAGCAATCCCATAACCAACGGATCAGATCCAAGCTCTGCAATCCTGCCACATCCAGAGAAAAGGAGTGATCAGCATGAAGAGACTGCTGGAGATTTATGTTCCTGGTAATCTCTCCATCTCTATCTCTCCTTCCTCTGTCTTTTACTCTCTCAAGCCCTGTCTCACCTCTCTGTTCCTCTTTATCCATGTGTTACGAACACTGGACTTTGTCTTTCTCACATCTTCACTCTTCATCTCTACTTCTCCCACTGTTACCCTCTGAATCCCAGTCTCTCCCTCTCTGTTACCCTCTGAATCCCAGACTCTCCCTCACTGTTACCCTCTGAATCCCTGTCTCTCCCTCTCTGTTACCCTCTGAATCACAGTCTCTCCCTCTCCGTTACCCTCTAAATCCCAGTCTCTCCCTCTCTGTTACCCTCTGAATCCCAGTCTCTCCCTCTCTGTTACCCTCTGAATCCTAGTCTCTCCCTCTCTGTTACCCTCTGAATCGCAGTCTCTCCCTCTCTGTTACCCTCTGAATCCCAGTTTCTCCCTCTCCCTCCCTCTCAGTTTCTTTCTCTCTCTCTGGCTCTCTCTGTCTCTCAGTGTCTCTCCCTCTCTCTGCCTCTGTCCATGCCTCTGTCTCTCTCACACCATCTCGCCCTCCCTCTCTCTGTCTCTCCATCTCTCTGCCTCTCCATCTGTCTCTCTTTCTGTTACTTTGTCTCTCCCTATCTCTCTTTCTCACCCTCTGTCCATGATTCTGTTTACACCATCTCTGCCACTCACTCTGTCTCTCCCTATCTCTCTCTGTATCTCCCTCTCCCTCTCTGTTTCTCCCTCTCCCTCTCTGCATCTGCTTTCTCTCTCTGTCTCTCCCTCTCTCTGCCTCTCCATCTCTCTCTCTCTCCTTCTTTTACTTTGTCTCTCAATATCTCTCTTTCTCACCCTCTGTCCATGACTCAGTTTGCATCTCTCTCATTCTCTGTCTCTGCCTATCTATCTCTCTCTCTCTCTCTCTGTCTCTTTCCATGACTCCATTTTTGCCTCCCTTACACCATCTCTCCCACTCTCTCTGCCTCTCTCTGTCTCACTCTCTGTCTCTCTCTCTCTGTCTCTCTCCCTGTCCCTCCATCTGTCTTTCCCTCTCTGTCACTCCCTCTCTCTCCAACTATCTCTGTCTCTGCCACTCTCTCTGTCTCTCTCTCTGTCCCTGCATCTGTCTTTCCCTCGCTGTCACTCCTCCTCTCTGCTTCTATCTCTGTCTCTCTCTCTCTATCCCTCCATCTCTCTCCTTCACTCTCTGTCTCTCACTTTGTCCCTCCATCTGTCTTTCCCTTCCTGACACTCCCTCTCTCTCCTACTCTCTCTGTCTCTGCCACTCTCTCTCTCTCCCTTTCGGTCCCTCCATCTGGTTTTCCCTCTCTGTCTCTCCGTCTCACTCCTTCTATCTCTGTCACTCCCGCTCTCTCTCTCTGTCTCTCTCTCTGTCCCTCCATCTGTCTTTCCTTCTCTGTCTCTCCCTCTGTCTCCTTCTCTCTCTGCCTCTCTCTCTGTCTCACTCTCTCTGTCCCTCCATCTGTCTTTCACTCTCTGCCACTCCCTCTCTCTCCTTCTATCTCTGTCTCTCTCTCTCTGTCTGTCTTTCCCTCACTGTCACTCCCTCACTCTCCTATCTCTGTCTCTCTCTCTCCATCCGTCCATCTGTCCTTCCCTCCCAGTCTCTCCCTCTCTCTCCTTCTATCTCTGTCTCTCCATCTGTCTGTCCATCTCTGTCTCTCCCTCTCTCTCCTTCTCTCTCTGTCTCTCACTTTGTCCCTCCGTTTGTCTTTCCTTCCATGTCACTCCCTCTCTCTCCTTCTATCTCTGTCTTTCTCTCTGTCTCTCCATCTGTCTTTCCCTCCCCACCACTCCCTCTCTCTACTTCCATCTGTGCCTCTCTCTCTGTCCCTTCATCTGTCTTCCCACCCCCACCCCATCACTCCATCTCTCTCCTATCTCTGTCTCTCTCTCTCTATCCCACCATCTGTCCTTCCCTTCCTGTCACTCCATTTCTCGCCCTGTCTCTCTCTCTCTATCCCTCCATCTGTCTTTCCCTCCCTGACACTCCCTCTCTCTACTTCTCGCTCTGTCTCTCTCTCTATCCCTCCATCTGTCTTTCCCTCCCTGATACTCCCTCTCTCTCCTTCCATCTCTGCCTCTCTCTCTGTCTTTCCCTCCCTGTCACTCCCTCTCTCTCCTTCCATCTCTGCCCCTCTCCCTCTCTCTCTGTCTCTCCAACTGCCTTTCCCTCTCTGTCTCTCCCAATCTCTCCTTCTCTCTCTGTCTCTGCCTCTCTCTCTGTCGCTCTCTCTGTCCCTCCATCTACCTTTCCCTCTCTGTCTCACCCTCTCTCTCCTTCGCTCTCTGTCTGTCTCTCTCTCTGTCCCTCCATCGGTCTTTCCCTCCCTGACACTCCCTCTCTCTCCTTCCAACTCTGCCTCTCTCTCTGTCTCTCCCTCTCTCTCCTTCTATCACTGTCTCTCTCTCTGTGTCTTTCCATCTGTCTTACCCTCACTGTCACTCCCTCTCCCTCCTTCCATCTCTGCCCTCTCTCTCTCTGTCTTTCCAACTGCCTTTCCCTGTCTGTCTCTCCCAATCTCTCTTTCTCTCTTTGTCTCTGCCTCTCTCTCTGTCCCTCCATCTGTCTTTCCATCTCTGTCTCTCCCTCTCTCTCCTTCTATCTCTGTCTCTCTCTCTATCTCTCCATCTCTCTTTCCCTCCCAGTCACTCCCTCTCTCTCTTTCAATCTATGTCTCTCCCTCTCTCTCCTTCTTTCACTGTCTCTCTCTCTCTGTCTTTCCATCCGTCCTTCCCTCCCTGACACTCCCTCTCTCTCCTTCTCTCTCTGACTCTCTCTCTGTTCTTCCATCTGTCTTTCCCTCCATGTCACACCCGCTCTCTCCTTCCATCTCTGCCTCTCTCTCTGTCTCTCCATCTGTTATTCCCTCTCTGTCTATCCCTCTCTCTCCTTCTATCACTGTCTCTCTCTCTCTGTCTTTCCATCTGTCTTTCACTCCCTGCCACTCCCTCTCTCCTTCCATCTCTGCCCCCTCTTCCTCTCTGTCTCTCCAACTGCCATTCCCTCTCTGTCTCTCTCTCTCTGTCCCTCCATCTGTCTTTCCATCTCTGATTCTCCCTCTCTCTCCTTCTATCTCTGTCTCTCTCTCTATCTCTCAATCTCTCTTTCCCTCCCAGTCACTCCCTCTCTCTCTTTCAATCTCTGTCTCTCCCTCTCTCTCCTTCTATCACTGTCTCTCTCTCTCTCTGTCTTTCCATCTGTCTTTCCATCCATGTCACTCCCTCTCTGACCTTCAATCTCTGCCCATCTCTCTCTCTGTCTCTCCAACTGCCTTTCCTCACTGTCTCTCCCAATCTCTCCTTCTCTCTCTGTCTCTGCCTCTCTCTCTGTCTCTCTCTCTATCCCTCCATCTGTCTTTCCCTCCCTGACACTCCCACTCTCTCCTTCCATCTCAGCCTCTTTCTCTGTCTCTCCATCTGTCTTTCCCTCTCTGTCTCTCCCTCTCTCTCCTTCTTTCACTGTCTCTCTCTCTCCGTCCTTCCATCCGTCCTTTCCTCCCTGACACTGCCTCTCTCTCCTTCTCTCTCTGTGTCTCTCTCTGTCCCTCCATCTGTCTTTCCCTCCATGTCACACCCTCTCTCTCCTTCCATCTCTGCCCCTCTCCCTCTCTCTCTGTCTCTCCAACTGCCTTTCCCTCTCTGTCTCTCCCAATCTCTCCTTCTCTCGCTGTCTCTGCCTCTCTCTCTGTCTCTCTCTCTCTGTCCCTCCATCTGTCTTTCCATCTCTGTCTCTCCCTCTCTCTCCTTCTATCACTGTCTCTCTCTCAGTGTCTTTCCATCTGTCTTACCCTCACTGTCACTCCCTCTCCCTCCTTCCATCTCTGCCCCTCTCTCTCTCTCTCTGTCTTTCCCTCCCCGTCACTCCCTCTCTCTCCTTCCATCTCTGCCCCTCTCCCTCTCTCTCTGTCTCTCCAACTGCCTTTCCCTCTCTGTCTCTCCCAATCTCTCCTTATCTCTCTGTCTCTGCCTCTGTCTCTGCCTCTCTCTCTGTCCCTCCATCTGTCTTTCCCTCTCTGTCTCACCCTCTCTCTCCTTCTCTCTCTGTCTGTCTCTCTCTCGGTCCCTCCATCTGTCTTTCCCTCGCTGTCACTCCCTCTCTCTCCTTCCAACTCTGCCTCTCTCTCTGTCTCTCCATCTCTCTTTCCCTCCCAGTCACTCCCTCTCTCTCTTTCAATCTCTGTCTCTCCCTCTCTCTCCTTCTATCACTGTCTCTCTCTCTCTCTCTCTCTGTCTCTCCATCTGTCTTTCCCTCTCTGTCTCTCCCTCTCTCTCCTTCTTTCACTGTCTCTCTCTCTCCGTCCTTCCATCCGTCCTTCCTTCCCTGACACTTCCTCTCTCTCCTTCTCTCTCTGTCTCTCTCTCTGTCCCTCCATCTGTCTTTCCCTCCATGTCACACCCTCTCTCTCCTTCCATCTCTGCCCCTCTCCCTCTCTCTCTGTCTCTCCAACTGCCTTTCCCTGTCTGTCTCTCCCAATCTCTCTTTCTCTCTTTGTCTCTGCCTCTCTCTCTGTCTCTCTCTCTGTCCCTCCATCTGTCTTTCCATCTCTGTCTCTCCCTCTCTCTCCTTCTATCACTGTCTCTCTCTCTCTGTCTTTCCCTCTCTGCCTCACCCTCTCTCTCCTTCTCTCTCTGTCTGTCTCTCTCTCGGTCCCTCCATCTGTCATTCCCTCCCTGTCACTCCCTCTCTCTCCTTCCAACTCTGCCTCTCTCTCTGTCTCTCCATCTGTCTTTCCCTCTCTGTCTCTCCCTCTCTCTCCTCTCACTGTCTCTCTCGCTCTGTCTTTCCATCTGTCTTACCCTCCCTGTCACTTCCTCTCTCTCCTTCCATCTCTGCCCCTCTCTCTGTCTCTGTCTTTCCAACTGCCTTTCCCTGTCTGTCTCTCCCAATCTCTCTTTCTCTCTTTGTCTCTGCCTCTCTCTCTGTCTCTCTCTCTGTCCCTCCATCTGTCTTTCCATCTCTGTCTCTCCCTCTCTCTCCTTCTATCACTGTCTCTCTCTCTGTGTCTTTCCATCTGTCTTACCCTCACTGTCACTCCCTCTCCCTCCTTCCATCTCTGCCCCTCTCTCTCTCTCTCTGTCTTTCCCTCCCTGTCACTCCCTCTCTCTCCTTCCATCTCTGCCCCTCTCCCTCTCTCTCTGTCTCTCCAACTGCCTTTCCCTCTTTGTCTCTCCCAATCTCTCCTTCTCTCTCTCTGTCTCTGTCTCTCTCTCTGTCCCTCCATCTGTCTTTCCCTCCCTGTCACTCCCTCTCTCTTCTTCCAACTCTGCCTCTCTCTCTGTCTCTCCATCTGTATTTCCCGCTCTGTCTCTCCCTCTCTCTCCTTCTATCACTGTCTCTCTCTCTCTGTCTTTCCATCTGTCTTTCCCTCCCTGTCACTCCCTCTCTCCATCCATCTCTGCCCCTCTCTCTCTCTGTCTCTCCAACTGCCATTCCCTCTCTGTCTCTCTCTCTGTCCCTCCATCTGTCTTTCCATCTATGTCTCTCCCTCTCTCTCCTTCTATCTCTGTCTCTCTCTCTATCTCTCCATCTCTCTTTGCTTCCCAGTCACTCCCTCTCTCTCTTTCAATCTCTGTCTCTCCCTCTCTCTCCTTCTATCACTGTCTCGCTCTCTCTCTGTCTTTCCATCTGTCTTTCCCTCCCTGGCATTGCCTCTCTCTCCTTCCATCTCTGCCTCTTTCTCTGTCTCTCCATCTGTCTGTCCCTCTCTGTGTCTCCCTCTCTCTCCTTCTATCACTGTCGCTCTCTCTCTGTCTTTCCATCGGTCGTTCACTCGCCGTCTCTCCCTCTCTCTCCTTCTATCACTGTCTCTCTCTCTCTGTCTTTCCATCTGTCTTACCCTCACTGTCACTCCCTCTCCCTCCTTCCATCTCTGCCCCTCTCTCTCTCTCTCTGTCTTTCCCTCCCTGTCACTCCCTCTCTCTCCTTCCATCTCTGCCCCTCTCCCTCTCTCTCTGTCTCTCCAACTGCCTTTCCCTCTTTGTCTCTCCCAATCTCTCCTTCACTCTCTCTGTCTCTGCCTCTCTCTCTGTATCTCTCTCTGTCCCTCCATCTGTCTTTCCCTCTCTGTCTCACCCTCTCTCTCCATCTCTCTCTGTCTGTCTCTCTCTCTGTCCCTCCATCTGTCTTTCCCTCCCTGTCACTCCCTCTCTCTTCTTCCAACTCTGCCTCTCTCTCTGTCTCTCCATCTGTCTTTCCCTCCCTGTCACTCCCTCTCTCTCCTTCCATCTCTGCCGCTCTCCCTCTCTCTCTGTCTCTCCAACTGCCTTTCCCTCTCTGTCTCTCCCAATGTCTCCTTCTCTCTCTGTCTCTGCCTCTCTCTCTGTCTCTCTCTATCCCTCCATCTGTCTTTCCCTCCCTGTCACTCCCTCTCTCTCCTTCCAACTCTGCCTCTGTCTCTGTCTCTCCATCTGTCTTTCCCTCTCTGTCTCTCCCTTTCTCTCCTATCACTGTCTCTCTCGCTCTGTCTTTCCATCTGTCTTACCCTCCCTGTCACTTCCTCTCTCTCCTTCCATCTCTGCCCCTCTCTCATGCTCTGTCTTTCCAACTGCCTTTCCCTGTCTGTCTCTCCCAATCTCTCTTTCTCTCTTTGTCTCTGCCTCTCTCTCTGTCTCTCTCTCTGTCCCTCCATCTGTCTTTCCATCTCTGTCTCTCCCTCTCTCTCCTTCTATCACTGTCTCTCTCTCTGTGTCTTTCCATCTGTCTTACCCAAACTGTCACTCCCTCTCCCTCCTTCCATCTCTGCCCCTCTCTCTCTCTGTCTTTCCCTCCCTGTCACTCCCTCTCTCTCCTTCCATCTCTGCCGCTCTCCCTCTCTCTCTGTCTCTCCAACTGCCTTTCCCTCTCTGTCTCTCCCAATCTCTCCTTCTCTCTCTGTCTCTGCCTCTCTCTCTGTCTCTCTCTATCCCTCCATCTGTCTTTCCCTCCCTGTCACTCCCTCTCTCTCCTTCCAACTCTGCCTCTCTCTCTGTCTCTCCATCTGTCTTTCCCTCTCTGTCTCTCCCTTTCTCTCCTATCACTGTCTCTCTCGCTCTGTCTTTCCATCTGTCTTATCCTCCCTGTCACTTCCTCTCTCTCCTTCCATCTCTGCCCCTCTCTCTGGCTCTGTCTTTCCAACTGCCTTTCCCTGTCTGTCTCTCCCAATCTCTCTTTCTCTCATTGTCTCTGCCTCTCTCTCTGTCTCTCTCTCTGTCCCTCCATCTGTCTTTCCATCTCTGTCTCTCCCTCTCTCTCCTTCTATCACTGTCTCTCTCTCTGTGTCTTTCCATCTGTCTTACCCTCACTGTCACTCCCTCTCCCTCCTTCCATCTCTGCCCCTCTCTCTCTCTCTCTGTCTTTCCCTCCCTGTCACTCCCTCTCTCTCCTTCCATCTCTGCCCCTCTCCCTCTCGCTCTGTCTCTCCAACTGCCTTTCCCTCTCTGTCTCTCCCAATCTCTCCTTCTCTCTCTGTCTCTGCCTCTCTCTCTGTCTCTCTCTCTGTCCCTCCATCTGTCTTTCCCTCTCTGTCTCACCCTCTCTCTCCTTCTCTCTCTGTCTGTCTCTCTCTCTATCCCTCCATCTATCTTTCCCTCCCTGTCACTCCCTCTCTCTCCTTCCAACTCTGCCTCTCTCTCCGTCTCTCCATCTGTCTTTCCCTCTCTGTCTCTCCCTCTCTCTCCTATCACTGTCTCTCTCGCTCTGTCTTTCCATCTGTCTTACCCTCACTGTTACTCCCTCTCCCTCCTTCCATCTCTGCCCTCTCTCTCTCTCTCTCTCTCTCTCTGTCTTTCCCTCCCTGTCACTCCCTCTCTCTCCTTCCATCTCTGCCCCTCTCCCTCTCGCTCTGTCTCTCCAACTGCCTTTCCCTTTCTGTCTCTCCCAATCTCTCTTGCTCTCTTTGTCTCTGCCTCACTCTCTGTCCCTCCATCTGTCTTTCCATCTCTGTCTCTCCCTCTCTCTCCTTCTATCTCTGTCTCTCTCTCTGTCTCTCCATCTCTCTTTCCCTTCCAGTCACTCCCTCTCTCTCTTTCAATCTCTGTCTCTCCCTCTCTCTCCTTCTTTCACTGTCTCTCTATCTCTGTCTGTCCATCTCTTCTTCCCTCCCTTACACTCCCTCTCTCTCCTTCTCTCTCTGTCTCTCTCTCTGTCTCTCCATCTGTATTTCCCTCTCTGTCTCTCCCTCTCTCTCCTTCTATCGCTGTCTCTCTCTCTCTGTCTTTCCATCTGTCTTTCCCTCGCTGTCACTCCCTCTCTCCTTCCATCTCTGCCCCTCTCACTCTCTCTGTCTCTCCAACTGCCATTCCCTCTCTGTCTCTCTCTCTGTCCCTCCATCTGTCTTTCCATCTATGTCTCTCCCTCTCTCTCCTTCTATCTCTGTCTCTCTCTCTATTTCTCCATCTCTCTTTCCCTCCCAGTCACTCCCTCTCTCTCTTTCAATCTCTGTCTCTCCCTCTCTCCCCTTCTATCACTGTCTCTCTCTCTCTCTGTCTTTCCATGTGTCTTTCCCTCCCTGTCACTCCCTCTCTCTCCTTCCATCTCTGCCTATCTCTCTCTCTGTCTCACCAACCGCCTTTACCTCTCTGTCTCTCCCAATCTCTCCTTCTCTCTCTGTCTCTGCCTCTCTCTCTGTCTCTCTCTATCCCTCCATCTGTCTTTCCCTCCCTGGCACTCCCTCTCTCTCCTTCCATCTCTGCCTCTTTCTCTGTCTCTCCATCTGTCTGTCCCTCTCTGTGTCTCCCTCTCTCTCCTTCTATCACTGTCTCTCTCTCTGTCTTTCCATCGGTCGTTCCCTCGCCTTCTCTACCTCTCTCTCCTTCTATCTCTGTCTCTCTCCTCTATCTCTCCATCTGTCTTTCCCTCTATGTCTCTCCCTCGCTCTCCTTCGATCTCCTCTCTCTCTCTGTCTTTCCATCTGTCTTTCCCACCCAGTCACTCCCTCTCTCCATCCATCTCTGCCCCTCACTCTCTCTCTGTCTCACCAACTGCCTTTCCCTCTCTGTCTGTCCCAATCTCTCCTTCTCTCTCTGTCTCTGTCTCTCTCTCTGTCCCTCCATCTGTCTTTCCCTCCATGTCACTCCCTCTCGCTCCTTTCATCTCTGCCTCTCTCTCTGTCTCTCCATCTGTCTTTCCCTCTCTGTCTCTCCCTCTCTCTCCTTCTATCTCTGTCTCTCTCTCTCTATCTCTCCAACTCTCTTTCCCTCCATGTCACTCCCTCTCGCTCCTTTCATCTCTGCCTCTCTCTCTGTCTCTCCATCTGTCTTTCCCTCTCTGTCTCTCCCTCTCTCTCCTTCTATCTCTGTCTCTCTCTCTCTATCTCTCCAACTCTCTTTCCCTTCCAGTCTCTCCCCCTCTCTCCTTCAATCTCTCTCTCTCTCTCCTTCTGTCACTGTCTCTCCATCTGTCTGTCCCTCTCTGTCTCTCTCTCTCTCTCTCCTTCTCTATCTGTCTCTTACTGAGGGCGGCACAGTGGCGCAGTGGTTAGCACCGCAGCCTCACAGCTCCAGGGACCCGGGTTCGATTCCGGGTGCTGCCTGTGTGGAGTTTGCAAGTTCTCCCTGTGTCTGCGTGGGTTTTCTCCGGGAGCTCCGGTTTCCTCCCACAAGCCAAAACACTTGCAGGTTGATAGGTAAATTGGCCATTATAAATTGTCACTAGTATAGGTAGGTGGTAGGGAAATATAGAGACAGGTGGGGATGTTTGGCAGGAATGTAGGATTAGTATAAATGGGTGGTTGATGTTCGGCACAGACTCGGTGGGCCGAAGGGCCTGTTTCAGTGCTGTATCTCTAATCTAATCACTTTGTCCCTCCGTCTGCCTTTCCCTCCCTCTCTCTCCTTCTATCTCTGTCTCTCCATCTGTCTTTCCACCCCCACCCCATCTCTCTCCGATCTCTGTCTCTCTCTCTCTATCCCTCCATCTGTCTTTCCCTCCCTGACACTCCCTCTCTCTCCTTCCATCTCTGCCTCTCTCTCTGTCTTTCCCTCCCTGTCACTCCCTCTCTCTCCTTCCATCTCTGCCCCTCTGTCTCTCCAACTACCTTTCCCTCTCTGTCTCTCCCAATCTCTCCTTCTCTCTCTGTCGCTGCCTCTCTCTCTGTCGCTCTCTCTGTCCCTCCATCTATCTTTCCCTCTCTGTCTCACCCTCTCTCTCCTTCGCTCTCTCTCTGTCTCTCTCTCTGTCCCTGCATCTGTCTTTCACTCCCTGTCACTCCCTCTCTCTCCTTCCAACTCTGCCTCTCTCTCTCTGTCTCTCCCTCTCTCTCCTTCTATCACTCTCTCTCTCTCTCTGTGTCTTTCCATCTGTCTTACCCTCACTGTCACTCCCTCTCCCTCCTTCCATCTCTGCCCTCTCTCTCTCTCTGTCTTTCCAACTGTCTCTCCCAATCTCTCTTTCACTCTTTGTCTCTGCCTCTCTCTCTGTCCCTCCATCTGTCTTTCCATCTCTGTCTCTCCCTCTCTCTCCTTCTATCTCTGTCTCTCTCTCTATCTCTCCATCTCTCTTTCCCTCCCAGTCACTCCCTCTCTCTCTTTCAATCTATGTCTCTCTCTCTCTCTCCTTCTTTCACTGTGTCACTCTCTCTGTCTATCCATCCGTCCTTCCCTCCCTGACACACCCTCTCTCTCCTTCCATCTCTGCCTCTCTCTCTGTCTCTCCATCTGTCTTTCCCTCTCTGTCTATCCCTCTCTCTCCTTCTATCACTGTCTCTCCCTCTCTGTCTTTCCATCTGTCTTTCCCTCCCTGCCACTCCCTCTCTCCTTCCATCTCTGCCCCCTCTCTCTCTGTCTCTCCAACTGCCATTCCCTCTCTGCCTCTCTCTCTCTGTCCCTCCATTTGTCTTTCCATCTCTGTCTCTCCCTCTCTCTCCTTCTATCTCTGTCTCTCTCTCTATCTCTCCATCTCTCTTTCCCTCCCAGGCACTCCCTCTCTCTCTTTCAATCGCTGTCTCTCCCTCTCTCTCCTTCTATCACTGTCTGTCTCTCTCTCTATCCCTCCATCTGTCTTTCCCTCCCTGACACTCCCTCTCTCTCCTTCCATCTCTGCCTCTTTCTCTGTCTCTCCATCTGTCTTTCCCTCTCTGCCTCTCCCTCTCTCTCCTTCTTTCACTGTCTCTCTCTCTCCGTCCTTCCATCCGTCCTTCCCTCCCTGACACTGCCTCTCTCTCCTTCTCTCTCTGTCTCTCTCTCTGTCCCTCCATCTGTCTTTCCCTCCATGTCACACCCTCTCTCTCCTTCCATCTCTGCCCCTCTCCCTCTCTCTCTGTCTCTCCAACTGCCTTTCCCTCTCTGTCTCTCCCAATCTCTCCTTCTCTCTCTGTCTCTGCCTCTCTCTCTGTCTCTCTCTCTGTCCCTCCATCTGTCTTTCCCTCTCTGTCTCTCCCTCTCTCTCCTTCTATCTCTGTCTCTCTCTCTCTATCTCTCCATCTCTCTTTCCCTCCCAGTCTCTCCCTCTCTCTCCTTCAATCTCTCTCTCTCCCTCTCTCTCCTTCTGTCACTGTCTCTCCATCTGTCTGTCCCTCTCTGTCTCTCTCTCTCTCTCCTTCTCTATCTGTCTCTCACTTTGTCCCTCCGTCTGCCTTTCCCTCCCTCTCTCTCCTTCTATCTCTGTCTTTCTCTCTGTCTCTCCATCTGTCTTTCCCTCCCCATCACTCCCTCTCTCTACTTCCATCTGTGCCTCTCTCTCTGTCCCTCCATCTGTCTTCCCACCCCCACCCCATCACTCCATCTCTCTCCTATCTCTGTCTCTCTCTCTCTATCCCACCATCTGTCCTTCCCTCCCTGTCACTCCATTTCTCTCCCTGTCTCTCTCTCTCTATCCCTCCATCTGTGTTGAAGAAAATGCAGATTGTGCCCAATTGCTGAACAAATTCTCCGGACTCAGACGTTGAGAATCAAACCCTTTATTGCATGATATCATGGGGGAGCACACCTTACCTAAATGCGGTCCTGCGCTACTCCCAAAGAGCTACAGATCGCCGTGGACTTCTATAGTATAAAAAAGGCAGAGCTAATAGTTTCACAATGGGATAAGCACCCACAAGACTGCCTACGTAACGGTCAGCGAAACATCAGTTTCAACAATAACAAGCTAGTTCCTTAATTCAATGCCCACTCCAGACACCATATCTGACCGTAATGTCTGATTGTGGTTAGCTGCTCTGTCTACATTTTATGACCGTTGGTTGTGGTTAGATTAGCTACAAGCTGTCTCCTGCTTTTCTGCTTCTACACAGTTAAGTAATAATTAGTAAAGCTCAGAAAATTTCTCCAACAATCCCTCCTTTTATCATACCATGATAACACAATATCATCGTATGTGGAGAGGAGAGGTATTTAAAGTAGTCATTGCAGCATAATATCTTTCGTACCATCGCTCTGTACCAGCCGCAAGGCCAAGCTCGCAATACATGATTGATTAATCTCAGCGTAAATGTTCCCATAATCTTTGTTCTTAAAATTGTAAAATTCTGTTCTCACAGTCCCCTCTCTACTCTTCTACAACCCTTTTCAGAATCCTTCCCTTGATCCCACCTAGGTGCCTTTAATGGTCTCTATTGTCCAGAAACATCCTTCAACACCCAGAGGGGTCGCACTCAATACGTCGCCTGCATATATCACAAGGGGGCAGCGGAAACTCTGTAAAGGCATAAGTTTTGCAGGGGCTTCAATCACTTGTTTACAACATAAAAGTTGGTACACTTGTACATTTACCATCTCATTTAAACATCACTGCGACATAATCGATTGTACAAACATAATACAATTTCATTAAGTACATTGATCATTCATTTGCTCACTTGAAGTATATATGAAAAGGTTATCCAATTACCCTTCTGTGGCATAACTAAATGTCCTTCCTTTGACAGAGCAAGTTCGAACACTAATTGCTTTTCGGGCAGCTGTACAACCTGTGTTTATACATCCTCTTGCATTGCCTAATTAATTTCTTAAGTTGCCAAATTAAGTATGTCACATCTAACACCATGATACCCAAAACCACTATCAGGACATGGGAGATAATTCTAAACCAGGGGTGTATCTGCACATCTGACCCCCAGTTCCATAAGTCCTCCTGCCAGGTAGAATCATTTATCTTGTCAATCTCATCTTGTAGCATCTTCGACTGTTGTTCCAGCTTGCAATGGCTTCCAGCTGCTGTCTCTCTTTACCCAAGCGTGTGAGCAATGGCTGAATAGTATATTCATAGTCCCGGAGGTAATTTGTCAAATCCTCCTTAATACTTTCTGTCACAGTTATTGTTTCTGTCTTTTGTTCATGTATCTGTACCAACTCCATTTTCCCTACTCGGGTTGGTATTTGTGGGTTGAACCAAAATGTACTGTTGCTCACCAGACAAGTCCGTTTATGTCCATACTGGTACTCCTTCGCTGTGGTGGTTAAGCGATATCTCCCATTTCCCATATAGGCCACATGGGTTAGTCCTGACAATGCTTTCCTAGTTTCCATGGTGCAATTTACAGTGGCATTAAATCCACATTTTGATTCTGCCGTTTTATATGTAGGATGAGGACATATGATCACCTGGTTTTCCAGACTACACTCAGACAATGGACAATGTTGTTCCAATTACCTCTTTTCCAATTTCCACAACATATGGTAAAATATCATTGTATTTTAATAATCTTTTCCCCTTAGCACTCCTATATTTTCTACTTCATGTAATTGTATCCCTAAATTATCTTTCAGAATTACAGGTATTCCCAACGCTACTCCAATACTCATAGATCCTGTATTTACACATTCCTGACCTTTCCATACCTTAAGTTTTCTGAGTTGGCACCTGATAATTTTATCATTTGTGTGACTAGCTAAGTCCTCCAACTGGGTGTAATTGATCCAAACTGGTACCTGTCCTGCATCAATTTGCCTCCAATTTTCCTTCGTTTGTTCTAACATCCACGGACCATATGTACTACAAACACTTTCATTATTTGAAATGTCGTGGACCTCCTTTACCTTTTCTATGATATCATTAATAGTATGACCATGGCCTTCCCGTACTCTCACCAGTCCTGTCACTTGTTTTTTTTTGACAGATCCTGTCCTACTTTAGCTGCACCACTTCTGTGCCTTTTGTTCCTTTTTTAATATCCTTTACTAGCTGACTGAGAGTTCTAACCTTCTGGTCCACATTTTCCAAATCTATAGTATTGACAATTGAAGTTCCTGTCATTCACTAAACTGCGTTTATGGCTCTTTCCCTTTATTATTTACTCATTACCAAATTCCTGTCTCAACAATTGTTACAGTAATACCTTGTACAACTCTCGGGTCTTCTCAGGGCACCAGTCAGGTAGCTGGATATCTGAGAAAATCAATATTACCGGTACCAACTCAACCTTTATATTATCATATACAATTTTATTAGGTTTTATTATCACAGTTCTATTTTCTAGTCCTGTAGTCAAGACCGGGCAAGGGAGACCAGTCACTTGTGGCTGTTGGGTCGTAACCTTACTCGTCGGTAATTCGGATGTGGGGTTAACTGTGGGGGTTGGTACTTCTTGTCTGTTTAATCTCACAACCTGAAATAGGAACTGTCCTTTTTTTTTAATCTTACAGCTTTAATCTCTTGCGCTAGGGGAGTTCGAGGATTGTCTGCACTCACTTTTGCTCTGTCTCATGCTTTCCCTGTGTTATTATTATTCCCAAATAAGAAACCTTTTCCTTCATTATCGGTGCCATTTTCAGCTTAACTTTCACTCTAACCTTCTGAAGGAAGGTGGAATATCGATGGATTATTATAAAATCCCTGGGAGAGACACGTCCAGATGTACTGTTGTCCCTTGAACATAAATGCAAATTTATTTTGACACTTTCGTGCCAACTGTATGGACCAGAAACCATTGCTAATGTCCAACACAGTAAACCACTGATTTGTTATTTTCTAAAACTTTGATTGTCGGCTTAAGTATCAGATAGATTTCCTTTTTAGTTCTTTAAAATAACCACTCATATCAGTTAAATTTTGTTTATTGATTCCAATTTCTTATGCCCAGACTTGGTTGTACTTTTTGTACGTTAAGGACAGAAATGCTTGCAACTATCTTTCCTTCTCAAGCATTTTGTCTCATTGATAAAGATGCTATGATATTTGATGTCTGCAATTAAGTTTTAAATTCTCTAAGCTGCTGGATCTCTTGTTGCGGCATCAGTTCTCATGTGGCCTTGGAACCTGCCGTCACCTGCTTGAAAAGAATCCATTGTGGCTCTCCCCCTGAGCCCAATGGGTTAATTTGCCCAATTCTATCAGTCTATTAGGAATGTAAAATTTGGCAATGTCCAATATGTATAAATTTGACTCTCAGCAATGCAAAAAGCTGCAGCGGGTTAAGTTCTTTGTTTGTCTCCAAGGGGGCGGAGCAAAACATTCTCAGCTTCGTCACTTTACGAAACTTTTTTTTTCTGATCGAAAAGAACTATCTATTTTAAACCTTTTCAATCCTTTTGGTATCCTTAGGGTTTAAAAACAACAAAATAATGTTTAACATTTTCAACTTCAAAGGAAAGCATCTCCATCAGGAAAGATAGCATTTTAGATTAAACTCCAATTGTTTCCAAATTTTTTAGTATCTTTTTTAAGAGGTTCCTAATCCAAGGATTTTTACAACAAAGATGATTCCAATTCCAATTCACTGCAATAATATTTAAAAATCAAAACTGCCGATGTTATATGAGTGAGTCCTCTGTCCGGAACTTAAGACTCCTCCAAATCTCGACATGCTAAACTTGAAAGTTCATTGCCGTTGCAAATGAGATTTCCAGTTCTTCAACTTAAACAGGTCAATTAACCTTAACAGTATTAATTCAATTCAGACTTATTAGCTTATAATACTTATTAACTACACACAGAACAGAATAGCACGTGCTTATTTTAAAAGATAGGTAAATTACATCATTTTCTTGCTCTTTCTTCAGGCGCCTTTTCAAATGACTGTAATAAAACCAAAAACTAAAGAAAAAGTTATTTAACATTCTTACAACAAAAGACTGAACACTAGGTCCTTACACAAACTTTAATCTTTTTAAACAGACAGAATCTTTCCTATGTCTCCTTTTCTATCCTTTCTTTCCCTTAAAACAAGATAACAGTCAGTAAAACATGTCTTCAAATTTAGACTGTAAAATAAAACAATAGCAGAGTTTCCAATTAAAACAATGTTCCAAACCCCAAATTAGATTTCTGCCAGACATCTTCAGACCTTCAAGGCTGAAGCTTATCCCTCAGAAAATTGTTCATTGCCTTTTCACAGTTGCAAAACCAACTAAAAATAAAACTTTAACTTAAAATATAATTCAATTTTATATTCCATTCCTGGGTGCACAATCATAAATCGAAATGAACACACTCAACAATCACTTTGCACACTCATTCAATTCCAAACAACTTAATAGACTCATGCTTTTAACATTAAAGCCAGACAACAAAGAGTTGACAACAGTCAGTTCTACAGAATACAAGCTGTTCGTCCCAGATATTCAATTCATTCGCGGAAGCTTCCGACATTCTCACAGTCGACTCAAAGACACAGTTACTTGTTTTTACTCTAAAACATTCCTATCTTTAAAACACATATTTACCGTAGTGCTTCTGCGTCTCCTTCGAGGGGGCAAACGGACGCGGGTGTCCTTTCTCCAGAGGACATGGTTGACTTGTCCCCGGGGGCAACCCTTCCTTCTTGGAAGCCGTTGAGTCCACTCTTACTTCTACTTTCTCAAAACCTTCTAAATTTACGAGTTCTTTTCTATGAATCAAGTAGCATTAAAACAAAGGAAAACAAACAAGACACAACAAACAAATTGACACAAGGATACGAACAGGCGCAGTTAATGCTAAATTCTCAAGGTCAGCTAACCGGCACACCCCTGTCTCTCAGGCCAACACTCTTTCGTTCTCCCTCCATCCCACAGCCTCTCTCTCTGGGGCCAGATTCCGGCTCGTGTACTCAGGAGCAACGATCACGTGCCTGTCGGGTCAATTTGGTAGTTTAGTTACAGCCCCAGTCGTTCACCATCCCAGACGGTTGTCCGAACTTCTTTTGTCACACAGCCTCTTTACTCCACCCGGTGGAGGAACAGCTCATGCAAACTCAAATTAGGATCACCAAATTCCCGGAATTTGGTACTACTACTACACCGAATTCGCCACATTTTACTGGATTTTCTACTTATCTCCTTTCCAACTTCCCTTCGCGGAATTTTAGATCTTTTCTGATCAAGTTTCAGCCAATTCTTCCTTGACCCCTTTAGTCCCCCTCTCCCAGTTATCTGGCCTTCACGTGGGGCCCAGTCACCCTCTTAATTCCGGCTCAGGCTGGGTGATTGTGACACGAGGGTCGCAGAAAAGTTGACTTAGCCCTGATCCTGTCGATTAGTTTTTTTCACTAGATTCTTTTGGATCCCGTGAACTCAGGGATCCTGCCGACTACACCAAACTGTTGGAGAAAATCCAGATTGCGCCCAATTGTTGAACAAATTCTCCGGACTACGACGTTCAGAATCAAACACTTTATTGCATGATATCAAGGGGGATAACACCTTACCTAAATGCGGTTCAGTGCTACTCCAAAAGAGCTACAGATCGCCGTGGACTTATAGAGTATAAAAAAGGTAGAGCTAACAGTTTCACAATTAGATAAGCACCCACAAGACTGCCTATGTAACGGTGCACGATGCAGGGTCCGAGGTCAGCAAAACATCAGTTTCAACAATAACAAGCTAGTTCCTTAATTCAATGCCCACTCCAGACACCATAGCTGGCCGTAATGTCTGATTGTGGTCAGCTGCTCTGTCTACAATTTATGACCGTTGGTTGTGGTTAGATTAGCTACAAGCTGTGTCCTGCTTCGACAACGTTAAGTAATAATTAGCAAAGCTAAGAAAATTTCTCCAACAGTTAGGTTTATATGGGCTGAGTGGGTCTGTTATTATAGAATCTCCACAGGGAGAGTCACTGAGTGGGTCTGTTATTATAGTATCTCCACAGGGAGAGTCACTGAGTGGGTCTGTTATTATAGTATCTCCACAGGGAGAGTCACTGAGTGGTTCTGTTATTATAGTATCTCCACAGGGAGAGTCACTGAGTGGGTCTGTTATTATAGTATCTCCACAGTGAGAGTCACTGAGTGGGTCTGTTATTACAGTATCTCCACAGGGAGAGTCACTGAGTGGGTCTGTTATTATAGTATTTCCACAGGGAGAGTCACTGAGTGGGTCTGTTATTATAGTATCTCCACAGTGAGTGTCACTGAGTGGGTCTGTTATTATAGTATCTCCACAGGGAGAGTCACTGAGTGGGTCTATTATTATCGTATCGCCACAGGGAGAGTCACTGAGTGGGTCTGTTATTATAGTATCTCCACAGGGAGAGTCACTGAGTGGGTCTGTTATTATAGTATCTCCACAGTGAGAGTCACTGAGTGGGTCTGTTATTATAGTATCACCAGAGGGAGAGTCACTGAGTGGGTCTGTTATTATAGTATCACCAGAGGGAGAGTCACTGAGTGGGTCTGTTATTATAGTATCTCCACAGTGAGAGTCACTGAGTGGGTCTGTTACTATAGTATCTCCACAGTGAGAGTCACTGAGTGGGTCTGTTATTATAGTATCTCCACAGGGAGAGTCACTGAGTGGGTCTGTTATTATAGTATCACCACAGGGAGAGTCACTGAGTGGGTCTGTTATTATAGTATCTCCACAGGGAGAGTCACTGAGTGGGTCTGTTATTATAGTATCTCCACAGGGAGAGTCACTGACTGGGTCTGTTATTATAGTATCTCCACAGGGAGAGTCACTGAGTGGGTCTGTTATTATAGTATCTCCACAGGGAGAGTCACTGAGTGGGTCTGTTATTATAGTATCTCCACAGGGAGAGTCACTGAGTGGGTCTGTTATTATAGTATCTCCACAGGGAGAGTCACTGAGTGGGTCTGTTATTATAGTATCTCCACAGGGAGAGTCACTGAGTGGTTCTGTTATTATAGTATCTCCACAGTGAGAGTCACTGAGTTCTATCTGTTATTATAGTATCTCCACAGTGAGAGTCACTGAGTGGGTCTGTTATTATAGTATCTCCACAGGGAGAGTCACTGAGTGGGTCTGTTATTATAGTTTCTCCACAGGGAGAGTCACTGAGTGGGTCTGTTATTATAGTATCTCCACAGTGAGTGTCACTGAGTGGGTCTGTTATTATAGTATCTCCACAGGGAGAGTCACTGAGTGGGTCTATTATTATCGTATCGCCACAGGGAGAGTCACTGAGTGGGTCTGTTATTATAGTATCTCCACAGGGAGAGTCACTGAGTGGGTCTGTTATTATAGTATCTCCACAGTGAGAGTCACTGAGTGGGTCTGTTATTATAGTATCACCAGAGGGAGAGTCACTGAGTGGGTCTGTTATTATAGTATCACCAGAGGGAGAGTCACTGAGTGGGTCTGTTATTATAGTATCTCCACAGTGAGAGTCACTGAGTGGGTCTGTTACTATAGTATCTCCACAGTGAGAGTCACTGAGTGGGTCTGTTATTATAGTATCTCCACAGGGAGAGTCACTGAGTGGGTCTGTTATTATAGTATCACCACAGGGAGAGTCACTGAGTGGGTCTGTTATTATAGTATCTCCACAGGGAGAGTCACTGAGTGGGTCTGTTATTATAGTATCTCCACAGGGAGAGTCACTGACTGGGTCTGTTATTATAGTATCTCCACAGGGAGAGTCACTGAGTGGGTCTGTTATTATAGTATCTCCACAGGGAGAGTCACTGAGTGGGTCTGTTATTATAGTATCTCCACAGGGAGAGTCACTGAGTGGGTCTGTTATTATAGTATCTCCACAGGGAGAGTCACTGAGTGGGTCTGTTATTATAGTATCTCCACAGGGAGAGTCACTGAGTGGTTCTGTTATTATAGTATCTCCACAGTGAGAGTCACTGAGTTCTATCTGTTATTATAGTATCTCCACAGTGAGAGTCACTGAGTGGGTCTGTTATTATAGTATCTCCACAGGGAGAGTCACTGAGTGGGTCTGTTATTATAGTTTCTCCACAGGGAGAGTCACTGATTGGGTCTGTTATTATAGTATCTACACAGGGACAGTCACTGAGTGGGTCTGTTATTATAGTATCTACACAGGGACAGTCACTGAGTGGGTCTGTTATTATAGTATCTCCACAAGGAGAGTCACTGAGTGGGTCTGTTATTATAGTATCTCCACAGGGAGAGTCACTGAGTGGGTCTGTTATTATAGTATCTCCACAGGGAGAGTCACTGAGTGGGTCTGTTATTATAGTATCTCCACAGGGAGAGTCACTGAGTGGATCTGTTATTATGGTATCTACACAGGGACAGTCACTGAGTGGGTCTGTTATTATAGTATCTCCACAGGGAGAGTCACTGTGTGGGTCTGCTATTATAGTATCTACACAGGGAGAGTCACTGAATGGGTCAGTTATTATAGTATCTCCACAGGGAGAGTCACTGAGTGGGTCTGTTATTATAGTATCTACACAGGGACAGTCACTGAGTGGGTCTGTTATTATAGTATCCCCAAAGGGAGAGTCACTGAGTGGGTCTGTTATTATAGTATCCCCAAAGGGAGAGTCACTGAGTGGGTCTGTTATTATAGTATCTCCACAGGGAGAGTCACTGAGTGGGTCTGTTATTATAGTATCTCCACAGGGAGAGTCACTGAGTGGGTCTGTTATTATAGTATCTCCACAGGGAGAGTCACTGAGTGGGTCTGTTATTATAGTATCTCCACAGGGAGAGTCACTGAGTGGGTCTGTTATTATAGTATCTCCACAGAGAGAGTCACTGAGTGGGTCTGTTATTATAGTATCTCCACAGGGAGAGTCACTGAGTGGGTCTGTTATTATAGTATCTCCACAGGGAGAGTCACTGAGTGGGTCTGTTATTATAGTATCTCCACAGGGACAGTCACTGAGTGGGTCTGTTATTATAGTATCTCCACAAGGAGAGTCACTGAGTGAGTCTGTTATTATAGTATCTCCACAGGGAGAGTCACTGAGTGGGTCTGTTATTATAGTATCTCCACAGGGAGAGTCACTGAGTGGGTCTGTTATTACAGTATCTCCACAGGGAGAGTCACTGAGTGGGTCTGTTATTATAGTATCGCCACAGGGAGAGTCACTGAGTGGATCTGTTATTATAGTATCACCCCAGGGAGAGTCACTGAGTGGGTCTGTTATTATAGTATCACCACAGGGAGAGTCACTGAGTGGGTCTGTTATTATAGTATCACCACAGGGAGAGTCACTGAGTGGGTCTGTTATTATAGTATCTCCACAGGGAGAGTCACTGAGTGGGTCTGTTATTATAGTATCACCACAGGGAGAGTCACTGAGTGGGTCTGTTATTATAGTATCTCCACAGGGAGGGTCACTGAGTGGGTCTGTTATTATAGTATCTCCAGAGGGAGAGTCACTGAGTGGGTCTGTTATTATAGTATCTCCACAGGGAGAGTCACTGAGTGGGTCTGTTATTATAGTATCTCCACAGGGACAGTCACTGAGTGGGTCTGTTATTATAGTATCTCCACAGGGAGAGTCACTGAGTGGGTCTGTTTTTATAGTATCTCCACAGGGAGAGTCACTGACTGGGTCTGTTATTATAGTATCTCCACAGGGAGAGTCACTGAGTGGGTCTGTTATTATAGTATCTCCACAGGGAGAGTCACTGAGTGGGTCCGTAATTATAGTATCTCCACAGGGAGAGTCACTGAGTGGGTCTGTTATTATAGTATCTCCACAGGGAGAGTCACTGAGTGTGTCTGTTATTATAGTATCTCCACAGGGAGAGTCACTGAGTGAGTCTGTTATTATAGAATCACCATAGGGAGAGTCACTGAGTGGGTCTGTTATTATAGTATCTCCACAGGGAGAGTCACTGAGTGGGTCTGTTATTATAGTATCTCCACAGGGAGAGTCACTGAGTGGGTCTGTTATTATAGTATCTCCACAGGGAGAGTCACTGAGTGGGTCTGTTATTATAGTATCTCCACTGGGAGAGTCACTGAGTGGGTCTGTTATTATAGTATCTCCACAGGGAGAGTCACTGAGTGGGTCTATTATTATAGTATCTCCACAGGGAGAGTCACTGAGTGGGTCTGTTTTTATAGTATCTCCACAGGGAGAGTCAATGACTGGGTCTGTTATTATAGAATCTCCACAGGGAGAGTCACTGAGTGGGTCTGTTATTATAGTATCTCCACAGGGAGAGTCACTGAGTGGGTCTGTTATTATAGTATCTCCACAGGGAGTGTCACTGAGTGGGTCTGTTATTATAGTATCTCCACAGGGAGAGTCACTGAGTGGGTCTATAATTATAGTATCTCCACAGGGAGAGTCACTGATTGGGTCTGTTATTATAGTATCTCCACAGGGAGAGTCACTGAGTGGGTCTGTTATTATAGTATATCCACAGGGAGAGTCACTGAGTGGGTCTGCTATTATAGTATCTCCACAGGGAGAGTCACTGAAAGGGTCTATAATTATAGTATCTCCACAGGGAGAGTCACTGAGTGGGTCTGTTATTATAGTATCTCCACAGGGAGAGTCACTGAGTGGGTCTGTTATTATAGTATATCCACCGGGAGAGTCACTGAGTGGGTCTGTTATTATAGTATCTCCAGAGGGAGAGTCACTGAGTGGGTCTGTTATTATAGTATCTCCACAGGGAGAGTCACTGAGTGGGTCTGTTATTATAGTATCTCCACAGGGAGAGTCACTGAGTGGGTCTGTTATTATAGTATCTCCACAGGGAGAGTCACTGAGTGGGTCTGTTATTATAGTATCTCCACAGGGAGAGTCACTGAGTGGGTCTGTTATTATAGTATCTCCACAGGGAGAGTCACTGAGTGGGTCTGTTATTATAGTATCTCCACAGGGAGAATCACTGAGTGGGTCTGTTATTATAGTATCTCCACAGGGAGAGTCACTGAGT
The DNA here is from genome assembly GCF_036365525.1 of Heterodontus francisci. Taxonomy (NCBI): domain Eukaryota; kingdom Metazoa; phylum Chordata; class Chondrichthyes; order Heterodontiformes; family Heterodontidae; genus Heterodontus; species Heterodontus francisci. The sequence goes on from NW_027140311.1 coordinate 174,707, forward strand.
GGGTCTGTTATTATAGTATCTCCACAGGGAGAGTCACTGAGTGGGTCTGTTATTATAGTATCTCCACAGGGAGAGTCACTGAGTGAGTCTGTTATTATTGTATCTTCACAGGGAGAGTCACTGTGTTGGTCTGTTATTAAAGTATCTCCACAAGGAGAGTCACTGAGTGGGTCTGTTATTATCGTATCTCCACAGGGAGAGTCACTGAGTGGGTCTGTTATTATAGTATCTCCACAGGGAGAGTCACTGAGTGGGTCTGTTATTATAGTATCTCCACAGGGAGAGTCACTGAGTGGGTCTATAATTATAGTATCTCCACAGGGAGAGTCACTGAGTGGGTCTGTTATTATAGTATCTCCACAGGGAGCGTCACTGAGTGGGTCTGTTATTATTGTATCTCCACAGGGAGAGTCACTGAGTGGGTCTGTTATTATAGTATCTCCACAGGGAGAGTCACTGAGTGGGTCTGTTATTATAGTATCTCCACAGGGAGAGTCACTGAGTGGGTCTGTTATTATAGTATCTCCACAGTGAGAGTCACTGAGTGGGTCTGTTATTATAGTATCTCCACAGGGAGAGTCACTGTGTGGGTCTGTTATTATAGTATCTCCACAGGTAGAGTCACTGAGTGGGTCTGTTATTATAGAATCTCCACAGGGAGAGTCACTGAGTGGGTCTTTTATTATAGTATCTCCACAGGGAGAGTCACTGAGTGGGTCTATAATTATAGTATCTCCACAGGGAGAGTCACTGAGTGGGTCTGTTATTATAGTATCTCCACAGGGAGCGTCACTGAGTGGGTCTGTTATTATTGTATCTCCACAGGGAGAGTCACTGAGTGGGTCTGTTATTATAGTATCTCCACAGGGAGAGTCACTGAGTGGGTCTGTTATTATAGTATCTCCACAGGGAGAGTCACTGAGTGGGTCTATAATTATAGTATCTCCACAGGGAGAGTCACTGAGTGGGTCTGTTATTATAGTATCTCCACAGGGAGAGTCACTGAGTGGGTCTGTTATTATAGTATCTCCACAGGGAGAGTCACTGAGTGGGTCTGTTATTATAGTATCTCCACAGGGAGAGTCACTGAGTGTGTCTGTTATTATAGTATCTCCACAGGGAGAGTCACTGAGTGGGTCTGTTATTATAGTATCTCCACAGGGAGAGTCACTGAGTGGGTCTATAATTATAGTATCTCCACGGGGAGAGTCTCTGAGTTGGTCTGTTATTATAGTATCTCCACAGGGAGAGTCACTGAGTGGGTCTGTTATTATAGTATCTCCACAGGGAGTGTCACTGAGTGGGTCTGTTATTATTGTATCTCCACAGGGAGAGTCACTGACTGGGTCTGTTATTATAGTATCTCCACAGGGAGCGTCACTGAGTTGGTCTGTTATTATAGTATCTCCACAGGGAGAGTCACTGAGTGGGTCTATAATTTTAGTATCTCCACAGGGAGAGTCACTGAGTGTGTCTGTTATTATAGTATCTCCACAGGGAGAGTCACTGTGTGGGTCTGTTATTATATTATCTCCACAGGGAGCGTCACTGAGTGGGTCTGTTATTATAGTATCTCCACAGGGAGAGTCACTGAGTGTGTCTGTTATTATAGTATCTCCACAGGGAGAGTCACTGAGTGAGTCTGTTATTATATTATCTCCACAGGGAGAGTCACTGAGTGGGTCTGTTATTATAGTATCTCCACAGGGAGAGTCACTGAGTGGGTCTGTTATTATAGTATCTCCACAGGGAGAGTCGCTGAGTGGGTCTGTTATTATAGTATCTCCACAGGGAGAGTCACTGAGTGGGTCTATAATTTTAGTATCTCCACGGGGAGAGTCACTGAGTTGGTCTGTTATTATAGTATCTCCACAGGGAGAGTCACTGAGTGGGTCTGTTATTATAGTATCTCCACAGGGAGTGTCACTGAGTGGGTCTGTTATTATTGTATCTCCACAGGGAGAGTCACTGACTGGGTCTGTTATTATAGTATCTCCACAGGGAGCGTCACTGAGTGGGTCTGTTATTATAGTATCTCCACAGGGAGAGTCACTGAGTGGGTCTATAATTTTAGTATCTCCACAGGGAGAGTCACTGAGTGGGTCTGTTATTATAGTATCTCCACAGGGAGAGTCACTGAGTGGGTCTATAATTATAGTATCTCCACAGGGAGAGTCACTGAGTGGGTCTGTTATTATAGTATCTCCACAGGGAGAGTCACTGAGTGGGTCTGTTATTATAGTATCTCCACAGGGAGAGTCACTGAGTGGGTCTGTTATTATAGTATCTCCACAGGGAGAGTCACTGAGTGTGTCTGTTATTATAGTATCTCCACAGGGAGAGTCACTGAGTGGGTCTGTTATTATAGTATCTCCACAGGGAGAGTCACTGAGTGGGTCTATAATTATAGTATCTCCACGGGGAGAGTCACTGAGTTGGTCTGTTATTATAGTATCTCCACAGGGAGAGTCACTGAGTGGGTCTGTTATTATAGTATCTCCACAGGGAGTGTCACTGAGTGGGTCTGTTATTATTGTATCTCCACAGGGAGAGTCACTGACTGGGTCTGTTATTATAGTATCTCCACAGGGAGCGTCACTGAGTGGGTCTGTTATTATAGTATCTCCACAGGGAGAGTCACTGAGTGGGTCTATAATTTTAGTATCTCCACAGGGAGAGTCACTGAGTGGGTCTGTTATTATAGTATCTCCACAGGGAGAGTCACTGTGTGGGTCTGTTATTATATTATCTCCACAGGGAGCGTCACTGAGTGGGTCTGTTATTATAGTATCTCCACAGGGAGAGTCACTGAGTGCGTCTGTTATTATAGTATCTCCACAGGGAGAGTCACTGAGTGAGTCTGTTATTATATTATCTCCACAGGGAGAGTCACTGAGTGGGTCTGTTATTATAGTATCTCCACAGGGAGAGTCACTGAGTGGGTCTGTTATTATAGTATCTCCACAGGGAGAGTCACTGAGTGGGTCTGTTATTATAGTATCTCCACAGGGAGAGTCACTGAGTGGGTCTATAATTATAGTATCTCCACGGGGAGAGTCACTGAGTTGGTCTGTTATTATAGTATCTCCACAGGGAGAGTCACTGAGTGGGTCTGTTATTATAGTATCTCCACAGGGAGTGTCACTGAGTGGGTCTGTTATTATTGTATCTCCACAGGGAAAGTCACTGACTGGGTCTGTTATTATAGTATCTCCACAGGGAGCGTCACTGAGTGGGACTGTTATTATAGTATCTCCACAGGGAGAGTCACTGAGTGGGTCTATAATTTTAGTATCTCCACAGGGAGAGTCACTGAGTGGGTCTGTTATTATAGTATCTCCACAGGGAGAGTCACTGAGTGTGTCTGTTATTATAGTATCTCCACAGGGAGAGTCACTGAGTGGGTCTGTTATTATGTATCTCCACAGGGAGAGTCACTGAGTGGGTCTATAATTATAGTATCTCCACGGGGAGAGTCACTGAGTTGGTCTGTTATTATAGTATCTCCACAGGGAGAGTCACTGAGTGGGTCTGTTATTATAGTATCTCCACAGGGAGTGTCACTGAGTGGGTCTGTTATTATTGTATCTCCACAGGGAGAGTCACTGACTGGGTCTGTTATTATAGTATCTCCACAGGGAGCGTCACTGAGTGGGTCTGTTATTATAGTATCTCCACAGGGAGAGTCACTGAGTGGGTCTATAATTTTAGTATCTCCACAGGGAGAGTCACTGAGTGGGTCTGTTATTATAGTATCTCCACAGGGAGAGTCACTGTGTGGGTCTGTTATTATATTATCTCCACAGGGAGCGTCACTGAGTGGGTCTGTTATTATAGTATCTCCACAGGGAGAGTCACTGAGTGCGTCTGTTATTATAGTATCTCCACAGGGAGAGTCACTGAGTGAGTCTGTTATTATATTATCTCCACAGGGAGAGTCACTGAGTGGGTCTGTTATTATAGTATCTCCACAGGGAGAGTCACTGAGTGGGTCTGTTATTATAGTATCTCCACAGGGAGAGTCACTGAGTGGGTCTGTTATTATAGTATCTCCACAGGGAGAGTCACTGAGTGGGTCTATAATTATAGTATCTCCACGGGGAGAGTCACTGAGTTGGTCTGTTATTATAGTATCTCCACAGGGAGAGTCACTGAGTGGGTCTGTTATTATAGTATCTCCACAGGGAGTGTCACTGAGTGGGTCTGTTATTATTGTATCTCCACAGGGAGAGTCACTGACTGGGTCTGTTATTATAGTATCTCCACAGGGAGCGTCACTGAGTGGGACTGTTATTATAGTATCTCCACAGGGAGAGTCACTGAGTGGGTCTATAATTTTAGTATCTCCACAGGGAGAGTCACTGAGTGGGTCTGTTATTATAGTATCTCCACAGGGAGAGTCACTGTGTGGGTCTGTTATTATATTATCTCCACAGGGAGAGTCACTGAGTTGGTCTGTTATTATAGTATCTCCACAGGGAGAGTCACTGAGTGAGTCTGTTATTATATTATCTCCACAGGGAGAGTCACTGAGTGGGACTGTTATTATAGTATCTCCACAGGGAGAGTGACTGAGTGAGTCTGTTATTATAGTATCTCCACAGGGAGAGTCACTGAGTGTGTCTGTTATTATTGTATCTCCACAGGGAGAGTCACTGAGTGGGTCTGTTATTATAGTATCTCCACAGGGAGAGTCACTGAGTGGGTCTGTTATTATAGTATCTCCACAGGGAGAGTCACTGAGTGGGTCTGTTATTATAGTTTCTCCACAGGGAGAGTCACTGAGTGGGTCTGTTATTATAGTATCTCCACAGGGAGAGTCACTGAGTGGGTCTGTTATTATTGTATCTCCACAGAGAGAGTCACTGAGTGGGTCTGTTATTATAGTATCTCCACAGGGAGAGTCACTGAGTGGGTCTGTTATTATTGTATCTCCACAGGGAGTGTCACTGAGTGGTTCTGTTATTATAGTATCTCCACAGGGAGAGTCACTGAGTGGGTCTGTTATTATAGTATCTCCACAGGGAGAGTCACTGAGTGGATCTGTTATTATAGTATCTCCACAGGGAGAGTCACTGAGTGGGTCTGTTATTATAGTATCTCCACAGGGAGAGTCACTGAGTGGGTCTGTTATTATAGTATCTCCACAGGGAGAGTCACTGAGTGGGTCTTTTATTATAGTATCTCCACAGGGAGAGTCACTGAGTGGGTCTGTTATTATAGTATCTCCACAGGGAGAGTCACTGAGTGGGTCTGTTATTATAGTATCTCCACAGGGGGAGTCACTGAGTGGGTCTGTTATTATTGTATCTCCACAGGGAGAGTCACTGAGTGGGTCTGTTATTATAGTATCTCCACAGGGAGATTCACTGAGTGGGTCTATAATTATAGTATCTACACAGGGAGAGTCACTGAGTGGGTCTGTTATTATAGTATCTCCACAGGGAGAGTCACTGAGTGGGTCTGTTATTATAGTATCTCCACAGGGAGAGTCACTGAGTGGGTCTGTTATTATAGTATCTCCACAGGGAGAGTCACTGAGTGGGTCTGTTATTATAGTATCTCCACAGTGAGAGTCACTGAGTGGGTCTGTTATAATAGTATCTCCACAGGGAGAGCCACTGAGTGGGTCTGTTATTATAGTATCTCCACAGGGAGAGTCACTGAGTGGGTCTGTTATTATAGTATCTCCACATGGAGAGTCACTGAGTGGGTCTGTTATTATTGTATCTCCACAGGGAGTGTCACTGAGTGGGTCTGTTATTATAGTATCTCCACAGGGAGAGTCACTGAGTGGGTCTATAATTATAGTATCTCCACAGGGAGAGTCACTGAGTGGGTCTGTTATTATAGTATCTCCACAGTTGAGTCACTGAGTGGGTCTGTTATTATAGTATCTCCACAGGGAGAGTCTCTGAGTGGGTCTGTTATTACAGTATCTCCACAGGGAGAGTCACTGAGTGGGTCTGTTATTATAGTATCTCCACAGGGAGAGTCACTGAGTGGGTCTCTTATTATAGTATCTCCACAGGGAGAGTCACTGAGTGGGTCTGTTATTATAGTATCTCCACAGGGAGAGTCACTGAGTAGGACTGTTATTATGCTATCTCCACAGGGAGAGTCACTGAGTGGGTCTGTTATTATAGTATCTCCACAGGGAGAGTCACTGAGTGGGTCTGTTATTATAGTATCTCCACAGGGAGAGTCACTGAGTGGGTCTGTTATTATAGTATCTCCACAGGGAGAGTCACTGAGTGGGTCTGTTATTATAGTATCTCCACAGGGAGAGTCACTGAGTGGGTCTGTTATTATTGTATCTCCACAGGGAGTGTCACTGAGTGGGTCTGTTATTATAGTATCTCCACAGGGAGAGTCACTGACTGGGTCTATAATTATAGTATCTCCACAGGGAGAGTCACTGAGTGGGTCTGTTATTATAGTATCTCCACAGTTGAGTCACTGAGTGGATCTGTTATTATAGTATCTCCACAGGGAGAGTCTCTGAGTGGGTCTGTTATTATAGTATCTCCACAGGGAGAGTCACTGAGTGGGTCTGTTATTATAGTATCTCCACAGGGAGAGTCACTGAGTGGGTCTGTTATTATAGTATCTCCACAGGGAGAGTCACTGAGTGGGTCTGTTATTATAGTATCTCCACAGGGAGAGTCACTGAGTGGGACTGTTATTATAGTACCTCCACAGGGAGAGTCACTGAGTGGGTCTGTTATTATAGTATCTCCACAGGGAGAGTCACTGAGTGGGTCTGTTATTATTGTATCTCCACAGGGAGAGTCACTGAGTGGATCTGTTATTATAGTATCTCCACAGGGAGAGTCACTGAGTGGGTCTGTTATTATAGTATCTCCACAGGGAGAGTCACTGAGTGGGTCTGTTATTATTGTATCTCCACAGGGAGAGTCACTGAGTGGGTCTGTTATTATAGTATCTCCACAGGGAGAGTCACTGAGTGGGTCTATAATTATAGTATAACCACAGGGAGAGTCACTGAGTGGGTCTGTTATTATAGTATCTCCACAGGGAGAGTCACTGAGTGGGTCTGTTATTATAGTATCTCCACAGGGAGAGTCACTGAGTGGGTCTGTTATTATTGTATCTCCACAGGGAGAGTCACTGACTGAGTCTGTTATTATAGTATCTCCACAGGGAGCGTCACTGAGTGGGTCTGTTATTATAGTATCTCCACAGGGAGAGTCACTGAGTGGGTCTGTTATTATAGTATCTCCACAGGGAGAGTCACTGAGTGAGTCTGTTATTATATTATTTCCACAGGGAGAGTCAGTGAGTGGGTCTGTTATTATAGTATCTCCACAGGGAGAGTCACTGAGTGGGTCTGTTATTATAGTATCTCCTCAGGGAGAGTCACTGAGTGGGTCTGTTATTATAGTATCTCCACAGGGAGAGTCACTGAGTGGGTCTATAATTATAGTATCTCCACGGGGAGAGTCACTGAGTTGGTCTGTTATTATAGTATCTCCACAGGGAGAGTCACTGAGTGGGTCTGTTATTATAGTATCTCCACAGGGAGTGTCACTGAGTGGGTCTGTTATTATTGTATCTCCACAGGGAGAGTCACTGACTGGGTCTGTTATTATAGTATCTCCACAGGGAGAGTCACTGAGTGGGTCTGTTATTATAGTATCTCCACAGGGAGAGTCACTGAGTGGGTCTATAATTTTAGTATCTCCACAGGGAGAGTCACTGAGTGGGTCTGTTATTATAGTATCTCCACAGGGAGAGTCACTGAGTGGGTCTATAATTATAGTATCTCCACAGGGAGAGTCACTGAGTGGGTCTGTTATTATAGTATCTCCACAGGGAGAGTCACTGAGTGGGTCTGTTATTATAGTATCTCCACAGGGAGAGTCACTGAGTGTGTCTGTTATTATAGTATCTCCACAGGGAGAGTCACTGAGTGGGTCTGTTATTATAGTATCTCCACAGGGAGAGTCACTGAGTGGGTCTATAATTATAGTATCTCCACGGGGAGAGTCACTGAGTTGGTCTGTTATTATAGTATCTCCACAGGGAGAGTCACTGAGTGGGTCTGTTATTATAGTATCTCCACAGGGAGTGTCACTGAGTGGGTCTGTTATTATTGTATCTCCACAGGGAGAGTCACTGACTCGGTCTGTTATTATAGTATCTCCACAGGGAGCGTCACTGAGTGGGTCTTTTATTATAGTATCTCCACAGGGAGAGTCACTGAGTGGGTCTATAATTTTAGTATCTCTACAGGGAGAGTCACTGAGTGGGTCTGTTATTATAGTATCTCCACAGGGAGAGTCACTGTGTGGGTCTGTTATTATATTATCTCCACAGGGAGAGTCACTGAGTGGGTCTGTTATTATAGTATCTCCACAGGGAGAGTCACTGAGTGAGTCTGTTATTATATTATCTCCACAGGGAGAGTCACTGAGTGGGACTGTTATTATAGTATCTCCACAGGGAGAGTGACTGAGTGAGTCTGTTATTATAGTATCTCCACAGGGAGAGTCACTGAGTGGGTCTGTTATTATTGTATCTCCACAGGGAGAGTCACTGAGTGGGTCTGTTATTATAGTATCTCCACAGGGAGAGTCACTGAGTGGGTCTGTTATTATAGTATCTCCACAGGGAGAGTCACTGAGTGGGTCTGTTATTATAGTTTCTCCACAGGGAGAGTCACTGAGTGGGTCTGTTATTATAGTATCTCCACAGGGAGAGTCACTGAGTGGGTCTGTTATTATTGTATCTCCACAGAGAGAGTCACTGAGTGGGTCTGTTATTATAGTATCTCCACAGGGAGAGTCACTGAGTGGGTCTGTTATTATTGTATCTCCACAGGGAGTGTCACTGAGTGGTTCTGTTATTATAGTATCTCCACAGGGAGAGTCACTGAGTGGGTCTGTTATTATAGTATCTCCACAGGGAGAGTCACTGAGTGGATCTGTTATTATAGTATCTCCACAGCGAGAGTCACTGAGTGGGTCTGTTATTATAGTATCTCCACAGGGAGAGTCACTGAGTGGGTCTGTTATTATAGTATCTCCACAGGGAGAGTCACTGAGTGGGTCTTTTATTATAGTATCTCCACAGGGAGAGTCACTGAGTGGGTCTGTTATTATAGTATCTCCACAGGGAGAGTCACTGAGTGGGTCTGTTATTATAGTATCTCCACAGGGAGAGTCACTGAGTGGGTCTGTTATTATTGTATCTCCACAGGGAGAGTCACTGAGTGGGTCTGTTATTATAGTATCTCCACAGGGAGAGTCACTGAGTGGGTCTATAATTATAGTATCTCCACAGGGAGAGTCACTGAGTGGGTCTGTTATTATAGTATCTCCACAGGGAGAGTCACTGAGTGGGTCTGTTATTATAGTATCTCCACAGGGAGAGTCACTGAGTGGGTCTGTTATTATTGTATCTCCACAGGGAGAGTCACTGACTGGGTCTGTTATTATAGTATCTCCACAGGGAGAGTCACTGAGTGGGTCTATAATTATAGTATCTCCACAGGGAGAGTCACTGAGTGGGTCTGTTATTATAGTATCTCCACAGGGAGAGTCACTGAGTGGGTCTGTTATTATTGTATCTCCACAGAGAGAGTCACTGAGTGGATCTGTTATTATAGTATCTCCACAGGGAGAGTCACTGAGTGGGTCTGTTATTATAGTATCTCCACAGGGAGAGTCTCTGAGTGGGTCTGTTATTATAGTATCTCCACAGGGAGAGTCACTGAGTGGGTCTGTTATTATTGTATCTCCACAGGGAGAGTCACTGAGTGGATCTGTTATTATAGTATCTCCACAGGGAGAGTCACTGAGTGGGTCTGTTATTATAGTATCTCCACAGGGAGAGTCACTGAGTGGGTCTGTTATTATAGTATCTCCACAGGGAGAGTCACTGAGTGGGTCTGTTATTATAGTATCTCCACTGGGAGAGTCACTGAGTGGGTCTGTTATTATAGTATCTCCACAGGGAGAGTCACTGAGTGGGTCTGTTATTATAGTATCTCCACAGGGAGAGTCACTGAGTGGGTCTGTTATTATTGTATCTCCACAGGGAGAGTCACTGAGTGGATCTGTTATTATAGTATCTCAACAGGGAGAGTCACTGAGTGGGTCTGTTATTATAGTATCTCCACAGTGAGAGTCACTGAGTGGGTCTGTTATTATAGTATCTCCACAGGGAGAGTCACTGAGTGGGTCTGTTATTATAGTATCTCCACAGGGGGAGTCACTGAGTGGGTCTGTTATTATAGTATCTCCACAGGGAGAGGCACTGAGTGGGTCTGTTATTATAGTATCTCCACAGGGAGAGTCACTGAGTGGGTCTATAATTATAGTATCACCACAGGGAGAGTCACTGAGTGGGTCTGTTATTATAGTATCTCCACAGGGAGAGTCACTGAGTGGGTCTGTTATTATAGTATCTACACAGGGAGAGTCACTGAGTGGGTCTGTTATTATTGTATCTCCACAGGGAGAGTCACTGAGTGGGTCTGTTACTATAGTATCTCCACAGGGAGAGTCACTGACTGGGTCTGTTATTATAGTATCTCCACAGGGAGCGTCACTGAGTGGGTCTGTTGTTATAGTATCTCCACAGGGAGAGTCACTGAGTGGGTCTATAATTATAGTATCTCCACAGGGAGAGTCGCTGAGTGGGTCTGTTATTATAGTATCTCCACAGGGAGAGTCACTGACTGGGTCTGTTATTATAGTATCTCCACAGGGAGAGTCACTGAGTGGGTCTGTTATTATACTATCTCCACAGGGAGAGTCACTGAGTGGGACTGTTATTATAGTTTCTCCACAGGGAGAGTCACTGAGTGGGTCTGTTATTATACTATCTCCACAGGGAGAGTCACTGAGTGTGTCATTTATTACAGTATCTCCACAGGGAGAGTCACTGAGTGGGTCTGTTATTATAGTATCTCCACAGGGAGAGTCACTGAGTGGGTCTGTTATTATAGTATCTCCACAGGGAGAGTCGCTGAGTGGGTCTGTTATTATAGTATCTCCACAGGGAGAGTCACTGAGTGGGTCTGTTATTATAGTATCTCCACAGGGGGAGTCACTGAGTGGGTCTGTTATTATAGTATCTCCACAGGGAGAGTCACTGAGTGGGTCTGTTATTATAGTATCTCCACAGGGAGAGTCACTGAGTGGGTCTATAATTATAGTATCTCCACAGGGAGAGTCACTGAGTGGGTCTGTTATTATAGTATCTCCACAGGGAGAGTCACTGAGTGGGTCTGTTATTATAGTATCTCCACAGGGACAGTCACTGAGTGAGTCTGTTATTATAGTATCTCCACAGGGAGAGTCACTGAGTGAGTCTGTTATTATAGTATCTCCACAGGGAGAGTCACTGAGTGGGTCTGTTATTATAGTATCTCCACAGGGAGTGTCACTGAGTGGGTCTGTTATTATAGTATCTCCACAGGGAGAGTCACTGAGTGGGTCTGTTATTATAGTATCTCCACAGGGAGAGTCACTGAGTGGGTCTGTTATTATAGTATCTCCACAGGGAGAGTCACTGAGTGGGTCTGTTATTATAGTATCTCCACAGGGAGAGTCAGTGAGTGGGTCTGTTATTACAGTATCTCCACAGGGAGAGTCACTGCGTGGGTCTGTTATTATAGTATCTCCACAGAGAGAGTCACTGAGTGGGTCTGTTATTATAGTATCTGCACAGCGACAGTCACTGAGTGGGTCTGTTATTATAGTATCTCCACAGTGAGAGTCACTGAGTGGGTCTGTTATTATAGTATCTCCACAGGGAGAGTCACAGAGTGGGTCTGCTATTATAGTATCTCCACAGGGAGAGTCACTGAGTGGGTCAGTTATTATAGTATCTCCACAGGGAGAGTCACTGAGTGGGTCTGTTATTATAGTATCTCCACAGGGAGAGTCACTGAGTGGGACTGTTATTATAGTATCTCCACAGGGAGAGTCACTGAGTGGGTCTGTTATTATAGTATCTCCACAGGGAGAGTCACTGCGTGGGTCTGTTATTATAGTATCTCCACAGGGAGAGTCACTGAGTGGGTCTATAATTATAGTATCTACACAGGGAGAGTCACTGAGTGGGTCTGTTATTATAGTATCTCCACAGGGAGAGTCACTGAGTGAGTCTGTTATTATAGTATCTCCACAGGGAGAGTCACTGAGTGGGTCTATAATTATAGTATCTCCACAGGGAGAGTCACTGAGTGGGTCTGTTATTATAGTATCTCCACAGGGAGAGTCACTGAGTGAGTCTGTTATTATAGTATCTCCACAGGGAGAGTCACTGAGTGGGTCTGTTATTATAGTATCTCCACAGGGAGAGTCAGTGAGTGGGTCTGTTATTATAGTAACTCCACAGGGAGAGTCACTGAGTGGGTCTGTTATTATAGTATCTCCACAGGGAGAGTCACAGAGTGGGTCTGTTATTATAGTATCTCCACAGGGAGAGTCACTGCGTGGGTCTGTTATTATAGTATCTCCACAGGGAGAGTCACTGAGTGGGTCTATAATTATAGTATCTCCACAGGGAGAGTCACTGAGTGGGTCTGTTATTATAGTATCTCCACAGGGAGAGTCACTGAGTGAGTCTGTTATTATAGTATCTCGACAGGGAGAGTCACAGAGAGGGTCTATAATTATAGTATCTCCACAGGGAGAGTCACTGAGTGGGTCTGTTATTATAGTATCTCCACAGGGAGAGTCACTGAGTGAGTCTGTTATTCTAGTATCTCCACAGGGAGAGTCACTGAGTGGGTCTGTTATTATAGTATCTACACAGGGAGAGTCACTGAGTGGGTCTGTTATTATCGTATCTCCACAGGGAGAGTCACTGAGTGTGTCAGTTATTATAGTATCTCCACAGGGAGAGTCACTGAGTGGGTCTGTTATTATAGTATCTCCACAGGGAGAGTCACTGAGTGGGTCTGTTATTATAGTATCTCCACAGGGAGAGTCAGTGAGTGGGTCTGTTATTATAGTATCTCCACAGGGAGAGTCACTGAGTGGGTCTGTTATTATAGTATCTCCACAGGGAGAGTCACTGAGTGGGTCTGTTATTATAGTATCTCCACAGGGAGAGTCACTGAGTGGGTCTATAATTATAGTATCTCCACAGGGAGAGTCACTGGATGGGTCTGTTATTATAGTATCTCCACAGGGAGAGTCACTGAGTGGGTCTGTTATTATAGTATCTCCACAGGGAGAGTCACTGAGTGGGTCTGTTATTATAGTATCTCCACAGGGACAGTCACTGAGTGAGTCTGTTATTATAGTATCTCCACAGGGAGAGTCACTGAGTGAGTCTGTTATTATAGTATCTCCACAGGGAGAGTCACTGAGTGGGTCTGTTATTATAGTATCTCCACAGGGAGTGTCACTGAGTGGGTCTGTTATTATAGTATCTCCACAGGGAGAGTCACTGAGTGGGTCTGTTATTATAGTATCTCCACAGGGAGAGTCACTGAGTGGGTCTGTTATTATAGTATCTCCACAGGGAGAGTCACTGAGTGGGTCTGTTATTATAGTATCTCCACAGGGAGAGTCAGTGAGTGGGTCTGTTATTACAGTATCTCCACAGGGAGAGTCACTGCGTGGGTCTGTTATTATAGTATCTCCACAGAGAGAGTCACTGAGTGGGTCTGTTATTATAGTATCTGCACAGGGACAGTCACTGAGTGGGTCTGTTATTATAGTATCTCCACAGTGAGAGTCACTGAGTGGGTCTGTTATTATAGTATCTCCACAGGGAGAGTCACAGAGTGGGTCTGCTATTATAGTATCTCCACAGGGAGAGTCACTGAGTGGGTCAGTTATTATAGTATCTCCACAGGGAGAGTCACTGAGTGGGTCTGTTATTATAGTATCTCCACAGGGAGAGTCACTGAGTGGGTCTGTTATTATAGTATCTCCACAGGGAGAGTCACTGAGTGAGTCTGTTATTATAGTATCTCGACAGGGAGAGTCACAGAGAGGGTCTATAATTATAGTATCTCCACAGGGAGAGTCACTGAGTGGGTCTGTTATTATAGTATCTCCACAGGGAGAGTCACTGAGTGAGTCTGTTATTCTAGTATCTCCACAGGGAGAGTCACTGAGTGGGTCTGTTATTATAGTATCTACACAGGGAGAGTCACTGAGTGGGTCTGTTATTATCGTATCTCCACAGGGAGAGTCACTGAGTGTGTCAGTTATTATAGTATCTCCACAGGGAGAGTCACTGAGTGGGTCTGTTATTATAGTATCTCCACAGGGAGAGTCACTGAGTGGGTCTGTTATTATAGTATCTCCACAGGGAGAGTCAGTGAGTGGGTCTGTTATTATAGTATCTCCACAGGGAGAGTCACTGAGTGGGTCTGTTATTATAGTATCTCCACAGGGAGAGTCACTGAGTGGGTCTGTTATTATAGTATCTCCACAGGGAGAGTCACTGAGTGGGTCTATAATTATAGTATCTCCACAGGGAGAGTCACTGGATGGGTCTGTTATTATAGTATCTCCACAGGGAGAGTCACTGAGTGGGTCTGTTATTATAGTATCTCCACAGGGAGAGTCACTGAGTGGGTCTGTTATTATAGTATCTCCACAGGGACAGTCACTGAGTGAGTCTGTTATTATAGTATCTCCACAGGGAGAGTCACTGAGTGAGTCTGTTATTATAGTATCTCCACAGGGAGAGTCACTGAGTGGGTCTGTTATTATAGTATCTCCACAGGGAGTGTCACTGAGTGGGTCTGTTATTATAGTATCTCCACAGGGAGAGTCACTGAGTGGGTCTGTTATTATAGTATCTCCACAGGGAGAGTCACTGAGTGGGTCTGTTATTATAGTATCTCCACAGGGAGAGTCACTGAGTGGGTCTGTTATTATAGTATCTCCACAGGGAGAGTCAGTGAGTGGGTCTGTTATTACAGTATCTCCACAGGGAGAGTCACTGCGTGGGTCTGTTATTATAGTATCTCCACAGAGAGAGTCACTGAGTGGGTCTGTTATTATAGTATCTGCACAGGGACAGTCACTGAGTGGGTCTGTTATTATAGTATCTCCACAGTGAGAGTCACTGAGTGGGTCTGTTATTATAGTATCTCCACAGGGAGAGTCACAGAGTGGGTCTGCTATTATAGTATCTCCACAGGGAGAGTCACTGAGTGGGTCAGTTATTATAGTATCTCCACAGGGAGAGTCACTGAGTGGGTCTGTTATTATAGTATCTCCACAGGGAGAGTCACTGAGTGGGACTGTTATTATAGTATCTCCACAGGGAGAGTCACTGAGTGGGTCTGTTATTATAGTATCTCCACAGGGAGAGTCACTGCGTGGGTCTGTTATTATAGTATCTCCACAGGGAGAGTCACTGAGTGGGTCTATAATTATAGTATCTACACAGGGAGAGTCACTGAGTGGGTCTGTTATTATAGTATCTCCACAGGGAGAGTCACTGAGTGAGTCTGTTATTATAGTATCTCCACAGGGAGAGTCACTGAGTGGGTCTATAATTATAGTATCTCCACAGGGAGAGTCACTGAGTGGGTCTGTTATTATAGTATCTCCACAGGGAGAGTCACTGAGTGAGTCTGTTATTATAGTATCTCCACAGGGAGAGTCACTGAGTGGGTCTGTTATTATAGTATCTCCACAGGGAGAGTCAGTGAGTGGGTCTGTTATTATAGTAACTCCACAGGGAGAGTCACTGAGTGGGTCTGTTATTATAGTATCTCCACAGGGAGAGTCACAGAGTGGGTCTGTTATTATAGTATCTCCACAGGGAGAGTCACTGCGTGGGTCTGTTATTATAGTATCTCCACAGGGAGAGTCACTGAGTGGGTCTATAATTATAGTATCTCCACAGGGAGAGTCACTGAGTGGGTCTGTTATTATAGTATCTCCACAGGGAGAGTCACTGAGTGAGTCTGTTATTATAGTATCTCGACAGGGAGAGTCACAGAGAGGGTCTATAATTATAGTATCTCCACAGGGAGAGTCACTGAGTGGGTCTGTTATTATAGTATCTCCACAGGGAGAGTCACTGAGTGAGTCTGTTATTCTAGTATCTCCACAGGGAGAGTCACTGAGTGGGTCTGTTATTATAGTATCTACACAGGGAGAGTCACTGAGTGGGTCTGTTATTATCGTATCTCCACAGGGAGAGTCACTGAGTGTGTCAGTTATTATAGTATCTCCACAGGGAGAGTCACTGAGTGGGTCTGTTATTATAGTATCTCCACAGGGAGAGTCACTGAGTGGGTCTGTTATTATAGTATCTCCACAGGGAGAGTCAGTGAGTGGGTCTGTTATTATAGTATCTCCACAGGGAGAGTCACTGAGTGGGTCTGTTATTATAGTATCTCCACATGGAGAGTCACTGAGTGAGTCTGCTATTATAGTATCTCCACAGGGAGAGTCACTGAGTGGTTCTGTTATTATAGTATCTCCACAGGGAGAGTCACTGAGTGGGTCTGTTATTATAGTATCTCCACAGGGAGAGTCACTGAGTGGGTCTGTTATTATAGTATCTCCACAGGGAGAGTCACTGAGTGGGTCTGTTATTATAGTATCTCCACAGGGAGAGTCAATGAGTGAGTCTGTTATTATAGTATCTCCACAGGGAGAGTCACTGAGTGGGTCTGTTATTATAGTATCTACACAGGGAGAGTCACTGAGTGGGTCTGTTATTATCGTATCTCCACAGGGAGAGTCACTGAGTGTGTCAGTTATTATAGTATCTCCACAGGGAGAGTCACTGAGTGGGTCTGTTATTATAGTATCTCCACAGGGAGAGTCACTGAGTGGGTCTGTTATTATAGTATCTCCACAGGGAGAGTCACTGAGTAGGTCTGTTATTATAGTATCTACACAGGGAGAGTCACTGAGTTGGTCTGTTATTATCGTATCTCCACAGGGAGAGTCACTGAGTGTGTCAGTTATTATAGTATCTCCACAGGGAGAGTCACTGAGTGGGTCTGTTATTATAGTATCTCCACAGGGAGAGTCACTGAGTGAGTCTGTTATTATAGTATCTCCACAGGGAGAGTCACTGAGTGGGTCTGTTATTATAGTATCTACACAGGGAGAGTCACTGAGTGGGTCTGTTATTATCGTATCTCCACAGGGAGAGTCACTGAGTGTGTCAGTTATTATAGTATCTCCACAGGGAGAATCACTGAGTGGGTCTGTTATTATAGTATCTCCACAGGGAGAGTCACTGAGTGGGTCTGTTATTACAGTATCTCCACAGGGAGAGTCAGTGAGTGGGTCTGTTATTATAGTATCTCCACAGGGAGAGTCACTGAGTGGGTCTGTTATTATAGTATCTCCACAGGGAGAGTCACTGAGTGGGTCTGTTATTATAGTATCACCACATGGAGAGTCACTGAGTGAGTCTGTTATTATAGTATCTCCACAGGGAGAGTCACTGAGTGGTTCTGTTATTATAGTATCTCCACAGATAGAGTCACTGAGTGGGTCTGTTATTCTGGTATCTCCACCGGGAGAGTCACTGTGTGGGTCTGTTATTATAGTATCTCCACAGGGAGAGTCACTGAGTGGGTCTATAATTACAGTATCTCCACAGGGAGAGTCACTGAGTGGGTCTGTTATTATAGTATCTCCACATGGAGAGTCACTGAGTGAGTCTGTTATTATAGTATCTCCACAGGGAGAGTCACTGAGTGGTTCTGTTATTATAGTATCTCCACAGGGAGAGTCACTGAGTGGGTCTGTTATTCTATTATCTCCACAGGGAGAGTCACTGAGTGGGTCTGTTATTATAGTATCTCCACAGGGAGAGTCACTGAGTGGGTCTGTTATTATAGTATCTCCACAGGGAGAGTCACTGAGTGGGTCTGTTATTATAGTATCTCCACAGGGAGAGTCACTGAGTTGGTCTGTTATTCTAGTATCTCCACAGGGAGAGTCACTGAGCGAGTCTGTTATTATAGTATCTCCACATGGAGAGTCACTGAGTGAGTCTGCTATTATAGTATCTCCACAGGGAGAGTCACTGAGTGGTTCTGTTATTATAGTATCTCCACAGGGAGAGTCACTGAGTGGGTCTGTTATTATAGTATCTCCACAGGGAGAGTCACTGAGTGGGTCTGTTATTATAGTATCTCCACAGGGAGAGTCACTGAGTGGGTCTGTTATTATAGTATCTCCACAGGGAGAGTCACTGAGTGAGTCTGTTATTATAGTATCTCCACAGGGAGAGTCACTGAGTGGGTCTGTTATTATAGTATCTACACAGGGAGAGTCACTGAGTGGGTCTGTTATTATCGTATCTCCACAGGGAGAGTCACTGAGTGTGTCAGTTATTATAGTATCTCCACAGGGAGAGTCACTGAGTGGGTCTGTTATTATAGTATCTCCACAGGGAGAGTCACTGAGTGGGTCTGTTATTATAGTATCTCCACAGGGAGAGTCACTGAGTAGGTCTGTTATTATAGTATCTACACAGGGAGAGTCACTGAGTTGGTCTGTTATTATCGTATCTCCACAGGGAGAGTCACTGAGTGAGTCTGTTATTATAGTATCTCCACAGGGAGAGTCACTGAGTGGGTCTGTTATTATGGTATCTCCACAGGGAGTGTCACTGAGTGGGTCTGTTATTATAGTATCTGCACAGGGACAGTCACTGAGTGGGTCTGTTATTATAGTATCTCCACAGGGAGAGTCACTGAGTGGGTCTGTTATTATAGTATCTCCACAGGGAGAGTCACTGAGTGGGTCTGTTATTATAGTATCTCCACAGGGAGAGTCAGTGAGTGGGTCTGTTATTACAGTATCTCCACAGGGAGAGTCACTGCGTGGGTCTGTTATTATAGTATCTCCACAGGGAGAGTCACTGAGTGGGTCTGTTATTATAGTATCTGCACAGGGACAGTCACTGAGTGGGTCTGTTATTATAGTATCTCCACAGTGAGAGTCACTGAGTGGGTCTGTTATTATAGTATCTCCACAGGGAGAGTCACAGAGTGGGTCTGTTATTATAGTATCTCCACAGGGAGAGTCACTGAGTGGGTCAGTTATTATAGTATCTCCACAGGGAGAGTCACTGAGTGGGTCTGTTATTATAGTATCTCCACAGGGAGAGTCACTGAGTGGGACTGTTATTATAGTATCTCCACAGGGAGAGTCACTGAGTGGGTCTGTTATTATAGTATCTCCACAGGGAGAGTCACTGCGTGGGTCTGTTATTATAGTATCTCCACAGGGAGAGTCACTGAGTGGGTCTATAATTATAGTATCTACACAGGGAGAGTCACTGAGTGGGTCTGTTATTATAGTATCTCCACAGGGAGAGTCACTGAGTGAGTCTGTTATTATAGTATCTCCACAGGGAGAGTCACTGAGTGGGTCTATAATTATAGTATCTCCACAGGGAGAGTCACTGAGTGGGTCTGTTATTATAGTATCTCCACAGGGAGAGTCACTGAATGAGTCTGTTATTATAGTATCTCCACAGGGAGAGTCACTGAGTGGGTCTGTTATTATAGTATCTCCACAGGGAGAGTCAGTGAGTGGGTCTGTTATTATAGTATCTCCACAGGGAGAGTCACTGAGTGGGTCTGTTATTATAGTATCTCCACAGGGAGAGTCACTGAGTGGGTCTGTTATTATAGTATCTCCACAGGGAGAGTCACTGCGTGGGTCTGTTATTATAGTATCTCCACAGGGAGAGTCACTGAGTGGGTCTATAATTATAGTATCTCCACAGGGAGAGTCACTGAGTGGGTCTGTTATTATAGTATCTCCACAGGGAGAGTCACTGAGAGAGTCTGTTATTATAGTATCTCGACAGGGAGAGTCACAGAGAGGGTCTATAATTATAGTATCTCCACAGGGAGAGTCACTGAGTGGGTCTGTTATTATAGTATCTCCACAGGGAGAGTCACTGAGTGAGTCTGTTATTCTAGTATCTCCACAGGGAGAGTCACTGAGTGGGTCTGTTATTATAGTATCTACACAGGGAGAGTCACTGAGTGGGTCTGTTATTATCGTATCTCCACAGGGAGAGTCACTGAGTGTGTCAGTTATTATAGTATCTCCACAGGGAGAGTCACTGAGTGGGTCTGTTATTATAGTATCTCCACAGGGAGAGTCACTGAGTGGGTCTGTTATTATAGTATCTCCACAGGGAGAGTCAGTGAGTGGGTCTGTTATTATAGTATCTCCACAGGGAGAGTCACTGAGTGGGTCTGTTATTATAGTATCTCCACATGGAGAGTCACTGAGTGAGTCTGCTATTATAGTATCTCCACAGGGAGAGTCACTGAGTGGTTCTGTTATTATAGTATCTCCACAGGGAGAGTCACTGAGTGGGTCTGTTATTATAGTATCTCCACAGGGAGAGTCACTGAGTGGGTCTGTTATTATAGTATCTCCACAGGGAGAGTCACTGAGTGGGTCTGTTATTATAGTATCTCCACAGGGAGAGTCACTGAGTGAGTCTGTTATTATAGTATCTCCACAGGGAGAGTCACTGAGTGGGTCTGTTATTATAGTATCTACACAGGGAGAGTCACTGAGTGGGTCTGTTATTATCGTATCTCCACAGGGAGAGTCACTGAGTGTGACAGTTATTATAGTATCTCCACAGGGAGAGTCACTGAGTGGGTCTGTTATTATAGTATCTCCACAGGGAGAGTCACTGAGTGGGTCTATTATTATAGTATCTCCACAGGGAGAGTCACTGAGTAGGTCTGTTATTATAGTATCTACACAGGGAGAGTCACTGAGTTGGTCTGTTATTATCGTATCTCCACAGGGAGAGTCACTGAGTGTGTCAGTTATTATAGTATCTCCACAGGGAGAGTCACTGAGTGGGTCTGTTATTATAGTATCTCCACAGGGAGAGTCACTGAGTGAGTCTGTTATTATAGTATCTCCACAGGGAGAGTCACTGAGTGGGTCTGTTATTATAGTATCTACACAGGGAGAGTCACTGAGTGGGTCTGTTATTATCGTATCTCCACAGGGAGAGTCACTGAGTGTGTCAGTTATTATAGTATCTCCACAGGGAGAATCACTGAGTGGGTCTGTTATTATAGTATCTCCACAGGGAGAGTCACTGAGTGGGTCTGTTATTATAGTATCTCCACAGGGAGAGTCAGTGAGTGGGTCTGTTATTATAGTATCTCCACAGGGAGAGTCACTGAGTGGGTCTGTTATTATAGTATCACCACATGGAGAGTCACTGAGTGAGTCTGTTATTATAGTATCTCCACAGGGAGAGTCACTGAGTGGTTCTGTTATTATATTATCTCCACAGATAGAGTCACTGAGTGGGTCTGTTATTCTGGTATCTCCACAGGGAGAGTCACTGAGTGGGTCTGTTATTATAGTATCTCCACAGGGAGAGTCACTGAGTGGGTCTATAATTACAGTATCTCCACAGGGAGAGTCACTGAGTGGGTCTGTTATTATAGTATCTCCACATGGAGAGTCACTGAGTGAGTCTGTTATTATAGTATCTCCACAGGGAGAGTCACTGAGTGGTTCTGTTATTATAGTATCTCCACAGGGAGAGTCACTGAGTGGGTCTGTTATTCTAGTATCTCCACAGGGAGAGTCACTGAGTGGGTCTGTTATTATAGTATCTCCACAGGGAGAGTCACTGAGTGGGTCTGTTATTATAGTATCTCCACAGGGAGAGTCACTGAGTGGGTCTGTTATTATAGTATCTCCACAGGGAGAGTCACTGAGTGGGTCTGTTATTCTAGTATCTCCACAGGGAGAGTCACTGAGTGAGTCTGTTATTATAGTATCTCCACATGGAGAGTCACTGAGTGAGTCTGCTATTATAGTATCTCCACAGGGAGAGTCACTGAGTGGTTCTGTTATTATAGTATCTCCACAGGGAGAGTCACTGAGTGGGTCTGTTATTATAGTATCTCCACAGGGAGAGTCACTGAGTGGGTCTGTTATTATAGTATCTCCACAGGGAGAGTCACTGAGTGGGTCTGTTATTATAGTATCTCCACAGGGAGAGTCACTGAGTGAGTCTGTTATTATAGTATCTCCACAGGGAGAGTCACTGAGTGGGTCTGTTATTATAGTATCTACACAGGGAGAGTCACTGAGTGGGTCTGTTATTATCGTATCTCCACAGGGAGAGTCACTGAGTGTGTCAGTTATTATAGTATCTCCACAGGGAGAGTCACTGAGTGGGTCTGTTATTATAGTATCTCCACAGGGAGAGTCACTGAGTGGGTCTGTTATTATAGTATCTCCACAGGGAGAGTCACTGAGTAGGTCTGTTATTATAGTATCTACACAGGGAGAGTCACTGAGTTGGTCTGTTATTATCGTATCTCCACAGGGAGAGTCACTGAGTGTGTCAGTTATTATAGTATCTCCACAGGGAGAGTCACTGAGTGGGTCTGTTATTATAGTATCTCCACAGGGAGAGTCACTGAGTGGGTCTGTTATTATAGTATCTCCACAGGGAGAGTCACTGAGTGGGTCTGTTATTATAGTATCTACACAGGGAGAGTCACTGAGTGGGTCTGTTATTATCGTATCTCCACAGGGAGAGTCACTGAGTGTATCAGTTATTATAGTATCTCCACAGGGAGAATCACTGAGTGGGTCTGTTATTATAGTATCTCCACAGGGAGAGTCACTGAGTGGGTCTGTTATTATAGTATCTCCACAGGGAGAATCAGTGAGTGGGTCTGTTATTATAGTATCTCCACAGGGAGAGTCACTGAGTGGGTCTGTTATTATAGTATCTCCACAGGGAGAGTCACTGAGTGGGTCTGTTATTATAGTATCTCCACATGGAGAGTCACTGAGTGAGTCTGTTATTATAGTATCTCCACAGGGAGAGTCACTGAGTGGTTCTGTTATTATAGTATCTCCACAGATAGAGTCACTAAGTGGGTCTGTTATTCTGGTATCTCCACAGGGAGAGTCACTGAGTGGGTCTGTTATTATAGTATCTCCACAGGGAGAGTCACTGAGTGGGTCTATAATTACAGTATCTCCACAGGGAGAGTCACTGAGTGGTTCTGTTATTATAGTATCTCCACAGGGAGAGTCACTGAGTGGGTCTGTTATTATAGTATCTCCACATGGGGAGTCACTGAGTGAGTCTGTTATTATAGTATCTCCACAGGGAGAGTCACTGAGTGGTTCTGTTATTATAGTATCTCCACAGGGAGAGTCACTGAGTGGGTCTGTTATTCTAATATCTCCACAGGGAGAGTCACTGAGTGGGTCTGTTATTATAGTATCTCCACAGGGAGAGTCACTGAGTGGGTCTGTTATTATAGTATCTCCACAGGGAGAGTCACTGAGTGGCTCTGTTATTATAGTATCTCCACAGGGAGAGTCACTGAGTGGGTCTGTTATTCTAGTATCTCCACAGGGAGAGTCACTGAGTGAGTCTGTTATTATAGTATCTCCACAGGGAGAGTCACTGAGTGGGTCTGTTATTATAGTATCTCCACAGGGAGAGTCACTGAGTGGGTCTGTTATTATAGTATCTCCACATGGAGAGTCACTGAGTGAGTCTGTTATTATAGTATCTCCACTGGGACAGTCACTGAGTGGGTCTGTTATTATAGTATCTCCACAGGGAGAGTCACTGACTGGGTCTGTTATTATAGTATCACCACTGGGAGATTCACTGAGTGGGTCTGTTATTATAGTATCTCCACAGGGAGAGTCACTGAGTGGGTCTGTTATTATAGTATCTCCACAGGGAGAGTCACTGAATGGGTCTGTTATTATAGTATCTCCACAGGGAGAGTCATTGATTGGGTCTGTTATTATAGTATCTCCACAGGGAGAGTCACTGAGTGGGTCTGTTATTATAGTCTCTCCACAGGGAGAGTCACTGAGTGGGTCTGTTATTATAGTATCTCCACAGGGAGAGTCACTGACTGGGTCTGTTATTATAGTATCTCCACAGGGAGAGTCACTGAGTGGGTCTGTTATTATAGTATCTCCACAGGGAGAGTCACTGAGTGGGTCTATAATTATAGTATCTCCACAGGGAGAGTCACTGAGTGGGTCTGTTATTATAGTATTTCCACAGGGAGAGTCACTGAGTGAGTCTGTTATTATTGTATCTCCACAGGGAGAGTCACAGAGTGGGTCTGTTATTATAGTATCTCCACTGGGAGAGTCACTGAGTGGGTCTGTTATTATAGTATCTCCACAGGGAGAGTCACTGAGTGGGTCTGTTTTTATAGTATCTCTACAGGGAGAGTCACTGAGTGGGTCTGTTATTATAGTATCTCCACAGGGAGAGTCACTGAGTGGGTCTGTTATTATAGTATCTCCACAGGGAGAGTCACTGAGTGGGTCTGTTATAATAGTATCTCCACAGTGAGAGTCACTGAGTGGGTCTGTTATTATAGTATCTCCACAGGGAGAGTCACTGAGTGGGTCTTATTATAGTATCTCCACAGGGAGAGTCACTGAGTGGGTCTGTTATTATAGTATCTCCACAGGGAGAGTCACTGAGTGGGTCTGTTATTATAGTATCTCCACAGGGAGAGTCACTGAGTCGGTCTGTTATTATAGTATCTCCACAGGGAGAGTCACTGAGTGGGTCTGTTATTATAGTATCTCCACAGGGAGAGTCACTGAGTGGGTCTGTTATTATAGTATCTCCACAGGGAGAGTCACTGAGTGAGTCTTTTATTATAGTATCTCCACTGGGAGAGTCACTGAGTGGGTCTGTTATTATAGTATCTCCACAGGGAGAGTCACTGATTGGGTCTGTTATTATAGTATCTCCACAGGGAGAGTCACTGAGTGAATCTGTTATTATTGTATCTTCACAGGGAGAGTCACTGAGTGGGTCTGTTATTATTGTATCTCCACAGGGAGAGTCACTTAGTGGGTCTGTTATTATAGTATCTCCACAGGGACAGTCACTGAGTGGGTCTGTTATTATAGTATCTCCACAGGGAGAGTCACTGAGTGGGTCTGTTATTATAGTATCTCCACATGGAGAGTCACTGAGTGAGTCTGTTATTATAGTATCTCCACAGGGAGAGTCACTGAGTGGGTCTGTTATTATAGTATCTCCACAGGGAGAGTCACTGAGTGGGTCTGTTATTATAGTATCTCCACAGGGAGAGTCACTGAGTGGGTCTGTTATTATAGTATCTCCACAGGGAGAGTCACTGAATGGGTCTGTTATTATAGTATCTCCACAGGGAGAGTCATTGATTGGGTCTGTTATTATAGTATCTCCACAGGGAGAGTCACTGAGTGGGTCTGTTATTATAGTCTCTCCACAGGGAGAGTCACTGAGTGGGTCTGTTATTATAGTATCTCCACAGGGAGAGTCACTGACTGGGTCTGTTATTATAGTATCTCCACAGGGAGAGTCACTGAGTGGGTCTGTTATTATAGTATCTCCACAGGGAGAGTCACTGAGTGGGTCTATAATTATAGTATCTCCACAGGGAGAGTCACTGAGTGGGTCTGTTATTATAGTATTTCCACAGGGAGAGTCACTGAGTGAGTCTGTTATTATTGTATCTCCACAGGGAGAGTCACAGAGTGGGTCTGTTATTATAGTATCTCCACAGGGAGAGTCACTGAGTGGGTCTGTTATTATAGTATCTCCACAGGGAGAGTCACTGAGTGGGTCTGTTTTTATAGTATCTCTACAGGGAGAGTCACTGAGTGGGTCTGTTATTATAGCATCTCCACAGGGAGAGTCACTGAGTGGGTCTGTTATTATAGTATCTCCACAGGGAGAGTCACTGAGTGGGTCTGTTATAATAGTATCTCCACAGTGAGAGTCACTGAGTGGGTCTGTTATTATAGTATCTCCACAGGGAGAGTCACTGAGTGGGTCTTATTATAGTATCTCCACAGGGAGAGTCACTGAGTGGGTCTGCTATTATTGTATCTCCACAGGGAGAGTCACTGAGTGGTTCAGTTATTATAGTATCTCCACAGGGAGAGTCACTGAGTGGGTCTGTTATTATAGTATCTCCACAGGGAGAGTCACTGAGTGGGTCTGTTATTATAGTATCTCCACAGGGAGAGTCACTGAGTGAGTCTGTTATTATAGTATCTCCACAGGGAGAGTCACTGAGTGGGTCTGTTATTATAGTATCTCCACATGGAGAGTCACTGAGTGAGTCTTTTATAATAGTATCTCCACTGGGAGAGTCACTGAGTGGGTCTGTTATTATAGTATCTCCACAGGGAGAGTCACTGATTGGGTCTGTTATTATAGTATCTCCACAGGGAGAGTCACTGAGTGAATCTGTTATTATTGTATCTTCACAGGGAGAGTCACTGCGTGGGTCTGTTATTATAGTATCTCCACAGGGAGAGTCACTGAGTGGGTCTGTTATTATAGTATCTCCACAGGGAGAGTCACTGAGTGGGTCTGTTATTATAGTATCTCCACAGGGAGAGTCACTGAGTGGGTCTGTTATTATAGAATCTCCACAGGGAGAGTCACTGAGTGGGTCGGTTATTATAGTATCTCCACATGGAGAGTCACTGAGTGAGTCTGTTATTATAGTATCTCCACAGGGAGAGTCACTGAGTGGGTCTGTTATTATAGTATCTCCACAGGGAGAGTCACTGAGTGGGTCTGTTATTATAGTATCTCCACAGGGAGAGTCACTGAGTCGGTCTGTTATTATAGTATCTCCACAGGGAGAGTCACTGATTGGGTCTGTTATTATAGTATCTCCACAGGGAGAGTCACTGAGTGAATCTGTTATTATTGTATCTTCACAGGGAGAGTCACTGAGTGGGTCTGTTATTATTGTATCTCCACAGGGAGAGTCACTTAGTGGGTCTGTTATTATAGTATCTCCACAGGGACAGTCACTGAGTGGGTCTGTTATTATAGTATCTCCACAGGGAGAGTCACTGAGTGGGTCTGTTATTATAGTATCTCCACATGGAGAGTCACTGAGTGAGTCTGTTATTATAGTATCTCCACAGGGAGAGTCACTGTGTGGGTCTGTTATTATAGTATCTCCACAGGGAGAGTCACTGAGTGGGTCTGTTATTATAGTATCTCCACAGGGAGAGTCACTGAGTCGGTCTGTTATTATAGTATCTCCACAGGGAGAGTCACTGAGTGGGTCTGTTATTATAGTATCTCCACAGGGAGAGTCACTGAGTGGGTCTGTTATTATAGTATCTCCACAGGGAGAGTCAATGAGTGGGTCTGTTATTCTAGTATCTCCACAGGGAGAGTCACTGAGTGAGTCTGTTATTATAGTATCTCCACAGGGAGAGTCACTGAGTGGGTCTGTTATTATAGTATCTCCACAGGGAGAGTCACTGAGTGGGTCTGTTATTATTGTATCTCCACATGGAGAGTCACTGAGTGAGTCTGTTATTATAGTATCTCCACTGGGAGAGTCACTGAGTGGGTCTGTTATTATAGTATCTCCACAGGGAGAGTCACTGATTGGGTCTGTTATTATAGTATCTCCACAGGGAGAGTCACTAAGTGGGTCTGTTATTATTGTATCTCCACAGGGAGAGTCACTGAGTGGGTCTGTTATTATAGTATCTCCACAGGGAGAGTCACTGAGTGGGTCTGTTATTATAGTATCTCCACAGGGAGAGTCACTGAGTGGGTCTGTTATTATAGTATCTCCACAGGGAGAGTCACTGATTGGGTCTGTTATTATAGTATCTCCACAGGGAGGGTCACTAAGTGGGTCTGTTATTATTGTATCTCCACAGGGAGAGTCACTGAGTGGGTCTGTTATTATAGTATCTCCACATGGAGAGTCACTGAGTGAGTCTTTTATAATAGTATCTCCACTGGGAGAGTCACTGAGTGGGTCTGTTATTATAGTATCTCCACAGGGAGAGTCACTGATTGGGTCTGTTATTATAGTATCTCCACAGGGAGAGTCACTGAGTGAATCTGTTATTATTGTATCTTCACAGGGAGAGTCACTGCGTGGGTCTGTTATTATAGTATCTCCACAGGGAGAGTCACTGAGTGGGTCTGTTATTATAGTATCTCCACAGGGAGAGTCACTGAGTGGGTCTGTTATTATAGTATCTCCACAGGGAGAGTCACTGAGTGGGTCTGTTATTATAGAATCTCCACAGGGAGAGTCACTGAGTGGGTCGGTTATTATAGTATCTCCACATGGAGAGTCACTGAGTGAGTCTGTTATTATAGTATCTCCACAGGGAGAGTCACTGAGTGGGTCTGTTATTATAGTATCTCCACAGGGAGAGTCACTGAGTGGGTCTGTTATTATAGTATCTCCACAGGGAGAGTCACTGAGTCGGTCTGTTATTATAGTATCTCCACAGGGAGAGTCACTGAGTGGGTCTGTTATTATAGTATCTCCACAGGGAGAGTCACTGAGTGGGTCTGTTATTATAGTATCTCCACAGGGAGAGTCACTGAGTGAGTCTTTTATTATAGTATCTCCACTGGGAGAGTCACTGAGTGGGTCTGTTATTATAGTATCTCCACAGGGAGAGTCACTGATTGGGTCTGTTATTATAGTATCTCCACAGGGAGAGTCACTGAGTGAATCTGTTATTATTGTATCTTCACAGGGAGAGTCACTGAGTGGGTCTGTTATTATTGTATCTCCACAGGCAGAGTCACTTAGTGGGTCTGTTATTATAGTATCTCCACAGGGACAGTCACTGAGTGGGTCTGTTATTATAGTATCTCCACAGGGAGAGTCACTGAGTGGGTCTGTTATTATAGTATCTCCACATGGAGAGTCACTGAGTGAGTCTGTTATTATAGTATCTCCACAGGGAGAGTCACTGCGTGGGTCTGTTATTATAGTATCTCCACAGGGAGAGTCACTGAGTGGGTCTGTTATTATAGTATCTCCACAGGGAGAGTCACTGAGTCGGTCTGTTATTATAGTATCTCCACAGGGAGAGTCACTGAGTGGGTCTGTTATTATAGTATCTCCACAGGGAGAGTCACTGAGTGGGTCTGTTATTATAGTATCTCCACAGGGAGAGTCAATGAGTGGGTCTGTTATTCTAGTATCTCCACAGGGAGAGTCACTGAGTGAGTCTGTTATTATAGTATCTCCACAGGGAGAGTCACTGAGTGGGTCTGTTATTATAGTATCTCCACAGGGAGAGTCACTGAGTGGGTCTGTTATTATTGTATCTCCACATGGAGAGTCACTGAGTGAGTCTGTTATTATAGTATCTCCACTGGGAGAGTCACTGAGTGGGTCTGTTATTATAGTATCTCCACAGGGAGAGTCACTGATTGGGTCTGTTATTATAGTATCTCCACAGGGAGAGTCACTAAGTGGGTCTGTTATTATTGTATCTCCACAGGGAGAGTCACTGAGTGGGTCTGTTATTATAGTATCTCCACAGGGAGAGTCACTGAGTGGGTCTGTTATTATAGTATCTCCACAGGGAGAGTCACTGTGTGGGTCTGTTATTATATTATCTCCACAGGGAGAGTCACTGAGTGGGTCTGTTATTATAGTATCTCCACAGGGAGAGTCACTGTGTGGGTCTATTATTATAGTATCTCCACAGGGAGAGTCACTGAGTGGGTCTGTTATGATAGTATCTCCACAGGGAGAGTCACTGAGTGGGTCTGTTATTTTAGTATCTCCACAGGGAGAGTCACTGAGTGGGTCTGTTATTATAGTATCTCCACAGGGAGAGTCACTGACTGGGTATGTTATTATAGTATCACCACAGGGAGTGTCACTGAGTGGGTCTGTTATTATAGTATCTCCACAGGGAGAGTCACTGAGTGTTTCTGTTATTATAGTATCTCCACAGCGAGAGTCACTGAGTGGGTCTGTTATTATAGTATCTCCACAGGGAGAGTCAATGAGTGGGTCTGTTATTATAGTATCTCCACAGGGAGAGTCACTGAGTGGGTCTGTTATTATAGTCTCTCCACAGGGAGAGTCACTGAGTGGGTCTGTTATTATAGTATCTCCACAGGGAGAGTCACTGACTGGGTCTGTTATTATAGTATCTCCACAGGGAGAGTCACTGAGTGGGTCTGTTATTATAGTATCTCCACAGGGAGAGTCACTGAGTGTGTCTATAATTATAGTATCTCCACAGGGAGAGTCACTGAGTGGGTCTGGTATTATAGTATCTCCACAGGGAGAGTCACTGAGTGGGTCTTATTATAGTATCTCCACAGGGAGAGTCACTGAGTGGGTCTGCTATTATTGTATCTCCACAGGGAGAGTCACTGAGTGGGTCTGTTATTACAGTATCTCCACAGGGAGAGTCACTGAGTGGGTCTGTTATTATAGTATCTCCACAGGGAGAGTCACTGAGTGGGTCTTATTATAGTATCTCCACAGGGAGAGTCACTGAGTGGGTCTGCTATTATTGTATCTCCACAGGGAGAGTCACTGAGTGGGTCTGTTATTACAGTATCTCCACAGGGAGAGTCACTGAGTGGGTCTGTTATTATAGTATCTCCACAGGTAGAGTCACTGAGTGGGTCTGTTATTATAGTATCTCCACAGGGAGAGTCACTGAGTGGGTCTGTTATTATAGCATCTCCACAGGGAGAGTCACTGAGTGGGTCTATAATTATAGTATCTCCACAGGGAGAGTCACTGAGTGGGTCTGTTATTATAGTATCTCCACAGGGAGAGTCACTGAGTGAGTCTGTTATTATAGTATCTCCACAGGGAGAGTCACTGAGTGGGTCTGTTATAATAGTATCTCCACATGGAGAGTCACTGAGTGAGTCTGTTATTGTAGTATCTCCACTGGGAGAGTCACTGAGTGGGTCTGTTATTATAGTATCGCCACAGGGAGAGTCACTGATTGGGTCTGTTATTATAGTATCTCCACAGGGAGAGTCACTAAGTGGGTCTGTTATTATTGTATCTCCACAGGGAGAGTCACTAAATGGGTCTGTTATTATAGTATCTCCACAGGGAGAGTCACTGATTGAGTCTGTTATTATAGTATCTCCACAGGGAGAGTCACTAAGTTGGTCTGTTATTATAGTATCTCCACATGGAGAGTCACTAAGTGGGTCTGTTATTATAGTATCTCCACAGGGAGAGTCACTGAGTGGGTCTGTTATTATAGTATCTCCACAGGGAGAGTCACTGAGTGGGTCTGTTATTATAGTCTCTCCACAGGGAGAGTCACTGAGTGGGTCTGTTATTATAGTATCTCCACAGGGAGAGTCACTGAGTGGGTCTGTTATTATAGAATCACCATAGGGAGAGTCACTGAGTGGGTCTGTTATTATAGTATCTCCACAGGGAGAGTCACTGAGTGGGTCTGTTATTATAGTATCTCCACCGGGAGAGTCTCTGAGTGGGTATGTTATTATTGTATCTCCACAGGGAGAGTCACTAAGTGGGTCTGTTATTATAGTATCTCCACAGGGAGAGTCACTGATTGGGTCTGTTATTATAGTATCTCCAAAGGGAGAGAACTAAGTTGGTCTGTTATTATAGTATCTCCACATGGAGAGTCACTGAGTGGGTCTGTTATTATTGTATCTCCACAGGGAGAGTCTCTAAGTGGGTCTGTTATTATAGTATCTCCACAGGGAGAGTCACTGAGTGGGTCTGTTATTATAGTATCTCCACAGGGAGAGTCACTGAGTGGGTCTTTTATTATAGTCTCTCCACAGGGAGAGTCACTGAGTGGGTCTGTTATTATAGTATCTCCACAGGGAGAGTCACTGAGTGGGTCTGTTATTATAGATTCACCATAGGGAGAGTCACTGAGTGGGTCTGTTATTATAGTATCTCCACAGGGAGAGTCACTGAGTGGGTCTGTTATTATAGTCTCTCCACAGGGAGAGTCTCTGAGTGGGTCTGTTATTATTGTATCTCCACAGGGAGAGTCACTGAGTGGGTCTATAATTATAGTATCTCCACAGGGAGAGTCACTGAGTGGGTCTGTTATTATAGTATCTCCACAGGGAGAGTCACTGAGTGAGTCTGTTATTATAGCATCTCCACAGGGAGAGTCACTGAGTGGGTCTGTTATTATAGTATCTCCACAGGGAGAGTCACTGAATGAGTCTGTTATTATTGTATCTCCACAGGGAGAGTCACTGAGTGGGTCTGTTATTATAGTATCTCCACAGGGAGAGTCACTGAGTGGGTCTGTTATTATAGTATCTCCACAGGGAGAGTCACTGAGTGGGTCTGTTATCATAGTATCTCCACAGGGAGATTCACTGAGTGGGTCTGTTATTATAGTCTCTCCACAGGGAGAGTCACTGAGTGGGTCTGTTATTATAGTATCTCCACAGGGAGAGTCATTGAGTGGGTATGTTATTATAGTATCTCCACAGGGAGAGTCAGTGAGTCGGTCTGTTATTATAGTATCTCCACAGGGAGAGTCACTGAGTGGGTCTGTTATTATAGTATCTCCACAGGGAGAGTCACTGAGTGGGTCTGTTATTATTGTATCTCCACAGGGACAGTCACTGATTGGGTCTGTTATTATAGTATCTCCACAGGGAGAGTCACTAAGTGGGTCTGTTATTATTGTATCTCCACAGGGAGAGTCACTAAGTGGGTCTGTTATTATAGTATCTCCACAGGGAGAGTCACTGATTGGGTCTGTTATTATAGTATCTCCACAGGGAGAGTCACTAAGTTGGTCTGTTATTATAGTATCTCCACATGGAGAGTCACTGAGTGGGTCTGTTATTATAGTATCTCCACAGGGAGACTCACTGAGTGGGTCTGTTATTATAGTATCTCCACAGGGAGAGTCACTGAGTGGGTCTGTTATTATAGTATCTCCACAGGGACAGTCACTGAATGGGTCTGTTATTATAGTATCTCCACAGGGAGAGTCACTAAGTTGTTCTGTTATTATTGTATCTCCACAGGGAGAGTCACTAAGTGGGTCTGTTAATATAGTATCTCCACAGGGAGAGTCACTGATTGGGTCTGTTATTATAGTATCTCCACAGGGAGAGTCACTAAGTTGGTCTGTTATTATAGTATCTCCACATGGTGAGTCACTGATTGGGTCTGTTATTATAGTATCTCCACAGGGAGAGTCACTAAGTGGGTCTGTTATTATAGTATCTCCACAGGGAGAGTCACTGACTGGGTCTGTTATTATAGTATCTCCACAGGGAGAGTCACTGAGTGGGTCTGTTATTATAGTCTCTCCACAGGGAGAGTCACTGAGTGGGTCTGTTATTATAGTATCTCCACCGGGAGAGTCACTGAGTGGGTCTGTTATTATTGTATCTCCACAGGGAGAGTCACTGAGTGGGTCTGTTATTATAGTATCTCCACAGGGAGAGTCACTGAGTGGTTCTATAATTATAGTATCTCCACAGGGAGAGTCACTGAGTGGGTCTGTTATTATAGTATCTCCACAGGGAGAGTCACTGAGTGGGTCTGTTATTATAGTATCTCCACAGGGAGAGTCACTGAGTCGGTCTATAATTATAGTATCTCCACAGGGAGAGTCACTGAGTGGGTCTGTTATTATAGTATCTCCACAGGGAGAGTCACTGAGTGGGTCTGTTATTATAGTATCTCCACAGGGAGAGTCTCTGAGTGGGTCTGTTATTATTGTATCTCCACAGGGAGAGTCACTGAGTGGGTCTATAATTATAGTATCTCCACAGGGAGAGTCACTGAGTGGGTCTGTTATTATAGTATCTCCACAGGGAGAGTCACTGAGTGAGTCTGTTATTATAGTATCTCCACAGGGAGAGTCACTGAGTGGGTCTGTTATTATAGTATCTCCACAGGGAGAGTCACTGAGTGAGTCTGTTATTATTGTATCTCCACAGGGAGAGTCACTGAGTGGTTCTGTTATTATAGTATCTTCACAGGGAGAGTCACTGAGTGGGTCTGTTATTATAGTATCTCCACAGGGAGAGTCACTGAGTGGGTCTGTTATCATAGTATCTCCACAGGGAGAGTCACTGAGTGGGTCTGTTATTATAGTATCTCCACAGGGAGAGTCACTGAGTGGGTCTGTTATTATAGTATCTCCACAGGGAGAGTCCTTGAGTGGGTCTGTTATTATAGTATCTCCACAGGGAGAGTCAGTGAGTGGGTCTGTTATTATAGTATCTCCACAGGGAGAGTCACTGAGTGGGTCCGTTATTATAGTATCTCCACAGGGAGAGTCACTGAGTGGGTCTGTTATTATAGTATCTCCACAGGGACAGTCACTGAGTGGGTCTGTTATTATAGTATCTCCACAGTGAGAGTCACTGAGTGGGTCTGTTATTATAGTATCTCCACAGGGAGAGTCACTGAGTGGGTCTGTTATAATAGTATCTCCACTTGGAGAGTCACTGAGTGAGTCTGTTATTATAGTATCTCCACAGGGAGAGTCACTGAGTGGGTCTGTTATTATAGTATCTCCACAGGGAGAGTCACTGAGTGGGTCTGTTATTATAGTATCTCCACAGGGAGAGTCACTGAGTGGGTCTGTTATTGTAGTATCTCCACAGGGAGAGTCACTGAGTGGGTCTGTTATTATAGTATCTCCACAGGGAGAGTCACCGAGTGGGTCTGTTATTATAGTATCTCCACAGGGAGAGTCACTGAGTGATTCTGTTATTATTGTATCTCCACATGGGAGAGTCACTGAGTGGGTCTGTTATTATAGTATCTCCACAGGGAGAGTCACTGAGTGGGTCTGTTATTATAGTATCTCCACATGGAGAGTCACTGAGTGAGACTGTTATTATAGTATCTCCACTGGGAGAGTCACTGAGTGGGTCTGTTATTATAGTATCTCCACAGGGAGAGTCACTGATTGGGTCTGTTATGAGAGTATCTCCACAGGGAGAGTCACTGAGTGGGTCTGTTATTATTGTATCTCCACAGGGAGAGTCACGAAGTGGGTCTGTTATTATGTATCTCCACAGGGAGAGTCACTGATTGGGTCTGTTATTATAGTATCTCCACAGGGAGCGTCACTAAGTGGGTCTGTTATTATAGTATCTCCACAGGGAGAGTCACTGAGTGAGTCTGTTATTATTGTATCTCCACAGGGAGAGTCACTGAGTGGGTCTGTTATTATAGTATCTCCACAGGGAGAGTCACTGAGTGGGTCTGTTATTATAGTATCTCCACAGGGAGAGTCACTGAGTGGGTCTGTTATCATAGTATCTCCACAGGGAGAGTCACTGAGTGGATCTGTTATTATAGTATCTCCACAGGGAGAGTCACTGAGTGGGTCTGTTATTATAGTATCTCCACAGGGAGAGTCATTGAGTGGGTCTGTTATTATAGTATCTCCACAGGGAGAGTCAGTGAGTGGGTCTGTTATTATAGTATCTCCACAGGGAGAGTCACTGAGTGGGTCTGTTATTATAGTATCTCCACAGGGACAGTCACTGAGTGGGTCTGTTATTATAGTATCTCCACAGTGAGAGTCACTGAGTGGGTCTGTTATTATAGTATCACCACAGGGAGAGTCACTGAGTGGGTCTGTTATTATAGTATCTCCACATGGAGAGTCACTGAGTGAGTCTGTTATTATAGTATCTCCACAGGGAGAGTCACTGAGTGGGTCTGTTATTATAGTATCTCCACAGGGAGAGTCACTGAGTGGGTCTGTTATTATAGTATCTCCACAGGGAGAGTCACTGAGTGGGTCTGTTATTATAGTATCTCCACAGGGAGAGTCACTGAGTGGGTCTGTTATTATAGTATCTCCACAGGGAGAGTCACTGAGTGGGTCTGTTATTATAGTATCTCCACAGGGTGAGTCACTGAGTGAGTCTGTTATTATAGTATCTCCACATGGGAGAGTCACTGAGTGGGTCTGTTATTATAGTATCTCCACAGGGAGACTCACTGAGTGGGTCTGTTATTATAGTATCTCCACATGGAGAGTCACTGAGTGAGTCTGTTATTATAGTATCTCCACTGGGAGAGTCACTGAGTGGGTCTGTTATTATAGTATCTCCACAGGGAGAGTCACTGATTGGGTCTGTTCTGAGAGTATCTCCACAGGGAGAGTCACTAAGTGGGTCTGTTATTATTGTATCTCCACAGGGAGAGTCACTAAGTGGGTCTGTTATTATAGTATCTCCACAGGGAGAGTCACTGATTGGGTCTGTTATTATAGTATCTCCACAGGGAGAGTCACTGAGTGGGTCTGTTATTATAGTATCTCCACATGGAGAGTCACTGAGTGGGTCTGTTATTATTGTATCTCCACACGGAGAGTCACTAAGTGGGTCTGTTATTATAGTATCTCCACAGGGAGAGTCACTGAGTGGGTCTGTTATTATAGTATCTCCACAGGGAGAGTCACAGAGTGGGTCTGTTATTACAGTATCTCCACATAGAGAGTCACTGACTGGGTCTGTTATTATAGTATCACCACAGGGAGAGTCACTGAGTGGGTCTGTTATTATAGTATCTCCACAGGGAGAGTCACTGAGTGAGTCTGTTATTATAGTATCTCCACAGGGAGAGTCACTGAGTGGGTCTGTTATAATAGTATCTCCACATGGAGAGTCACTGATTGGGTCTGTTATTATAGTATCTCCACAGGGAGAGTCACTGAGTGGGCCTGTTATAATAGTATCTCCACATGGAGAGTCACTGATTGGGTCTGTTATTATATTATCTCCACAGGGAGGGTCACTGAGTGGGTCTGTTATAATAGTATCTCCACATGGAGAGTCACTGATTGGGTCTATTATTATAGTATCACCACAGGGAGCGTCACTGAGTGGGTCTGTTAAAATAGTATCTCCACATGGAGAGTCACTGAGTGGGTCTGTTATTATAGTATCTCCACTGGGAGAGTCACTGAGTGGGTCTGTTATTATAGTATCTCCACAGGGAGAGTCACTGATTGGGTCTGTTATTATAGTATCTCCACAGGGACAGTCACTAAGTGGGTCTGTTATTATAGTATCTCCACAGGGAGAGTCACTGATTGGGTCTGTTATTATAGTATCTCCACAGGGAGAGTCACTAAGTTGGTCTGTTATTATAGTATCTCCACATGGAGAGTCACTGAGTGGGTCTGTTATTATTGTATCTCCACAGGGAGAGTCACTAAGTGGGTCTGTTATTATAGTATCTCCACAGGGAGAGTCACTGAGTGGGTCTGTTATTATAGTATCTCCACAGGGAGAGTCACTGAGTGGGTCTGTTATTATAGTCTCTCCACAGGGAGAGTCACTGAGTGGGTCTGTTATTATAGTATCTCCACAGGGAGAGTCACTGAGTGGGTCTGTTATTATAGTATCACCATAGGGAGAGTCACTGAGTGGGTCTGTTATTATAGTATCTCCACAGGGAGAGTCACTGAGTGGGTCTGTTATTATAGTATCTCCACAGGGAGTGTCTCTGAGTGGGTCTGTTATTATTGTATCTCCACAGGGAGAGTCACTGAGTGGGTCTATAATTATAGTATCTCCACAGGGAGAGTCACTGAGTGGGTCTGTTATTATAGTATCTCCACAGGGAGAGTCACTGAGTGAGTCTGTTATTATAGTATCTCCACAGGGAGAGTCACTGAGTGGGTCTGTTATTACAGTATCTCCACAGGGAGAGTCACTGAGTGAGTCTGTTATTATTGTATCTCCACAGGGAGAGTCACTGAGTGGGTCTGTTATTATAGTATCTCCACAGGGAGAGTCACTGAGTGGGTCTGTTATTATAGTATCTCCACAGGGAGAGTCACTGAGTGGGTCTGTTATCATAGTATCTCCACAGGGAGAGTCACTGAGTGGGTCTGTTATTATAGTATCTCCACAGGGAGAGTCACTGAGTGGGTCTGTTATTAGAGTATCTCCACAGGGAGAGTCACTGAGTGGGTCTGTTATTATAGTATCTCCACAGGGAGAGTCACTGAGTGGTTCTGTTATTATAGTATCTCCACAGGGACAGTCACTGATTGGGTCTGTTATTATAGTATCTCCACAGGGAGAGTCACTAAGTGGGTCTGTTATTATTGTATCTCCACAGGGAGAGTCACTGATTGGGTCTGTTATTATAGTATCTCCACAGGGAGAGTCACTAAGTTGGTCTGTTATTATAGTATCTCCACATGGAGAGTCACTGAGTGGGTCTGTTAATATTGTATCTCCACAGGGAGAGTCACTAAGTGCGTCTGTTATTATAGTATCTCCACAGGGAGAGTCACTGACTGGGTCTGTTATTATAGTATCTCCACAGGGAGAGTCACTGAGTGGGTCTGTTATTATAATCTCTCCACAGGGAGAGTCACTGAGTGGGTCTGTTATTATAGTATCTCCACAGGGAGAGTCACTGAGTGGGTCTGTTATTATTGTATCTCCACAGGGAGAGTCACTGAGTGGGTCTGTTATTATAGTATCTCCACAGGGAGAGTCACTGAGTGGGTCTATAATTATAGTATCTCCACAGGGAGAGTCACTGAGTGGGTCTGTTATTATAGTATCTCCACAGGGAGAGTCACTGAGTGGGTCTGTTATTATAGTATCTCCACAGGGAGAGTCTCTGAGTGAGTCTGTTATTATTGTATCTCCACAGGGAGAGTCACTGAGTGGGTCTATAATTATAGTATCTCCACAGGGATAGTCACTGAGTGGGTCTGTTATTATAGTATCTCCACATGGAGAGTCACTGAGTGAGTCTGTTATTATAGTATCTCCACAGGGAGAGTCACTGAGTGGGTCTGTTATTATAGTATCTCCACAGGGAGAGTCACTGAGTGAGTCTGTTATTATTGTATCTCCACAGGGAGAGTCACTGAGTGGGTCTGTTATTATAGTATCTCCACAGGGAGAGTCACTGAGTGGGTCTGTTATTATAGTATCTCCACAGGAAGAGTCATTGAGTGGGTCTGTTATTATAGTATCTCCACAGGGAGAGTCAGTGAGTGGGTCTGTTATTATAGTATCTCCACAGGGAGAGTCACTGAGTGGGTCTGTTATTATAGTATCTCCACAGGGAGAGTCACTGAGTGGGTCTGTTATTATAGTATCTCCACAGGGACAGTCACTGAGTGGGTCTGTTATTATAGTATCTCCACAGTGAGAGTCACTGAGTGGCTCTGTTATTATAGTATCTCCACAGGGAGAGTCACTGAGTGGGTCTGTTATTATAGTATCTCCACATGGAGAGTCACTGAGTGAGTCTGTTATTATAGTATCTCCACAGGGAGAGTCACTGAGTGGGTCTGTTATTATAGTATCTCCACAGGGAGAGTCACTGAGTGGGTCTGTTATTATTGTATCTCCACAGGGAGAGTCACTGAGTGGATCTGTTATTATTGTATCTCCACAGGGAGAGTCACTGAGTGAGTCTGTTATTATAGTATCTCCACATGGGAGAGTCACTGAGTGGGTCTGTTATTATAGTATCTCCACAGGGAGAGTCACTGAGTGGGTCTGTTATTATAGTATCTCCACAGGGAGAGTCACTGAGTGGGTCTGTTATTATAGTATCTCCACAGGGAGAGTCACTGAGTGAGTCTGTTATTATAGTATCTCCACATGGGAGAGTCACTGAGTGGGTCTGTTATTATAGTATCTCCACAGGGAGACTCACTGAGTGGGTCTGTTATTATAGTATCTCCACAGGGAGAGTCACTGAGTGGGTCTGTTATTATAGTATCTCCACAGGGACAGTCACTGATTTGGTCTGTTTTTATAGTATCTCCACTTGGAGAGTCACTGAGTGGGTCTGTTGTTATTGTATCTCCACAGGGAGAGTCACTAAGTGGGTCTGTTATTATAGTATCTCCACAGGGAGAGTCACTGATTGGGTCTGTTATTATAGTATCTCCACAGGGAGAGTCACTGAGTTGGTCTGTTATTATAGTATCTCCACATGGAGAGTCACTGAGTGGGTCTGTTATTATAGTATCTCCACAGGGACTGTCACTGATTGGGTCTGTTATTATAGTATCTCCACAGGGAGAGTCACTAAGTGGGTCTGTTATTATTGTATCTCCACAGGGAGAGTCACTAAGTGGGTCTGTTATTATAGTATCTCCACAGGGAGAGTCACTGATTGGGTCTGTTATTATAGTATCTCCACAGGGAGAGTCACTGAGTGGGTCTGTTATTATTGTATCTCCACAGGGAGAGTCACTAAGTGGGTCTGTTATTATAGTATCTCCACAGGGAGAGTCACTGACTGGGTATGTTATTATAGTATCTCCACAGGGAGAGTCACTGAGTGGGTCTGTTATTATAGTCTCTCCACAGGGAGAGTCACTGAGTGGGTCTGTTATTATAGTATCTCCACAGGGAGAGTCACTGAGTGGGTCTGTTATTATTGTATCTCCACAGGGAGACTCACTGAGTGGGTCTGTTATTATAGTATCTCCACAGGGAGAGTCACTGAGTGGGTCTGTTATTATAGTCTCTCCACAGGGAGAGTCACTGAGTGGGTCTGTTATTATAGTATCTCCACATGGGAGAGTCACTGAGTGGGTCTGTTATTATAGTATCTCCACAGGGAGACTCACTGAGTTGGTCTGTTATTATAGTATCTCCACAGGGAGAGTCACTGAGTGGGTCTGTTATTATAGTATCTCCACAGGGACAGTCACTGATTGGGTCTGTTTTTATAGTATCTCCACAGGGAGAGTCACTGAGTGGGTCTGTTGTTATTGTATCTCCACAGGGAGAGTCACTAAGTGGGACTGTTATTATAGTATCTCCACAGGGAGAGTCACTGATTGGGTCTGTTATTATAGTATCTCCACAGGGAGAGTCACTAAGTTGGTCTGTTATTATAGTATCTCCACATGGAGAGTCACTGAGTGGGTCTGTTATTATAGTATCTCCACAGGGAGAGTCACTGAGTGGGTCTGTTATTATAGTATCTCCACAGGGAGAGTCACTGAGTGGGTCTGTTATTATAGTATCTCCACAGGGACTGTCACTGATTGGGTCTGTCATTATAGTATCTCCACAGGGAGAGTCACTAAGTGGGTCTGTTATTATTGTATCTCCACAGGGAGAGTCACTAAGTGGGTCTGTTATTATAGTATCTCCACAGGGAGAGTCACTGATTGGGTCTGTTATTATAGTATCTCCACAGGGAGAGTCACTAAGTTGGTCTGTTATTACAGTATCTCCACATGGAGAGTCACTGAGTGGGTCTGTTATTATTGTATCTCCACAGGGAGAGTCACTAAGTGGGTCTGTTATTATAGTATCTCCACAGGGAGAGCCACTGACTGTGTATGTTATTATAGTATCTCCACAGGGAGAGTCACTGAGTGGGTCTGTTATTATAGTCTCTCCACAGGGAGAGTCACTGAGTGGGTCTGTTATTATAGTATCTCCACAGGGAGAGTCACTGAGTGGGTCTGTTATTATTGTATCTCCACAGGGAGAGTCACTGAGTGGGTCTGTTATTATAGTATCTCCACAGGGAGAGTCACTGAGTGGGTCTATAATTATAGTATCTCCACAGTGAGAGTCACTGAGTGGGTCTGTTATTATAGTATCTCCACAGGGAGAGTCACTGAGTGGGTCTGTTATTATAGTATCTCCACAGGGAGAGTCAAGAGTGGGTCTGTAAT
Organism: Heterodontus francisci; assembly: GCF_036365525.1. NCBI lineage: Eukaryota > Metazoa > Chordata > Chondrichthyes > Heterodontiformes > Heterodontidae > Heterodontus > Heterodontus francisci. The sequence goes on from NW_027140311.1 coordinate 216,163, forward strand.
TATAGTATCTCCACAGGGAGAGTCACTGAGTGGGTCTGTTATTATAGTATCTCCACAGGGAGAGTCACTGAGTGGGTCTGTTATTATAGTATCTCCACAGGGAGAGTCTCTGAGTGGGTCAGTTATTATTGTATCTCCACAGGGAGAGTCACTGAGTGGGTCTATAATTATAGTATCTCCACAGGGAGAGTCACTGAGTGGGTCTGCTATTATAGTATCTCCACAGGGAGAGTCACTGAGTGAGTCTTTTATTATAGTATCTCCACAGGGAGAGTCACTGAGTGGATCTGTTATTATAGTATCTCCACAGGGAGAGTCACTGAGTGGGTCTGTTATTATAGTATCTCCACAGGGAGAGTCACTGAGTGGGTCTGTTATTATAGTATCTCCACAGGGAGAGTCACTGAGTGGGTCTGTTATCATAGTATCTCCACAGGGAGAGTCACTGAGTGGGTCTGTTATCACAGTATCTCCACAGGGAGAGTCACTGAGTGGGTCTGTTATTATAGTATCTCCACAGGGAGAGTCATTGAGTGGGTCTGTTATTATAGTATCTCCACAGGGAGAGTCAGTGAGTGGGTCTGTTATTATAGTATCTCCACAGGGAGAGTCACTGAGTGGGTCCGTTATTATAGTATCTCCACAGGGAGAGTCACTGAGTGGGTCTGTTATTATAGTATCTCCACAGGGACAGTCACAGAGTGGGTCCGTTATTATAGTATCTCCACAGTGAGAGTCACTGAGTGGGTCTGTTATTATAGTATCTCCACAGGGAGAGTCACTGAGTGGGTCTGTTATTATAGTATCTCCACATGGAGAGTCACTGAGTGAGTCTGTTATTGTAGTATCTCCACAGGGAGAGTCACTGAGTGGGTCTGTTATTATAGTATCTCCACAGGGAGAGTCACTGAGTGGGTCTGTTATTATAGTATCTCCACAGGGAGAGTCACTGAGTGGGTCTGTTATTATAGTATCTCCACAGGGAGAGTCACTGAGTGGGTCTGTGATTATAGTATCTCCACAGGGAGAGTCACTGAGTGGGTCTGTTATTATAGTATCTCCACAGGGAGAGTCACTGAGTGAGTCTGTTATTATAGTATCTCCACATGGGAGAGTCACTGAGTGGGTCTGTTATTATAGTATCTCCACAGGGAGACTCACTGAGTGGGTCTGTTATTATAGTATCACCACATGGAGAGTCACTGAGTGAGTCTGTTATTATAGTATCTCCACTGGGAGAGTCACTGAGTGGGTCTGTTATTATAGTATCTCCACAGGGAGAGTCACTGATTGGTTCAGTTATGAGAGTATCTCCACAGGGAGAGTCACTAAGTGGGTCTGTTATTATGGTATCTCCACAGGGAGAGTCACGAAGTGGGTCTGTTATTATAGTATCTCCACAGGGAGAGTCACTGATTGGGTCTGTTATTATAGTATCTCCACAGGGAGAGTCACAAAGTGGGTCTGTTATTATAGTATCTCCACAGGGAGAGTCACTGAGTGAGTCTGTTATTATTGTATCTCCACAGGGAGAGTCACTGAGTGGGTCTGTTATTATAGTATCTCCACAGGGAGAGTCACTGAGTGGGTCTGTTATTATAGTATCTCCACAGGGAGAGTCACTGAGTGGGTCTGTTATCATAGTATCTCCACAGGGAGAGTCACTGAGTGGGTCTGTTATTATAGTATCTCCACAGGGAGAGTCATTGAGTGGGTCTGTTATCATAGTATCTCCACAGGGAGAGTCAGTGAGTGGGTCTGTTATTATAGTATCTCCACAGGGAGAGTCACTGAGTGGGTCTATAATTATAGTATCTCCACAGGGAGAGTCACTGAGTGGGTCTGTTATTATAGTATCTCCACAGGGACAGTCACTGAGTGGGTCTGTTATTATAGTATCTCCACAGTGAGAGTCACTGAGTGGGTCTGTTATTATAGTATCTCCACAGGGAGAGTCACTGAGTGAGTCTGTTATTATAGTATCTCCACAGGGAGAGTCACTGAGTGGGTCTGTTATTATAGTATCTCCACAGGGAGAGTCACTGAGTGGGTCTGTTATTATAGTATCTCCACAGGAAGAGTCACTGAGTGGGTCTGTTATTATAGTATCTCCACAGGGAGAGTCACTGAGTGGGTCTGTTATTATAGTATCTCCACAGGGAGAGTCACTGAGTGGGTCTGTTATTATAGTATCTCCACAGGGAGAGTCACTGAGTGAGTCTGTTATTATAGTATCTCCACATGGGAGAGTCACTGAGTTGGTCTGTTATTATAGTATCTCCACAGGGAGACTCACTGAGTGGGTCTGTTATTATAGTATCTCCACATGGAGAGTCACTGAGTGAGTTGGTTATTATAGTATCTCCACTGGGAGAGTCACTGAGTGGGTCTGTTATTATAGTATCCCCACAGGGAGAGTCAGTGATTGGGTCTGTTATGAGAGTATCTCCACAGGGAGAGTCACTAAGTGGGTCTGTTATTATTGTATCTCCACAGGGAGAGTCACGAAGTGGGTCTGTTATTATAGTATCTCCACAGGGAGAGTCACTGATTGGGTCTGTTATTATAGTATCTCCACAGGGAGAGTCACTAAGTGGGTCTGTTATTACAGTGTCTCCACAGGGAGAGTCACTGAGTGAGTCTGTTATTATTGTATCTCCACAGGGAGAGTCACTGAGTGGGTCTGTTATTATAGTATCTCCACAGGGAGAGTCACTGAGTGGGTCTGTTATTATAGTATCTCCACAGGGAGAGTCACTGAGTGGGTCTGTTATCATAGTATCTCCACAGGGAGAGTCACTGAGTGGGTCTGTTATTATAGTATCTCCACAGGGAGAGTCACTGAGTGGGTCTGTTATTATAGTATCTCCACAGGGAGAGTCATTGAGTGGGTCTGTTATTATAGTATCTCCACAGGGAGAGTCAGTGAGTGGGTCTGTTATTATAGTATCTCCACAGGGAGAGTCACTGAGTGGCTCTGTTATTATAGTATCTCCAGAGGGACAGTCGCTGAGTGGGTCTGTTATTATAGTATCTCCACAGTGAGAGTCACTGAGTGGGTCTGTTATTATAGTATCTCCACAGGGAGAGTCACTGAGTGGGTCTGTTATTATAGTATCTCCACATGGAGAGTCACTGAGTGGGTCTGTTATTATAGTATCTCCACAGGGAGAGTCACTGAGTGGGTCTGTTATCATAGTATCTCCACAGGGAGAGTCACTGAGTGGGTCTGTTATTATAGTATCTCCACAGGGAGAGTCACTGAGTGGGTCTGTTATTATAGTATCTCCACAGGGAGAGTCATTGAGTGGGTCTGTTATTATAGTATCTCCACAGGGAGAGTCAGTGAGTGGGTCTGTTATTATAGTATCTCCACAGGGAGAGTCACTGAGTGGCTCTGTTATTATAGTATCTCCGGAGGGACAGTCGCTGAGTGGGTCTGTTATTATAGTATCTCCACAGTGAGAGTCACTGAGTGGGTCTGTTATTATAGTATCTCCACAGGGAGAGTCACTGAGTGGGTCTGTTATTATAGTATCTCCACATGGAGAGTCACTGAGTGAGTCTGTTATTATAGTATCTGCACAGGGAGAGTCACTGAGTGGGTCTGTTATTATAGTATCTCCACAGGGAGAGTCACTGAGTGGGTCTGTTATTATAGTATCTCCACAGGGAGAGTCACTGAGTGGGTCTGTTATTATAGTATCTCCACAGGGAGAGTCACTGAGTGGGTCTGTTATTATAGTATCTCCACAGGGAGAGTCACTGAGTGGGTCTGTTATTATAGCATCTCCACAGGGAGAGTCACTGAGTGAGTCTGTTATTATAGTATCTCCACATGGGAGAGTCACTGAGTGGGTCTGTTATTATAGTATCTCCACAGGGAGACTCACTGAGTGGGTCTGTTATTATAGTATCTCCACATGGAGAGTCACTGAGTGAGTCTGTTATTATAGTATCTCCACTGGGAGAGTCACTGAGTGGGTCTGTTATTATAGTATCTCCACAGGGAGAGTCACTGATTGGGTCTGTTCTGAGAGTATCTCCACAGGGAGAGTCACTAAGTGGGTCTGTTATTATTGTATCTCCACAGGGAGAGTCACTAAGTGGGTCTGTTATTATAGTATCTCCACAGGGAGAGTCACATATTGGGTCTGTTATTATAGTATCTCCACAGGGAGAGTCACTAAGTGGGTCTGTTATTATAGTATCTCCACATGGAGAGTCACTGAGTGGGTCTGTTATTATTGTATCTCCACAGGGAGAGTCACTAAGTGGGTCTGTTATTATAGTATCTCCACAGGGAGAGTCACTGAGTGGGTCTGTTATAATAGTATCTCCACATGGAGAGTCACTGAGTGAGTCTGTTATTGTAGTATCTCCACTGGGAGAGTCACTGAGTGGGTCTGTTATTATAGTATCTCCACAGGGAGAGTCATTGATTGGGTCTGTTATTATAGTATCTCCACAGGGAGAGTCACTGATTGGGTCTGTTCTGAGAGTATCTCCACAGGGAGAGTCACTAAGTGGGTCTGTTATTATTGTATCTCCACAGGGAGAGTCACTAAGTGGGTCTGTTATTATAGTATCTCCACAGGGAGAGTCACAGATTAGGTCTGTTATTATAGTATCTCCACAGGGAGAGTCACTAAGTGGGTCTGTTATTATAGTATCTCCACATGGAGAGTCACTGAGTGGGTCTGTTATTATTGTATCTCCACAGGGAGAGTCACTGAGTGGGTCTGTTATTATAGTATCTCCACAGGGAGAGTCACTGAGTGGGTCTGTTATAATAGTATCTCCACATGGAGAGTCACTGAGTGAGTCTGTTATTGTAGTATCTCCACTGGGAGAGTCACTGAGTGGGTCTGTTATTATAGTATCTCCACAGGGAGAGTCACTGATTGGGTCTGTTATTATAGTATCTCCACAGGGAGAGTCACTAAGTGGGTCTGTTATTATTGTATCTCCACAGGGAGAGTCACTAAGTGGGTCTGTTATTATAGTATCTCCACAGGGAGAGTCACTGATTGGGTCTGTTATTCTAGTATCTCCACAGGGAGAGTCACTAAGTTGTTCTGTTATTATAGTATCTCCACATGGAGAGTCACTGAGTGGGTCTGTTATTATTGTATCTCCACAGGGAGAGTCACTAAGTGGGTCTGTTATTATAGTATCTCCACAGGGAGAGTCACTGAGTGGGTCTGTTATTATAGTATCTCCACAGGGAGAGTCACTGAGTGGGTCTGTTATTATAGTCTCTCCACAGGGAGAGTCACTGAGTGGGTCTGTTATTATAGTATCTCCACAGGGAGAGTCACTGAGTGGGTCTGTTATTATAGAATCACCATAGGGAGAGTCACTGAGTGGGTCTGTTATTATAGTATCTCCACAGGGAGAGTCACTGAGTGGGTCTGTTATTATAGTATCTCCACAGGGAGAGTCTCTGCGTGGGTCGGTTATTATTGTATCTCCACAGGGAGAGTCACTGAGTGGGTCTAAAATTATAGCATCTCCACAGGGAGAGTCACTGAGTGGGTCTGTTATCATAGTATCTCCACAGGGAGAGTCACTGAGTGGGTCTGTTATTATAGTATCTCCACAGGGAGAGTCACTGAGTGGGTCTGTTATTATAGTATCTCCACAGGGAGAGTCATTGAGTGGGTCTGTTATTATAGTATCTCCACAGGGAGAGTCAGTGAGTGGGTCTGTTATTATAGTATCTCCACAGGGAGAGTCACTGAGTGGGTCTGATATTATATTATCTCCACAGGGACAGTCACTGATTGGGTCTGTTATTATAGTATCTCCACAGGGAGAGTCACTAAGTGGGTCTGTTATTATTGTATCTCCACAGGGAGAGTCACTGATTGGGTCTGTTATTATAGTATCTCCACAGGGAGAGTCACTAAGTTGGTCTGTTATTATAGTATCTCCACATGGAGAGTCACTGAGTGGGTCTGTTATTATTGTATCTCCGCAGGGAGAGTCACTAAGTGGGTCTGTTATTATAGTATCTCCACAGGGAGAGTCACTGACTGGGTCTGTTATTATAGTATCTCCACAGGGAGAGTCACTGAGTGGGTCTGTTATTATTGTATCTCCACAGGGAGAGTCACTGAGTGGGTCTGTTATTATAGTATCTCCACAGGGAGAGTCACTGAGTGGGTCTGTTATTATAGTATCTCCACAGGGAGAGTCACTGAGTGAGTCTGTTATTATAGTATCTCCACAGGGAGAGTCACTGGGTGGGTCTGTTATTATAGTATCTCCACATGGAGAGTCACTGAGTGGGTCTGTTATTATTGTATCTCCACAGGGAGAGTCACTATGTGGGTCTGTTATTATAGTATCTCCACAGGGAGAGTCACTGAGTGGGTCTGTTATAATAGTATCTCCACATGGAGAGTCACTGAGTGAGTCTGTTAGTGTAGTATCTCCACTGGGAGAGTCACTGAGTGGGTCTGTTATTATAGTATCTCCACAGGGAGAGTCACTGATTGGGTCTGTTATTATAGTATCTCCACAGGGAGAGTCACTAAGTGGGTCTGTTATTATTGTATCTCCACAGGGAGAGTCACTAAGTGGGTCTGTTATTATAGTATCTCCACAGGGAGAGTCACTGAGTGGGTCTGTTATTATAGTCTCTCCACAGGGAGAGTCACTGAGTGGGTCTGTTATTATAGTATCTCCACAGGGAGAGTCACTGAGTGGGTCTGTTATTATAGCATCACCATAGGGAGAGTCACTGAGTGGGTCTGTTATTATAGTATCTCCACAGGGAGAGTCACTGAGTGGGTCTGTTATTATAGTATCTCCACAGGGAGAGTCTCTGCGTGGGTCTGTTATTATTGTATCTCCACAGGGAGAGTCACTGAGTGGGTCTATAATTATAGTATCTCCACAGGGAGAGTCACTGAGTGGGTCTGTTATTATAGGATCTCCACAGGGAGAGTCACTGAGTGAGTCTGTTATTATAGTATCTCCACAGGGAGAGTCACTGAGTGGGTCTGTTATTATAGTATCTCCACAGGGAGAGTCACTGAGTGAGTCTGTTATTATTGTATCTCCACAGGGAGAGTCACTGAGTGGGTCTGTTATTATAGTATCTCCACAGGGAGAGTCACTGAGTGGGTCTGTTATTATAGTATCTCCACAGGGAGAGTCACTGAGTGGGTCTGTTATCATAGTATCTCCACAGGGAGAGTCACTGAGTGGGTCTGTTATTATAGTATCTCCACAGGGAGAGTCAGTGAGTGGGTCTGTTATTATAGTATCTCCACAGGGAGAGTCACTGAGTGGGTCTGTTATTATATTATCTCCACAGGGACAGTCACTGATTGGGTCTGTTATTATAGTATCTCCACAGGGAGAGTCACTAAGTGGGTCTGTTATTATTGTATCTCCACAGGGAGAGTCACTGATTGGGTCTGTTATTATAGTATCTCCACAGGGAGAGTCACTAAGTTGGTCTGTTATTATAGTATCTCCACATGGAGAGTCACTGAGTGGGGCTGTTATTATTGTAACTCCACAGGGAGAGTCACTAAGTGGGTCTGTTATTATAGTATCTCCACAGGGAGAGTCACTGACTGGGTCTGTTATTATAGTATCTCCACAGGGAGAGTCACTGAGTGGGTCTGTTATTATTGTATCTCCACAGGGAGAGTCACTGAGTGGGTCTGTTATTATAGTATCTCCACAGGGAGAGTCACTGAGTGGGACTATAATTATAGTATCTCCACAGGGAGAGTCACTGAGTGGGTCTGTTATTATAGTATCTCCACAGGGAGAGTCACTGAGTGGGTCTGTTATCATAGTATCTCCACAGGGAGAGTCACTGAGTGGGTCTGTTATTATAGTATCTCCACAGGGAGAGTCACTGAGTGGGTCTGTTATTATAGTATCTCCACAGGGAGAGTCATTGAGTGGGTCTGTTATTATAGTATCTCCACAGGGAGAGTCAGTGAGTGTGTCTGTTATTATAGTATCTCCACAGGGAGAGTCACTGAGTGGGTCTGTTATTATATTATCTCCACAGGGACAGTCACTGATTGGGTCTGTTATTATAGTATCTCCACAGGGAGAGTCACTAAGTGGGTCTGTTATTATTGTATCTCCACAGGGAGAGTCACTGATTGGGTCTGTTATTATAGTATCTCCACAGGTAGAGTCACTAAGTTGGTCTGTTATTATAGTATTTCCACATGGAGAGTCACTGAGTGGGTCTGTTATTATTGTATCTCCACAGGGAGAGTCACTAAGTGGGTCTGTTATTATAGTATCTCCACAGGGAGAGTCACTGACTGGGTCTGTTATTATAGTATCTCCACAGGGAGAGTCACTGAGTGGGTCTGTTATTATTGTATCTCCACAGGGAGAGTCACTGAGTGGGTCTGTTATTATAGTATCTCCACAGGGAGACTCACTGAGTGGGTCTATAATTATAGTATCTCCACAGGGAGAGTCACTGAGTGGGTCTGTTATTATAGTATCTCCACAGGGAGAGTCACTGAGTGGGTCTGTTATTATTGTATCTCCACAGGGAGAGCCACTAAGAGGGTCTGTTATTATAGTATCTCCACAGGGAGAGTCACTGAGTGGGTCTGTTATAATAGTATCTCCACATGGAGAGTCACTGAGTGAGTCTGTTATTGTAGTATCTCCACTGGGAGAGTCACTGAGTAGGTCTGTTATTATAGTATCTCCACAGGGAGAGTCACTCATTGGGTCTGTTATTATAGTATCTCCACAGGGAGAGTCACTAAGTGGGTCTGTTATTATTGTATCTCCACAGGGGGAGTCACTAAGTGGGTCTGTTATTACAGTATCTCCACAGGGAGAGTCACTGATTGGGTCTGTTATTATAGTATCTCCACAGGGAGAGTCACTAAGTTGGTCTGTTATTATAGTATCTCCACATGGAGAGTCACTGAGTGGGTCTGTTATTATTGTATCTCCACAGGGAGAGTCACTAAGTGGGTCTGTTATTATAGTATCTCCACAGGGAGAGTCACTGAGTGGGTCTGTTATTATAGTATCTCCACAGGGAGAGTCACTGAGTGGGTCTGTTATTATAGTCTCTCCACAGGGAGAGTCACTGAGTGGGTCTGTTATTATAGTATCTCCACAGGGAGAGTCACTGAGTGGGTCTGTTATTATAGAATCACCATAGGGAGAGTCACTGAGTGGGTCTGTTATCATCGTATCTCCACAGGGAGAGTCACTGAGTGGGTCTGTTATTATAGTATCTCCACAGGGAGAGTCACTGAGTGGGTCTGTTATTATAGTATCTCCACAGGGAGAGTCATTGAGTGGGTCTGTTATTATAGTATCTCCACAGGGAGAGTCAGTGAGTGGGTCTGTTATTATAGTATCTCCACAGGGAGAGTCACTGAGTGGGTCTGTTATTATATTATCTCCACAGGGACAGTCACTGATTGGGTCTGTTATTATAGTATCTCCACAGGGAGAGTCACTAAGTGGGTCTGTTATTATTGTATCTCCACAGGGAGAGTCACTGATTGGGTCTGTTATTATAGTATCTCCACAGGGAGAGTCACTAAGTTGGTCTGTTATTATAGTATCTCCACATGGAGAGTCACTGAGTGGGTCTGTTATTATTGTATCTCCACAGGGAGAGTCACTAAGTGGGTCTGTTATTATAGTATCTCCACAGGGAGAGTCACTGACTGGGTCTGTTATTATAGTATCTCCACAGGGAGAGTCACTGAGTGGGTCTGTTATTATTGTATTTCCACAGGGAGAGTCACTGAGTGGGTCTGTTATTATAGTATCTCCACAGGGAGAGTCACTGAGTGGGTCTAAAATTATAGTATCTCCACAGGGAGAGTCACTGAGTGGGTCTGTTATTATAGTATCTCCACAGGGAGAGTCACTGAGTGGGTCTGTTATTATAGTATCTCCACAGGGAGAGTCACTGAGTGGGTCTATAATTATAGTATCTCCACAGGGAGAGTCACTGAGTGGGTGTGTTATTATAGTATCTCCACAGGGAGAGTCACTGAGTGGGTCTGTTATTATAGGATCTCCACAGGGAGAGTCACTGAGTGAGTCTGTTTTTATAGTATCTCCACAGGGAGAGTCACTGAGTAGGTCTGTTATTATAGTATCTCCACAGGGAGAGTCACGGAGTGAGTCTGTTATTATTGTATCTCCACAGGGAGAGTCACTGAGTGGGTCTGTTATTATAGTATCTCCACAGGGAGAGTCACTGAGTGGGTCTGTTATTATAGTATCTCCACAGGGAGAGTCACTGAGTGGGTCTGTTATCATAGTATCTCCACAGGGAGAGTCACTGAGTGGGTCTGTTATTATAGTATCTCCACAGGGAGAGTCACTGAGTGGGTCTGTTATTATAGTATCTCCACAGGGAGAGTCATTGAGTGGGTCTGTTATTATAGTATCTCCACAGGGAGAGTCAGTTGAGTGGGTCTGTTATTATAGTATCTCCACAGGGAGAGTCACTGAGTGGGTCTGTTATTATATTATCTCCACAGGGACAGTCACTGATTGGGTCTGTGATTATAGTATCTCCACAGGGAGAGTCACTAAGTGGGTCTGTTATTATTGTATCTCCACAGGGAGAGTCACTGATTGGGTCTGTTATTATAGTATCTCCACAGGGAGAGTCACTAAGTTGGTCTGTTATTATAGTATCTCCACATGGAGAGTCACTGAGTGGGTCTGTTATTATTGTATCTCCACAGGGAGAGTCACTAAGTGGGTCTGTTATTATAGTATCGCCACAGGGAGAGTCACTGACTGGGTCTGTTATTATAGTATCTCCACAGGGAGAGTCACTGAGTGGGTCTGTTATTATTGTATCTCCACAGGGAGAGTCACTGAGTGGGTCTGTTATTATAGTATCTCCACAGGGAGAGTCACTGAGTGGGTTTAAAATTATAGTATCTCCACAGGGAGAGTCACTGAGTGGGTCTGTTATTATAGTATCTCCACAGGGAGAGTCACTGAGTGGGCCTGTTATTATAGTATCTCCACAGGGAGAGTCACTGAGTGGGTCTATAATTATAGTATCTCCACAGGGAGAGTCACTGAGTGGGTCTGTTATTATAGTATCTCCACAGGGAGAGTCACTGAGTGGGTCTGTTATTATAGTATCTCCACAGGGAGAGTCACTAAGTGGGTCTGTTATTATAGTATCTCCACATGGAGAGTCACTGAGTGGGTCTGTTATTATTGTATCTCCACAGGGAGAGTCACTAAGTGGGTCTGTTATTATAGTATCTCCACAGGGAGAGTCACTGAGTGGGTCTGTTATTATAGTATCTCCACAGGGAGAGTCACTGAGTGGGTCTGTTATTATAGTCTCTCCACAGGGAGAGTCACAGAGTGGGTCTGTTATTACAGTATCTCCACAGGGAGAGTCACTGACTGGGTCTGTTATTATAGTATCACCACAGGGAGAGTCACTGAGTGGGTCTGTTATTATAGTATCTCCACAGGGAGAGTCACTGAGTGAGTCTGTTATTATAGTATCTCCACAGGGAGAGTCACTAAGTGGGTCTGTTATTATTGTATCTCCACAGGGAGAGTCACTAAGTGGGTCTGTTATTATAGTATCTCCACAGGGAGAGTCACTGTTTGGGTCTGTTATTATAGTATCTCCACAGGGAGAGTCACTAGGTTGGTCTGTTATTATAGTATCTCCACATGGAGAGTCACTGAGTGGGTCTGTTATTATTGTATCTCCACAGGGAGAGTCACTAAGTGGGTCTGTTATTATAGTATCTCCACAGGGAGAGTCACTGAGTGGGTCTGTTATTATAGTATCTCCACAGGGAGAGTCACTGAGTGGGTCTGTTATTATAGTCTCTCCACAGGGAGAGTCACTGAGTGGGTCTGTTATTATAGTATCTCCACAGGGAGAGTCACTGAGTGGGTCTGTTATTATAGAATCACCATAGGGAGAGTCACTGAGTGGGTCTGTTATCATCGTATCTCCACAGGGAGAGTCACTGAGTGGGTCTGTTATTATAGTATCTCCACAGGGAGAGTCACTGAGTGGGTCTGTTATTATAGTATCTCCACAGGGAGAGTCATTGAGTGGGTCTGTTATTATAGTATCTCCACAGGGAGAGTCAGTGAGTGGGTCTGTTATTATATTATCTCCACAGGGACAGTGACTGATTGGGTCTGTTATTATAGTATCTCCACAGGGAGAGTCACTAAGTGGGTCTGTTATTATTGTATCTCCACAGGGAGAGTCACTGATTGGGTCTGTTATTATAGTATCTCCACAGGGAGAGTCACTAAGTTGGTCTGTTATTATAGTATCTCCACATGGAGAGTCACTGAGTGGGTCTGTTATTATTGTATCTCCACAGGGAGAGTCACTAAGTGGGTCTGTTATTATAGTATCTCCACAGGGAGAGTCACTGACTGGGTCTGTTATTATAGTATCTCCACAGGGAGAGTCACTGAGTGGGTCTGTTATTATTGTATCTCCACAGGGAGAGTCACTGAGTGGGTCTGTTATTATAGTATCTCCACAGGGAGAGTCACTGAGTGGGTCTAAAATTATAGTATCTCCACAGGGAGAGTCACTGAGTGGGTCTGTTATTATAGTATCTCCACAGGGAGAGTCACTGAGTGGGTCTGTTATTATAGTATCTCCACAGGGAGAGTCACTGAGTGGGTCTATAATTATAGTATCTCCACAGGGAGAGTCACTGAGTGGGTCTGTTATTATAGTATCTCCACAGGGAGAGTCACTGAGTGGGTCTGTTATTATAGGATCTCCACAGAGAGAGTCACTGAGTGAGTCTGTTTTTATAGTATCTCCACAGGGAGAGTCACTGAGTGGGTCTGTTGTTATAGTATCTCCACAGGGAGAGTCACTGAGTGAGTCTGTTATTATTGTATCTCCACAGGGAGAGTCACTGAGTGGGTCTGTTATTATAGTATCTCCACAGGGAGAGTCACTGAGTGGGTCTGTTATTATAGTATCTCCACAGGGAGAGTCACTGAGTGGGTCTGTTATCATAGTATCTCCACAGGGAGAGTCACTGAGTGGGTCTGTTATTATAGTATCTCCACAGGGAGAGTCACTGAGTGGGTCTGTTATTATAGTATCTCCACAGGGAGAGTCATTGAGTGGGTCTGTTATTATAGTATCTCCACAGGGAAAGTCAGTTGAGTGGGTCTGTTATTATAGTATCTCCACAGGGAGAGTCACTGAGTGGGTCTGTTATTATATTATCTCCACAGGGACAGTCACTGATTGGGTCTGTTATTATAGTATCTCCACAGGGAGAGTCACTAAGTGGGTCTGTTATTATTGTATCTCCACAGGGAGAGTCACTGATTGAGTCTGTTATTATAGTATCTCCACAGGGAGAGTCACTGAGTGGGTCTGTTGTTATAGTATCTCCAGAGGGAGAGTCACTGAGTGAGTCTGTTATTATTGTATCTCCACAGGGAGAGTCACTGAGTGGGTCTGTTATTATAGTATCTCCACAGGGAGAGTCACTGAGTGGGTCTGTTATTATAGTATCTCCACAGGGAGTGTCACTGACTGGGTCTGTTATTATAGTATCTCCACAGGGAGATTCACTGAGTGGGTCTGTTATTATTGTATCTCCACAGGGAGAGTCACTGAGTGGGTCTGTTATTATAGTATCTCCACAGGGAGAGTCACTGAGTGGGTCTGTTATTATAGTATCTCCACAGGGAGAGTCACTGAGTGGGTCTGTTATTATAGTATCTCCACAGGGAGAGTCACTGAGTGGGTCTGTTATTATAGTATCTCCACAGGGAGAGTCACTGAGTGGGTCTATAATTATAGTATCTCCACAGGGAGAGTCACTGAGTGGGTCTGTTATTATAGTATCTCCACAGGGAGAGTCACTGAGTGGGTCTGTTATTATAGTATCTCCACAGGGAGAGTCACTAAGTGGGTCTGTTATTATAGCATCTCCACATGGAGAGTCACTGAGTGGGTCTGTTATTATTGTATCTCCACAGGGAGAGTCACTAAGTGGGTCTGTTATTATAGTATCTCCACAGGGAGAGTCACTGAGTGGGTCTGTTATTATAGTATCTCCACAGGGAGAGTCACTGAGTGGGTCTGTTATTATAGTCTCTCCACAGGGAGAGTCACAGAGTGGGTCTGTTATTATATTATCTCCACAGGGACAGTGACTGATTGGGTCTGTTATTATAGTATCTCCACAGGGAGAGTCACTAAGTGGGTCTGTTATTATTGTATCTCCACAGGGAGAGTCACTGATTGGGTCTGTTATTATAGTATCTCCACAGGGAGAGTCACTAAGTTGGTCTGTTATTATAGTATCTCCACATGGAGAGTCACTGAGTGGGTCTGTTATTATTGTATCTCCAAAGGGAGAGTCACTAAGTGGGTCTGTTATTATAGTATCTCCACAGGGAGAGTCACTGACTGGGTCTGTTATTATAGTATCTCCACAGGGAGAGTCACTGAGTGGGTCTGTTATTATTGTATCTCCACAGGGAGAGTCACTGAGTGGGTCTGTTATTATAGTATCTCCACAGGGAGAGTCACTGAGTGGGTCTAAAATTATAGTATCTCCACAGGGAGAGTCACTGAGTGGGTCTGTTATTATAGTATCTCCACAGGGAGAGTCACTGAGTGGGTCTGTTATTATAGTATCTCCACAGGGAGAGTCACTGAGTGGGTCTATAATTATAGTATCTCCACAGGGAGAGTCACTGAGTGGGTCTGTTATTATAGTATCTCCACAGGGAGAGTCACTGAGTGGGTCTGTTATTATAGGATCTCAACAGGGAGAGTCACTGAGTGAGTCTGTTTTTATAGTATCTCCACAGGGAGAGTCACTGAGTGGGTCTGTTGTTATAGTATCTCCACAGGGAGAGTCACTGAGTGAGTCTGTTATTATTGTATCTCCACAGGGAGAGTCACTGAGTGGGTCTGTTATTATAGTATCTCCACATGGAGAGTCACTGAGTGGGTCTGTTATTATAGTATCTCCACAGGGAGAGTCACTGAGTGGGTCTGTTATCATAGTATCTCCACAGGGAGAGTCACTGAGTGGGTCTGTTATTATAGTATCTCCACAGGGAGAGTCACTGAGTGGGTCTGTTATTATAGTATCTCCACAGGGAGAGTCATTGAGTGGGTCTGTTATTATAGTATCTCCACAGGGAAAGTCAGTTGAGTGGGTCTGTTATTATAGTATCTCCACAGGGAGAGTCACTGAGTGGGTCTGTTATTATATTATCTCCACAGGGACAGTCACTGATTGGGTCTGTTATTATAGTATCTCCACAGGGAGAGTCACTAAGTGGGTCTGTTATTATTGTATCTCCACAGGGAGAGTCACTGATTGAGTCTGTTATTATAGTATCTCCACAGGGAGAGTCACTGAGTGGGTCTGTTGTTATAGTATCTCCACAGGGAGAGTCACTGAGTGAGTCTGTTATTATTGTATCTCCACAGGGAGAGTCATTGAGTGGGTCTGTTATTATAGTATCTCCACAGGGAGAGTCACTGAGTGGGTCTGTTATTATAGTATCTCCACAGGGAGTGTCACTGACTGGGTCTGTTATTATAGTATCTCCACAGGGAGAGTCACTGAGTGGGTCTGTTATTATTGTATCTCCACAGGGAGAGTCACTGAGTGGGTCTGTTATTATAGTATCTCCACAGGGAGAGTCACTGAGTGGGTCTGTTATTATAGTATCTCCACAGGGAGAGTCACTGAGTGGGTCTGTTATTATAGTATCTCCACAGGGAGAGTCACTGAGTGGGTCTGTTATTATAGTATCTCCACAGGGAGAGTCACTGAGTGGGTCTATAATTATAGTATCTCCACAGGGAGAGTCACTGAGTGGGTCTGTTATTATAGTATCTCCACAGGGAGAGTCACTGAGTGGGTCTGTTATTATAGTATCTCCACAGGGAGAGTCACTAAGTGGGTCTGTTATTATAGCATCTCCACATGGAGAGTCACTGAGTGGGTCTGTTATTATTGTATCTCCACAGGGAGAGTCACTAAGTGGGTCTGTTATTATAGTATCTCCACAGGGAGAGTCACTGAGTGGGTCTGTTATTATAGTATCTCCACAGGGAGAGTCACTGAGTGGGTCTGTTATTATAGTCTCTCCACAGGGAGAGTCACAGAGTGGGTCTGTTATTACAGTATCTCCACAGGGAGAGTCACTGACTGGGTCTGTTATTATAGTATCACCACAGGGAGAGTCACTGAGTGGGTCTGTTATTATAGTATCTCCACAGGGAGAGTCACTGAGTGAGTCTGTTATTATAGTATCTCCACAGGGAGAGTCACTGAGTGGGTCTGTTATAATCGTATCTCCACATGGAGAGTCACTGAGTGAGTCTGTTATTGTAGTATCTCCACTGGGAGAGTCACTGAGTGGGTCTGTTATTATAGTATCTCCACAGGGAGAGTCACTGATTGGGTCTGTTATTATAGTATCTCCACAGGGATAGTCACTAAGTGGGTCTGTTATTATTGTATCTCCACAGGGAGAGTCACTAAGTGGGTCTGTTATTATAGTCTCTCCACAGGGAGAGTCACTGATTGGGTCTGTTATTATAGTATCTCCACAGGGAGAGTCACTAAGTGGGTCTGTTATTATAGTATCTCCACAGGGAGAGTCACTAAGTGGGTCTGTTATTATAGTATCTCCACAGGGAGAGTCACTGAGTGGGTCTGTTATTATAGTATCTCCACAGGGAGAGTCACTGAGTGGGTCTGTTATTATAGTCTCTCCACAGGGAGAGTCACAGAGTGGGTCTGTTATTACAGTATCTCCACAGGGAGAGTCACTGACTGGGTCTGTTATTATAGTATCACCACAGGGAGAGTCACTGAGTGGGTCTGTTGTTATAGTATCTCCACAGGGAGAGTCACTGAGTGAGTCTGTTATTATAGTATCTCCACAGGGAGAGTCACTGAGTGGGTCTGTTATAATAGTATCTCCACATGGAGAGTCACTGAGTGAGTCTGTTATTGTAGTATCTCCACTGGGAGAGTCACTGAGTGGGTCTGTTATTATAGTATCTCCACAGGGAGAGTCACTGATTGGGTCTGTTATTATAGTATCTCCACAGGGAGAGTCACTAAGTGGGTCTGTTATTATTGTATCTCCACAGGGAGAGTCACTAAGTGGGTCTGTTATTATAGTATCTCCACAGGGAGAGTCACTGATTGGGTCTGTTATTATAGTATCTCCACAGGGAGAGTCAGTAAGTTGGTCTGTTATTATTGTATCTCCACAGGGAGAGTCACTAAGTGGGTCTGTTATTATAGTATCTCCACAGGGAGAGTCACTGAGTGGGTCTGTTATTATAGTATCTCCACAGGGAGAGTCACTGAGTGAGTCTGTTATTATAGTATCTCCACAGGGAGAGTCACTGAGTGGGTCTGTTATTATAGTATCTCCACAGGGAGAGTCACTGAGTGGGTCTGTTATTATAGTATCTCCACAGGGAGAGTCACTGAGTGGGTCTGTTATCATAGTATCTCCACAGGGAGAGTCACTGAGTGGGTCTGTTATTATAGTATCTCCACAGGGAGAGTCACTGAGTGGGTCTGTTATTATAGTATCTCCACAGGGAGAGTCATTGAGTGGGTCTGTTATTATAGTATCTCCACAGGGAGAGTCAGTGAGTGGGTCTGTTATTATAGTATCTCCACAGGGAGAGTCACTGAGTGGGTCTGTTATTATATTATCTCCACAGGGACTGTCACTGATTGGGTCTGTTATTATAGTATCTCCACAGGGAGAGTCACTAAGTGGGTCTGTTATTATTGTATCTCCACAGGGAGAGTCACTGATTGGGTCTGTTATTATAGTATCTCCACAGGGAGAGTCACTAAGTTGGTCTGTTATTATAGTATCTCCACATGGAGAGTCACTGAGTGGGTCTGTTATTATTGTATCTCCACAGGGAGAGTCACTAAGTGGGTCTGTTATTATAGTATCTCCACAGGGAGAGTCACTGACTGGGTCTGTTATTATAGTATCTCCACAGGGAGAGTCACTGAGTGGGTCTGTTATTATTGTATCTCCACAGGGAGAGTCACTGAGTGGGTCTGTTATTATAGTATCTCCACAGGGAGAGTCACTGAGAGGGTCTATAATTATAGTACCTCCACAGGGAGAGTCACTGAGTGGGTCTGTTATTATAGTATCTCCACAGGGAGAGTCACTGAGTGGGTCTGTTATTATAGTATCTCCACAGGGAGAGTCACTGAGTGGGTCTATAATTATAGTATCTCCACAGGGAGAGTCAGTGAGTGGGTCTGTTATTATAGTATCTCCACAGGGAGAGTCACTGAGTGGGTCTGTTATTATAGTATCTCCACAGGGAGAGTCTCTGAGTGGGTCTGTTATTATTGTATCTCCACAGGGAGAGTCACTGAGTGGGTCTATAATTATAGTATCTCCACAGGGAGAGTCACTGAGTGGGTCTGTTATTATAGTATCTCCACAGGGAGAGTCACTGAGTGAGTCTGTTATTATAGTATCTCCACAGGGAGAGTCACTGAGTGGGTCCGTTATTATAGTATCTCCACAGGGAGAGTCACTGAGTGAGTCTGTTATTATTGTATCTCCACAGGGAGAGTCACTGAGTGGGTCTGTTATTATAGTATCTCCACAGGGAGAGTCACTGAGTGGGTCTGTTATTATAGTATCTCCACAGGGAGAGTCACTGAGTGGGTCTGTTATCATAGTATCTCCACAGGGAGAGTCACTGAGTGGGTCTGTTATTATAGTATCTCCACAGGGAGAGTCACTGAGTGGGTCTGTTATTATAGTATCTCCACAGGGAGAGTCATTGAGTGGGTCTGTTATTATAGTATCTCCACAGGGAGAGTCAGTGAGTGGGTCTGTTTTTATAGTCTCTCCACAGGGAGAGTCACTGAGTGGGTCTGTTATTATAGTATCTCCACAGGGAGAGTCACTAAGTGGGTCTGTTATTATAGTATCTCCACAGGGACAGTCACTGAGTGGGTCTGTTATTATAGTATCTCCACAGTGAGAGTCACTGAGTGGCTCTGTTATTATAGTATCTCCACAGGGAGAGTCACTGAGTGGGTCTGTTATTATAGTATCTCCACATGGAGAGTCACTGAGTGAGTCTGTTATTATAGTATCTCCACAGGGACAGTCACTGAGGGGGTCTGTTATTATAGTATCTCCACAGGGAGAGTCACTGAGTGGGTCTGTTATTATAGTATCTCCACAGGGAGAGTCACTGAGTGGGTCTGTTATTATAGTATATCCACAGGGAGAGTCACTGAGTGGGTCTGTTATTATAGTATCTCCACAGGGAGAGTCACTGAGTGGGTCTGTTATTATAGTATCTCCACAGGGAGAGGCACTGAGTGAGTCTGTTATTATAGTATCTCCACATGGGAGAGTCACTGAGTGGGTCTGTTATTATAGTATCTCCACAGGGAGAGTCACTGATTGGGTCTGTTATTATAGTATCTCCACATGGAGAGTCACTGAGTGAGTCTGTTATTATAGTATCTCCACTGGGAGAGTCACTGAGTGGGTCTGTTATTATAGTATCTCCACATGGAGAGTCACTGAGTGGCTCTGTTATTATAGTATCTCCACAGGGACAGTCACTGAGGGGGTCTGTTATTATAGTATCTCCACAGGGAGAGTCACTGAGTGGGTCTGTTATTATAGTATCTCCACAGGGAGAGTCACTGAGTGGGTCTGTTATTATAGTATATCCACAGGGAGAGTCACTGAGTGGGTCTGTTATTATAGTATCTCCACAGGGAGAGTCACTGAGTGGGTCTGTTATTATAGTATCTCCACAGGGAGAGGCACTGAGTGAGTCTGTTATTATAGTATCTCCACATGGGAGATTCACTGAGTGGGTCTGTTATTATAGTATCTCCACAGGGAGAGTCACTGATTGGGTCTGTTATTATAGTATCTCCACATGGAGAGTCACTGAGTGAGTCTGTTATTATAGTATCTCCACTGGGAGAGTCACTGGGTGGGTCTGTTATTATAGTATCTCCACAGGGAGAGTCACTGATTGGGTCTGTTATGAGAGTATCTCCACAGGGAGAGTCACTAAGTGAGTCTGTTATTATTGTATCTCCACAGGGAGAGTCACGAAGTGGGTCTGTTATTATAGTATCTCCACAGGGAGAGTCACTGATTGGGTCTGTTATTATAGTATCTCCACAGGGAGAGTCACTAATTGGGTCTGTTATTATAGTATCTCCACAGGGAGAGTCACTGAGTGAGTCTGTTATTATTGTATCTCCACGGGAGAGTCACTGAGTGGGTCTGTTATTATAGTATCTCCACAGGGAGAGTCACTGAGTGGGTCTGTTATTATAGTATCTCCACAGGGAGAGTCACTGAGTGGGTCTGTTATCATAGTATCTCCACAGGGAGAGTCACTGAGTGGGTCTGTTATTATAGTATCTCCACAGGGAGAGTCACTGAGTGGGTCTGTTATTATAGTATCTCCACAGGGAGAGTCATTGTGTGGGTCTGTTATTATAGTATCTCCACAGGGAGAGTCAGTGAGTGGGTCTGTTATTATAGTATCTCCACAGGGAGAGTCACTGAGTGGGTCTGTTATTATAGTATCTCCACAGGGACAGTCACTGAGTGGGTTTGTTATTATAGTATCTCCACAGTAAGAGTCACTGAGTGGGTCTGTTATTATAGTATCTCCACAGGGAGAGTCACTGAGTGGGTCTGTTATCATAGTATCTCCACAGGGAGAGTCACTGAGTGGGTCTGTAATTATAGTATCTCCACAGGGAGAGTCACTGAGTTTGTCTGTTATTATAGTATCTCCACAGGGACAGTCACTGAGTGGGTCTGTTATTATAGTATCTCCACAGTGAGAGTCACTGCGTGGCTCTGTTATTATAGTATCTCCACAGGGAGAGTCACTGAGTGGGTCTGTTATTATAGTATCTCCACATGGAGAGTCACTGAGTGAGTCTGTTATTATAGTATCTCCACAGGGAGAGTCACTGAGTGGGTCTGTTATTATAGTATCTCCACAGGGAGAGTCACTGAGTGGGTCTGTTATTATAGTATCTCCACAGGGAGAGTCATTGAGTGGGTCTGTTATTATAGTATCTCCACAGGGAGAGTCAGTGAGTGGGTCTGTTATTATAGTCTCTCCACAGGGAGAGTCACTGAGTGGGTCTGTTATTATAGTATCTCCACAGGGAGAGTCACTAAGTGGGTCTGTTATTATAGTATCTCCACAGGGACAGTCACTGAGTGGGTCTGTTATTATAGTATCTCCACAGTGAGAGTCACTGAGTGGCTCTGTTATTATAGTATCTCCACAGGGAGAGTCACTGAGTGGGTCTGTTATTATAGTATCTCCACATGGAGAGTCACTGAGTGGGTCTGTTATTATAGTATCTCCACAGGGACAGTCACTGAGTGGGTCTGTTATTATAGTATCTCCACAGGGAGAGTCACTGAGTGGGTCTGTTATTATAGTATCTCCACAGGGAGAGTCACTGAGTGGGTCTGTTATTATAGTATCTCCACAGGGAGAGTCACTGAGTGGGTCTGTTATAATAGTATCTCCACAGGGAGAGTCACTGAGTGGGTCTGTTATTATAGTATCTCCACAGGGAGAGGCACTGAGTGAGTCTGTTATTATAGTATCTCCACATGGGAGAGTCACTGAGTGGGTCTGTTATTATAGTATCTCCACAGGGAGAGTCACTGATTGGGTCTGTTATTATAGTATCTCCACATGGAGAGTCACTGAGTGAGTCTGTTATTATAGTATCTCCACTGGGAGAGTCATTGAGTGGGTCTGTTATTATAGTATCTCCACGGGGAGAGTCACTGATTGGGTCTGTTATGAGAGTATCTCCACAGGGAGAGTCACTAAGTGAGTCTGTTATTATTGTATCTCCACAGGGAGAGTCACGAAGTGGGTCTGTTATTATAGTATCTTAACAGGGAGAGTCACTGATTGGGTCTGTTATTATAGTATCTCCACAGGGAGAGTCACTAAGTGGGTCTGTTATTATAGTATCTCCACAGGGAGAGTCACTGAGTGAGTCTGTTATTATTGTATGTCCACGGGAGAGTCACTGAGTGGGTCTGTTATTATAGTATCTCCACAGGGAGAGTCACTGAGTGGGTCTGTTATTATAGTATCTCCACAGGGAGAGTCACTGAGTGGGTCTGTTATCATAGTATCTCCACAGGGAGAGTCACTGAGTGGGTCTGTTATTATAGTATCTCCACAGGGAGAGTCAGTGAGTGGGTCTGTTATTATAGTATCTCCACAGGGAGAGTCACTGAGTGGGTCTGTTATTATAGTATCTCCACAGGGACAGTCACTGAGTGGGTTTGTTATTATAGTATCTCCACAGTGAGAGTCACTGAGTGGGTCTGTTATTATAGTATCTCCACAGGGAGAGTCACTGAGTGGGTCTGTTATCATAGTATCTCCACAGGGAGAGTCACTGAGTGGGTCTGTTATGATAGTATCTCCACAGGGAGAGTCACTGAGTGGGTCTGTTATTATAGTATCTCCACAGGGACAGTCACTGAGTGGGTCTGTTATTATAGTATCTCCACAGTGAGAGTCACTGAGTGGCTCTGTTATTATAGTATCTCCACAGGGAGAGTCACTGAGTGGGTCTGTTACTATAGTATCTCCACATGGAGAGTCACTGAGTGGGTCTGTTATTATAGTATCTCCACAGGGAGAGTCACTGAGTGGGTCTGTTATTATAGTATCTCCACAGGGAGAGTCACTGAGTGGGTCTGTTATTATAGTATCTCCACAGGGAGAGTCACTGAGTGGGTCTGTTATTATAGAATCTCCACAGGGAGAGTCACTGAGTGGGTCTGTTATTATAGTATCTCCACAGGGAGAGTCACTGAGTGGGTCTGTTATTATAGTATCTCCACAGGGAGAGGCACTGAGTGAGTCTGTTATTATAGTATCTCCACATGGGAGAGTCACTGAGTGGGTCTGTTATTATAGTATCTCCACAGGGAGGCTCACTGAGTGGGTCTGTTATTATAGTATCTCCACATGGAGAGTCACTGAGTGAGTCTGTTATTATAGTATCTCCACTGGGAGAGTCACTGAGTGGGTCTGTTATTATAGTATCTCCACAGGGAGAGTCACTGATTGGGTCTGTTATGAGAGTATCTCCACAGGGAGAGTCACTAAGTGGGTCTGTTATTATTGTATCTCCACAGGGAGAGTCACGAAGTGGGTCTGTTATTATAGTATCTACACGGGGAGAGTCACTGATTGGGTCTGTTATTATAGTATCTCCACAGGGAGAGTCACTAAGTGGGTCTGTTATTATAGTATCTCCACAGGGAGAGTCACTGAGTGAGTCTGTTATTATTGTATCTCCACAGGGAGAGTCACTGAGTGGGTCTGTTATTATAGTATCTCCACAGGGAGTGTCACTGAGTGGGTCTGTTATTATAGTATCTCCACAGGGAGAGTCACTGAGTGGGTCTGTTATCATAGTATCTCCACAGGGAGAGTCACTGAGTGGGTCTGTTATTATAGTATCTCCACAGGGAGAGTCACTGAGTGAGTCTGTTATTATAGTATCTCCACAGGGAGAGTCACTGAGTGGGTCTGTTATTATTGTATCTCCACAGGGAGAGTCACTGAGTGAGTCTGTTATTATAGTATCTCCACAGGGAGAGTCACTGAGTGGGTCTGTTATTATTGTATCTCCACAGGGAGAGTCACTGAGTGGGTCTGTTATTATAGTATTTCCACAGGGAGAGTCACTGAGTAGCTCTGTTATTATAGTATCTCCACAGGGAGAGTCACTGAGTGAGTCTGTTATTATATAATCTCCACAGGGAGAGTCACTGAGTGGGTCTGTTATTATTGTATCTCCACAGGGAGAGTCACTGAGTGGGTCTGTTATTATAGTATTTCCACAGGGAGAGTCATTGAGTGGGTCTGTTATTATAGTATCTCCACAGGGAGAGTCAGTGAGTGGGTCTGTTATTATAGTATCTCCACAGGGAGAGTCACTGAGTGGGTCTGTTATTATAGTATCTCCACAGGGACAGTCACTGAGTGGGTTTGTTATTATAGTATCTCCACAGTGAGAGTCACTGAGTGGGTCTGTTATTATAGTATCTCCACAGGGAGAGTCACTGAGTGTGTCTGTTATTATAGTATCTCCACATGGAGAGTCACTGAGTGGGTCTGTTATTATAGTATCTCCACAGGGAGAGTCACTGAGTGGGTCTGTTATTATAGTATCTCCACAGGGAGAGTCACTGAGTGAGTCTGTTATTATAGTATCTCAACATGGGAGAGTCACTGAGTGGGTCTGTTATTATAGTAACTCCACAGGGAGACTCACTGAGTGGGTCTGTTATTATAGTATCTCCACATAGAGAGTCACTGAGTGAGTCTGTTATTATAGTATCTCCACTGGGAGAGTCACTGAGTGGATCTGTTATTATAGTATCTCCACAGGGAGAGTCACTGATTGGGTCTGTTCTGAGAGTATCTCCACAGGGAGAGTCATTAAGTGGGTCTGTTATTATTGTATCTCCACAGGGAGAGTCACTAAGTGGGTCTGTTATTATAGTATCTCCACAGGGAGAGTCACTGATTGGGTCTGTTATTATAGTATCTCCACAGGGAGAGTCACTAAGTGGGTCTGTTATTATAGTATCTCCACATGGAGAGTCACTGAGTGGGTCTGTTATTATTGTATCTCAACAGGGAGAGTCACTAAGTGGGTCTGTTATTATAGTATCTCCACAGGGAGAGTCACTGAGTGGGTCTGTTATTATAGTATCTCCACAGGGAGAGTCACTGAGTGGGTCTGTTATTATAGTCTCTCCACAGGGAGAGTCACAGAGTGGGTCTGTTATTACAGTATCTCCACAGGGAGAGTCACTGACTGGGTCTGTTATTATAGTATCACCACAGGGAGAGTCACTGAGTGGGTCTGTTATTATAGTATCTCCACAGGGAGAGTCACTGAGTGGGTCTGTTATTATAGTATCTCCACAGGGAGAGTCACTGAGTGGGTCTGTTATTATAGTATTTCCACAGGGAGAGTCACTGATTGGGTCTGTTATTATAGTATCTCCACAGGGAGAGTCACTGAGTGGGTCTGTTATTATAGTATCTCCACAGGGAGAGTCACTGAGTGGGTCTGTTATTATAGTATCACCACAGGGAGAGTCACTGAGTGGGTCTGTTATTATAGTATCACCACAGGGAGAGTCACTGAGTGGGTCTGTTATTATAGTACCTCCACAGGGAGAGTCACTGAGTGGGTCTGTTATTATAGTATCTCCACAGGGAGAGTCACTGAGTGGGTCTGTTATTACAGTATCTCCACAGGGAGAGTCACTGACTGGGTCTGTTATTATAGTATCACCACAGGGAGAGTCACTGAGTGGGTCTGTTATTATAGTATCTCCACAGGGAGAGTCACTGAGTGGGTCTGTTATTATAGTATCTCCACAGGGAGAGTCACTGAGTGGGTCTGTTATTATAGTATCTCCACAGGGAGAGTCACTGAGTGGGTCTGTTATTATAGTATCTCCACATGGACAGTCACTGAGTGGGCCTGTTATTATAGTATCTCCACAGGGAGAGTCACTGAGTGGGTCTGTTATTATAGTATCTCCACAGGGAGAGTCACTGAGTGGGTCTGTTATTATAGTCTCTCCACAGGGAGAGTCACTGAGTGGGTCTGTTTTTATAGTATCTCCACAGGGAGAGTCACTGACAGGGTCTGTTATTATAGTATCTCCACAGGGAGAGTCACTGTGTGGGTCTGTTATTATAGTATCTCCACAGGGAGAGTCACTGAGTGAGTCTGTTATTATAGTATCTCCACAGGGAGAGTCACTGAGTGGGTCTGTTATTATAGTATCTCCACAGGGAGAGTCACTGAGTGGGTCTGTTATTATAGTCTCTCCACAGTGAGTGTCACTGAGTGGGTCTGTTACTATAGTATCTCCACAGGGAGAGTCACTGAGTGGGTCTGTTATTGTAGTATCTCCACAGGGAGAGTCACTGAGTGGGTCTGTTATTATAGTATCTCCACAGGGAGAGTCACTGAGTGGGTCTGTTATTATAGTATCTCCACAGGGAGAGTCACTGAGTGGGTCTGTTATTATAGTATCTCCACAGGGAGAGTCACTGAGTGGGTCTGTTATTATAGTATCTCCACAGTGAGTGTCACTGAGTGGGTCTGTTATTATAGTAACTCCACAGGGAGAGTCACTGAGTGGATCTGTTATAATAGTATCTCCACAGGGAGAGTCACTGAGTGGGTCTGTTATTATAGTATCTCCACAGGGAGAGTCACTGAGTGGGTCTGTTATTATAGTATCTCCAGAGGGAGAGTCACTGAGTGAGTCTGTTATTATATTATCTCCACAGGGAGAGTCAATGAGTGGGTCTGTTATTATAGTATCTCCACAGGGAGAGTCACTGAGTGGGTCTGCTATTATAGTATCTCCACAGTGAGTGTCACTGAGTGGGTCTGTTATTATAGTATCTCCACAGGGATAGTCACTGAGTGGGTCTGTTATTATAGTATCTCCACAGGGAGAGTCACTGAGTGGGTCTGTTATTATAGTATCTCCACAGGGAGAGTCACTGAGTGGGTCTGTTATTATTGTATCTCCACAGGGAGAGTCACTGAGTGGGTCTGTTGTTATAGTATCTCCAGAGGGAGAGTCACTGAGTGAGTCTGTTATTATAGTATCTCCACAGGGAGAGTCACTGAGTGGGTCTGTTATTATAGTATCTCCAGAGGGAGAGTCACTGAGTGAGTCTGTTATTATAGTATCTCCACAGGGAGAGTCACTGAGTGGGTCTGTTATTATAGTATCTCCACATGGGAGAGTCACTGAATGGGTCTGTTATTATAGA
Source organism: Heterodontus francisci (assembly GCF_036365525.1). Taxonomy (NCBI): domain Eukaryota; kingdom Metazoa; phylum Chordata; class Chondrichthyes; order Heterodontiformes; family Heterodontidae; genus Heterodontus; species Heterodontus francisci. The sequence continues at coordinate 243,101 of NW_027140311.1, forward strand.
ATCTCCACAGGGAGACTCACTGAGTGGGTCTGTTATTATAGTATCTCCACATGGAGAGTCACTGAGTGAGTCTGTTATTATAGTATCTCCACTGGGAGAGTCACTGAGTGGGTCTGTTATTATAGTATCTCCACAGGGAGAGTCACTGATTGGGTCTGTTCTGAGAGTATCTCCACAGGGAGAGTCACTAAGTGGGTCTGTTATTATTGTATCTCCACAGGGAGAGTCACTAAGTGGGTCTGTTATTATAGTATCTCCACAGGGAGAGTCACTGATTGGGTCTGTTATTATAGTATCTCCACAGGGAGAGTCACTAAGTGGGTCTGTTATTATAGTATCTCCACATGGAGAGTCACTGAGTGGGTCTGCTATTATTGTATCTCAACAGGGAGAGTCACTAAGTGGGTCTGTTATTATAGTATCTCCACAGGGAGAGTCACTGAGTGGGTCTGTTATTATAGTATCTCCACAGGGAGAGTCACTGAGTGGGTCTGTTATTATAGTCTCTCCACAGGGAGAGTCACAGAGTGGGTCTGTTATTATAGTATCTCCACAGGGAGAGTCACTGACTGGGTCTGTTATTATAGTATCACCACAGGGAGAGTCACTGAGTGGGTCTGTTATTATAGTATCTCCACAGGGAGAGTCACTGAGTGGGTCTGTTATTATAGTATCTCCACAGGGAGAGTCACTGAGTGGGTCTGTTATTATAGTATCTCCACAGGGAGAGTCACTGATTGGGTCTGTTATTATAGTATCTCCACAGGGAGAGTCACTGAGTGGGTCTGTTATTATAGTATCTCCACAGGGAGAGTCACTGAGTGGATCTGTTATTATAGTCTCTCCACAGGGAGAGTCACTGAGTGGGTCTATAATTATAGTATCTCCACAGGGAGAGTCACTGAGTGGGTCTGTTATTATAGTATCTCCACAGGGAGAGTCACTGAGTGAGTCTGTTATTATAGTATCTCCACAGGAAGAGTCACTGAGTGGGTCTGTTATTATAGTATCTCCACAGGGAGAGTCACTGAGTGGGTCTGTTATTATAGTCTCTCCACAGTGAGTGTCACTGAGTGGGTCTGTTACTATAGTATCTCCACAGGGAGAGTCACTGAGTGGGTCTGTTATTGTAGTATCTCCACAGGGAGAGTCACTGAGTGGGTCTGTTATTACAGTATCTCCACAGGGAGAGTCACTGAGTGGGTCTGTTATTATAGTATCTCCACAGGGAGAGTCACTGAGTGGGTCTGTTATTATAGTATCTCCACAGGGAGAGTCACTGAGTGGGTCTGTTATTATAGTATCTCCACAGTGAGTGTCACTGAGTGGGTCTGTTATTATAGTAACTCCACAGGGAGAGTGACTGAGTGGGTCTGTTATTATAGTATCTCCACAGGGAGAGTCACTGAGTGGGTCTGTTATTATAGTATCTCCAGAGGGAGAGTCACTGAGTGAGTCTGTTATTATATTATCTCCACAGGGAGAGTCACTGAGTGGGTCTGTTATTATAGTATCTCCACAGGGAGAGTCACTGAGTGGGTCTGTTATTATAGTATCTCCACAGTGAGTGTCACTGAGTGGGTCTGTTATTGTAGTATCTCCACAGGGATAGTCACTGAGTGGGTCTGTTATTATAGTATCTCCACAGGGAGAGTCACTGAGTGGGTCTGTTATTATAGTATCTCCAGAGGGAGAGTCACTGAGTGAGTCTGTTATTATATTATCTCCACAGGGAGAGTCACTGAGTGGGTCTGTTATTATAGTATCTCCACAGGGAGAGTCACTGATTGGGTCTGTTATTATAGTATCTCCACAGTGAGTGTCACTGAGTGGGTCTGTTATTGTAGTATCTCCACAGGGATAGTCACTGAGTGGGTCTGTTATTATAGTATCTCCACAGGGAGAGTCACTGAGTGGGTCTGTTATTATAGTATCTCCACAGGGAGAGTCACTGAGTGGGTCTGTTATTATAGTATCTCCACAGGGAGAGTCACTGAGTGGGTCTGTTATTATTGTATCTCCACAGGGAGAGTCACTGAGTGGGTCTGTTATTATAGTATCTCCAGAGGGAGTGTCACTGAGTGAGTCTGTTATTATAGTATCTCCACAGGGAGAGTCACTGAGTGGGTCTGTTATTATAGTATCTCCAGAGGGAGATTCACTGAGTGAGTCTGTTATTATAGTATCTCCACAGGGAGAGTCAGTGAGTGGGTCTGTTATTATAGTATCTCCACAGTGAGAGTCACAGAGTGGGTCTGTTATTATAGTATCTCCACAGGGAGAGTCACTGAGTGGGTCTGTTATTATAGTATCTCCACAGGGAGAGTCACTGAGTGGGTCTGTTATTCTAGTATCTCCACAGGGAGAGTCACTGAGTGGGTATGCTATTATTGTATCTCCACAGGGAGAGTCACTGAGTGGGTCTGTTATTATAGTATCTCCACAGGGAGAGTCACTGAGTGGGTCTGTTATTATAGTATCTTCACAGGGAGAGTCACTGAGTGGGTCTGTTATTACAGTATCTCCACAGGGAGAGTCACTGAGTGAGTCTGTTATTATAGTATCTCCACAGGGAGAGTCACTGAGTGGGTCTGTTATTATAGTATCTCCACATGGAGAGTCACTGAGTGAGTCTGTTATTATAGTATCTCCACTGGGAGAGTCACTGAGTGGGTCTGTTATTCTAGTATCTCCACAGGGAGAGTCACTGATTGGGTCTGTTATTATAGTATCTCCACAGGGAGAGTCACTAAGTGGGTCTGTTATTATTGTATCTCCACAGGGAGAGTCACTGAGTGGGTCTGTTATTATAGTGTCTCCACAGGGAGAGTCACTGAGTGGGTCTGTTATTATAGTATCTCCACAGTGAGTGTCACTGAGTGGGTCTGTTATTATTGTATCTCCACAGGGAGAGTCACTGAGTGGGTCTGTTATTATAGTGTCTCCACAGGGAGAGTCACTGAGTGGGTCTGTTATTATAGTATCTCCACAGGGAGAGTCACTGAGTGGGTCTGTTATTGTAGTATCTCCACAGGGAGAGTCACTGAGTGGGTCTGTTATTATAGTATATCCACAGGGAGAGTCACTGAGTGGGTCTGATATTATAGTATCTCCACAGGGAGAGTCACTGAGTGGGTCTGTTATTATAGTATCTCCACAGGGAGAATCACTGAGTGGGTCTGTTATTATAGTATCTCCACAGGGAGAGTCACTGAGTGGGTCTGTTATTATAGTATCTCCACAGGGAGAGTCACTGAGTGGGTCTGTTATTATAGTATCTCCACAGGGAGAATCACTGAGTGGGTCTGTTATTATAGTATCTCCACAGGGAGAGTCACTGAGTGGGTCTGTTATTATTGTATCTCCACATTGAGAGTCACTGAGTGGGTCTGTTATTATAGTATCTCCACAGGGAGAGTCACTGAGTGGGTCTGTTATTATAGTATCTCCACAGTGAGTGTCACTGAGTGGGTCTGTTATTATAGTAACTCCACAGGGAGAGTCACTGAGTGGATCTGTTATAATAGTATCTCCACAGGGAGAGTCACTGAGTGGGTCTGTTATTATAGTATCTCCACAGTGAGAGTCACTGAGTGAGTCTGTTATTATATTATCTCCACAGGGAGAGTCACTGAGTGGGTCTGTTATTATTGTATCTCCACAGGGAGAGTCACTGAGTGGGTCTGTTATTATAGTATCTCCAGAGGGAGAGTCACTGAGTGAGTCTGTTATTATAGTATCTCCACAGGGAGAGTCACTGAGTGGATCTGTTATTATAGTATCTCCAGAGGGAGAGTCACTGAGTGAGTCTGTTATTATAGTATCTCCACAGGGAGAGTCAGTGAGTGGGTCTGTTATTATAGTATCTCCACAGTGAGAGTCTAAGAGTGGGTCTGTTATTATAGTATCTCCACAGGGAGAGTCACTGAGTGGGTCTGTTATTATAGTATCTCCACAGGGAGAGTCACTGAGTGGGTCTTTTATTCTAGTATCTCCACAGGGAGAGTCACTGAGTGGGTCTGCTATTATTGTATCTCCACAGGGAGAGTCACTGAGTGGGTCTGTTATTATAGTATCTCCACAGGGAGAGTCACTGAGTGGGTCTGTTATTATAGTATCTTCACAGGGAGAGTCACTGAGTGGGTCTGTTATTATAGTATCTCCACAGGGAGAGTCACTGAGTGAGTCTGTTATTATAGTATCTCCACAGGGAGAGTCACTGAGTGGGTCTGTTATTATAGTATCTCCACATGGAGAGTCACTGAGTGAGTCTGTTATTATAGTATCTCCACTGGGAGAGTCACTGAGTGGGTCTGTTATTCTAGTATCTCCACAGGGAGAGTCACTGATTGGGCCTGTTATTATAGTATCTCCACAGGGAGAGTCACTAATTGGGTCTGTTATTATTGTATCTCCACAGGGAGAGTCACTGAGTGGGTCTGTTATTATAGTATCTCCACAGGGAGAGTCACTGAGTGGGTCTGTTATTATAGTATCTCCACAGTGAGTGTCACTGAGTGGGTCTGTTACTATAGTATCTCCACAGGGAGAGTCACTGAGTGGGTCTGTTATTGTAGTATCTACACAGGGAGAGTCACTGAGTGGGTCTGTTATTATAGTATATCCACAGGGAGAGTCACTGAGTGGGTCTGTTATTATAGTATCTCCACAGGGAGAGTCACTGAGTGGGTCTGTTATTATAGTATCTCCACAGGGAGAATCACTGAGTGGGTCTGTTATTATTGTATCTCCACAGGGAGAGTCACTGAGTGGGTCTGTTATTATAGTGTCTCCACAGGGAGAGTCACTGAGTGGGTCTGTTATTATAGTATCTCCACAGTGAGTGTCACTGAGTGGGTCTGTTACTATAGTATCTCCACAGGGAGAGTCACTGAGTGGGTCTGTTATTGTAGTATCTCCACAGGGAGAGTCACTGAGTGGGTCTGTTATTATAGTATATCCACAGGGAGAGTCACTGAGTGGGTCTGTTATTATAGTATCTCCACAGGGAGAGTCACTGAGTGGGTCTGTTATTATAGTATCTCCACAGTGAGAATCACTGAGTGGGTCTGTTATTATAGTATCTCCACAGGGAGAGTCACTGAGTGGGTCTGTTATTATAGTATCTCCACAGGGAGAGTCACTGAGTGGGTCTGTTATTATAGTATCTCCACAGGGAGAATCACTGAGTGGGTCTGTTATTATAGTATCTCCACAGGGAGAGTCACTGAGTGGGTCTGTTATTATTGTATCTCCACAGGGAGAGTCACTGAGTGGGTCTGTTATTATAGTATCTCCACAGGGAGAGTCACTGAGTGGGTCTGTTATTATAGTATCTCCACAGTGAGTGTCACTGAGTGGGTCTGTTATTATAGTAACTCCACAGGGAGAGTCACTGAGTGGATCTGTTATAATAGTATCTCCACAGGGAGAGTCACTGAGTGGGTCTGTTATTATAGTATCTCCACAGTGAGAGTCACTGAGTGAGTCTGTTATTATATTATCTCCACAGGGAGAGTCACTGAGTGGGTCTGTTATTATTGTATCTCCACAGGGAGAGTCACTGAGTGGGTCTGTTATTATAGTATCTCCAGAGGGAGAGTCACTGAGTGAGTCTGTTATTATAGTATCTCCACAGGGAGAGTCACTGAGTGGATCTGTTATTATAGTATCTCCAGAGGGAGAGTCACTGAGTGAGTCTGTTATTATAGTATCTCCACAGGGAGAGTCAGTGAGTGGGTCTGTTATTATAGTATCTCCACAGTGAGAGTCTAAGAGTGGGTCTGTTATTATAGTATCTCCACAGGGAGAGTCACTGAGTGGGTCTGTTATTATAGTATCTCCACAGGGAGAGTCACTGAGTGGGTCTTTTATTCTAGTATCTCCACAGGGAGAGTCACTGAGTGGGTCTGCTATTATTGTATCTCCACAGGGAGAGTCACTGAGTGGGTCTGTTATTATAGTATCTCCACAGGGAGAGTCACTGAGTGGGTCTGTTATTATAGTATCTTCACAGGGAGAGTCACTGAGTGGGTCTGTTATTATAGTATCTCCACAGGGAGAGTCACTGAGTGAGTCTGTTATTATAGTATCTCCACAGGGAGAGTCACTGAGTGGGTCTGTTATTATAGTATCTCCACATGGAGAGTCACTGAGTGAGTCTGTTATTATAGTATCTCCACTGGGAGAGTCACTGAGTGGGTCTGTTATTCTAGTATCTCCACAGGGAGAGTCACTGATTGGGCCTGTTATTATAGTATCTCCACAGGGAGAGTCACTAAGTGGGTCTGTTATTATTGTATCTCCACAGGGAGAGTCACTGAGTGGGTCTGTTATTATAGTATCTCCACAGGGAGAGTCACTGAGTGGGTCTGTTATTATAGTATCTCCACAGTGAGTGTCACTGAGTGGGTCTGTTACTATAGTATCTCCAAAGGGAGAGTCACTGAGTGGGTCTGTTATTGTAGTATCTACACAGGGAGAGTCACTGAGTGGGTCTGTTATTATAGTATATCCACAGGGAGAGTCACTGAGTGGGTCTGTTATTATAGTATCTCCACAGGGAGAGTCACTGAGTGGGTCTGTTATTATAGTATCTCCACAGGGAGAATCACTGAGTGGGTCTGTTATTATAGTATCTCCACAGGGAGAGTCACTGAGTGGGTCTGTTATTATAGTATCTCCACAGGGAGAGACACTGAGTGGTTCTGTTATTATAGTATCTCCACAGGGAGAATCACTGAGTGGGTCTGTTATTATAGTATCTCCACAGGGAGAGTCACTGAGTGGGTCTGTTATTATTGTATCTCCACAGGGAGAGTCACTGAGTGGGTCTGTTATTATAGTATCTCCACAGGGAGAGTCACTGAGTGGGTCTGTTATTATAGTATCTCCACAGTGAGTGTCACTGAGTGGGTCTGTTATTATAGTAACTCCACAGGGAGAGTCACTGAGTGGATCTGTTATAATAGTATCTCCACAGGGAGAGTCACTGAGTGGGTCTGTTATTATAGTATCTCCACAGGGAGAGTCACTGAGTGAGTCTGTTATTATTGTATCTCCACAGGGAGAGTCACTGAGTGGGTCTGTTATTATAGTATCTCCACAGGGAGAGTCACTGAGTGGGTCTGTTATTATAGTATCTCCACAGTGAGTGTCACTGAGTGGGTCTGTTATTATAGTATCTCCACAGGGATAGTCACTGAGTGGGTCTGTTATTATAGTATCTCCACAGGGAGAGTCACTGAGTGGGTCTGTTATTATAGTATCTCCACAGGGAGAGTCACTGAGTGGGTCTGTTATTATTGTATCTCCACAGGGAGAGTTACTGAGTGGGTCTGTTATTATAGTATCTCCACAGGGAGAGTCACTGAGTGAGTCTGTTATTATGGTATCTCCACAGGGAGAGTCACTGAGTGGGTCTGTTATTATAGTATCTCCAGAGGGAGAGTCACTGAGTGAGTCTGTTATTATAGTATCTCCACAGGGAGAGTCACTGAGTGGGTCTATTATTATAGTATCTCCTCAGTGAGAGTCACTGAGTGGGTCTGTTATTACAGTATCTCCACATGGAGAGTCACTGAGTGGGTCTGTTATTATAGTATCTCCACAGGGAGAGTCACTGAGTGGGTCTGTTATTATAGTATCTCCACAGGGAGAGTCACTGAGTGGGTCTGTTATTATAGTATCTCCACAGGGAGAGTCACTGAGTGAGTCTGTTATTATAGTATCTCCACAGGGAGATTCACTGAGTGGGTCTGTTATTATAGTATCTCCACAGGGAGAGTCACTGAGTGGGTCTGTTATCATAGTATCTCCACAGGGAGAGTCACTGAGTGGGTCTGTTATTATAGTATCTCCACAGGGAGAGTCACTGATTGGGTCTGTTATTATAGTATCTCCACAGGGAGAGTCACTAAGTGGGTCTGTTATTATTGTATCTCCACAGGGAGAGTCACTAAGTGGGTCTGTTATTATAGTATCTCCACTGGGTGAGTCACTGAGTTGGTCTGTTATTATCGTATCTCCACAGGGAGAGTCACTGATTGGGTCTGTTATTATAGTATCTCCACAGGGAGAGTCACTAAGTGGGTCTGTTATTATTGTATCTCCACAGGGAGAGTCACTAAGTGGGTCTGTTATTATAGTATCTCCACATGGAGAGTCACTGAGTGGGTCTGTTATTATTGTATCTCCACAGGGAGAGTCACTAAGTGGGTCTGTTATTATAGTATCTCCACAGGGAGAGTCACTGAGTGGGTCTGTTATTATAGTCTCTCCACAGGGAGAGTCACTGAGTGAGTCTGTTATTATAGTATCTCCACAGGGAGAGTCACTGACTGGGACTGTTATTATAGTATCACCACAGGGAGAGTCACTGAGTGGGTCTGTTATTATAGTATCTCCAGAGGGAGAGTCACTGAGTGAGTCTGTTATTATAGTATCTCCACATGGAGAGTCACTGAGTGGGTCTGTTATTATAGTATCTCCACAGTGAGTGTCACTGAGTGGGTCTGTTATTATAGTATCTCCACAGGGAGAGTCACTGAGTGGGTCTGTTATTATAGTATCTCCACAGGGAGAGTCACTGAGTGGGTCTGTTATTATAGTATCTCCAGAGGGAGAGTCACTGAGTGAGTCTGTTATTATATTATCTCCACAGGGAGAGTCACTGAGTGGGTCTGCTATTATAGTATCTCCACAGGGAGAGTCACTGAGTGGGTCTGTTATTATAGTATCTCCACAGGGAGAGTCACTGAGTGCGTCTGTTATTATAGTATCTCCACAGGGAGAGTCACTGAGTGGGTCTGTTATTATTGTATCTCCACAGGGAGAGTCACTGAGTGGGTCTGTTATTATTGTATCTCCACAGGGAGAGTCACTGAGTGGGTCTGTTATTATAGTATCTCCAGAGGGAGAGTCACTGAGTGAGTCTGTTATTATAGTATCTCCACAGGGAGAGTCACTGATAAGGTCTGTTATTATAGTATCTCCACAGGGAGAGTCTCTGAGTGGGTCTGTTATCATAGTATCTCCACAGGGAGAGTCACTGAGTGGGTCTGTTATTATAGTATCTCCACAGGGAGAGTCACTGAGTGGGTCTGTTATTATCGTATCTCCGCAGGGAGAGTCACTGAGTGGGTCTGTTATTATAGTATCTCCAGAGGGAGAGTCACTGAGTGGGTCTGTTATTATAGTATCTCCACAGGGAGAGTCACTGAGTGGGTCTGTTATTATAGTATCTCCACAGGGAGAGTCAATGAGTGGGTCTGTTATTATAGTATCTCCACAGGGAGAGTCACTGAGTGGGTCTGTTATTATACTATCTCCACAGGGAGTGTCACTGAGTGGGTCTGTTATTATAGTATCTCCACAGGGAGAGTCACTGAGTGGGTCTGTTATTATAGTATCTCCAGAGGGAGAGTCACTGAGTGAGTCTGTTATTATAGTATCTCCACAGGGAGAGTCAATGAGTGGGTCTATTATTATAGCATCTCCACAGTGAGAGTCACTGAGTGGGTCTGTTATTATAGTATCTCCACAGGGAGAGTCACTGAGTGGGTCTGTTATTATAGTATCTCCACATGGAGAGTCACTGAGTGGGTCTGTTATTATAGTATCTCCACAGGGAGAGTCACTGAGTGGGTCTATTATTATAGTATCTCCACAGTGAGAGTCACTGAGTGTGTCTGTTATTATAGTATCTCCACATGGAGAGTCACTGAGTGGGTCTGTTATTATAGTATCCCCACAGGGAGAGTCACTGAGTGGGTCTGTTATTATAGTATCTCCACAGGGAGAGTCACTGAGTGGGTCTGTTATTATAGTCTCTCCACAGGGAGAGTCACTGAGTGAGTCTGTTATTATAGTATCTCCACAGGGAGAGTCACTGACTGGGACTGTTATTATAGTATCACCACAGGGAGAGTCACTGAGTGGGTCTGTTATTATAGTATCTCCAGAGGGAGAGTCACTGAGTGAGTCTGTTATTATAGTATCTCCACATGGAGAGTCACTGAGTGGGTCTGTTATTATAGTATCTCCACAGTGAGTGTCACTGAGTGGGTCTGTTATTATAGTATCTCCACAGGGAGAGTCACTGAGTGGGTCTGTTATTATAGTATCTCCACAGGGAGAGTCACTGAGTGGGTCTGTTATTATAGTATCTCCAGAGGGAGAGTCACTGAGTGAGTCTGTTATTATATTATCTCCACAGGGAGAGTCACTGAGTGGGTCTGCTATTATAGTATCTCCACAGGGAGAGTCACTGAGTGGGTCTGTTATTATAGTATCTCCACAGGGAGAGTCACTGAGTGCGTCTGTTATTATAGTATCTCCACAGGGAGAGTCACTGAGTGGGTCTGTTATTATTGTATCTCCACAGGGAGAGTCACTGAGTGGGTCTGTTATTATTGTATCTCCACAGGGAGAGTCACTGAGTGGGTCTGTTATTATAGTATCTCCAGAGGGAGAGTCACTGAGTGAGTCTGTTATTATAGTATCTCCACAGGGAGAGTCACTGATAAGGTCTGTTATTATAGTATCTCCACAGGGAGAGTCTCTGAGTGGGTCTGTTATCATAGTATCTCCACAGGGAGAGTCACTGAGTGGGTCTGTTATTATAGTATCTCCACAGGGAGAGTCACTGAGTGGGTCTGTTATTATCGTATCTCCGCAGGGAGAGTCACTGAGTGGGTCTGTTATTATAGTATCTCCAGAGGGAGAGTCACTGAGTGGGTCTGTTATTATAGTATCTCCACAGGGAGAGTCACTGAGTGGGTCTGTTATTATAGTATCTCCACAGGGAGAGTCAATGAGTGGGTCTGTTATTATAGTATCTCCACAGGGAGAGTCACTGAGTGGGTCTGTTATTATACTATCTCCACAGGGAGTGTCACTGAGTGGGTCTGTTATTATAGTATCTCCACAGGGAGAGTCACTGAGTGGGTCTGTTATTATAGTATCTCCAGAGGGAGAGTCACTGAGTGAGTCTGTTATTATAGTATCTCCACAGGGAGAGTCAATGAGTGGGTCTATTATTATAGCATCTCCACAGTGAGAGTCACTGAGTGGGTCTGTTATTATAGTATCTCCACAGGGAGAGTCACTGAGTGGGTCTGTTATTATAGTATCTCCACATGGAGAGTCACTGAGTGGGTCTGTTATTATAGTATCTCCACAGGGAGAGTCACTGAGTGGGTCTATTATTATAGTATCTCCACAGTGAGAGTCACTGAGTGTGTCTGTTATTATAGTATCTCCACATGGAGAGTCACTGAGTGGGTCTGTTATTATAGTATCCCCACAGGGAGAGTCACTGAGTGGGTCTGTTATTATAGTATCTCCACAGGGAGAGTCACTGAGTGGGTCTGTTATTATAGTATCTCCACAGGGAGAGTCACTGAGTGGGTCTGTTATTATTGTATCTCCACAGGGAGAGTCACTGAGTGGGTCTGTTATTATAGTATCTCCACAGGGAGAGTCACTGAGTGCGTCTGTTATTATCGTATCTCCACAGGGAGAGTCACTGAGTGGGTCTGTTATTATTGTATCTCCACAGGGAGTGTCACTGAGTGGGTCTGTTATTATTGTATCTCCACAGGGAGAGTCACTGAGTGGGTCTGTTATTATAGTATCTCCAGAGGGAGAGTCACTGAGTGAGTCTGTTATTATAGTATCTCAACAGGGAGAGTCACTGATAAGGTCTGTTATTATAGTATCTCCACAGGGAGAGTCTCTGAGTGGGTCTGTTATCATAGTATCTCCACAGGGAGAGTCACTGAGTGGGTCTGTTATTATAGTATCTCCACAGGGAGAGTCACTGAGTGGGTCTGTTATTATAGTATCTCCGCAGGGAGAGTCACTGAGTGGGTCTGTTATTATAGTATCTCCAGAGGGAGAGTCACTGAGTGGGTCTGTTATTGTAGTATCTCCACAGGGAGAGTCACTGAGTGGATCTGTTATTATAGTATCTCCACAGGGAGAGTCACTGAGTGGGTCTGTTATTATAGTATCTCCACAGGGAGAGTCACTGAGTGGGTCTGTTATTATAGTATCTCCACAGGGAGAGTCACTGAGTGGGTCTGTTATTATAGTATCTCCACAGGGAGAGTCACTGAGTGGGTCTGTTATTATAGTATCTCCAGAGGGAGAGTCACTGAGTGAGTCTGTTATTATAGTATCTCCACAGGGAGAGTCACTGAGTGGGTCTGTTATTATAGTATCTCCACAGGGAGAGTCACTGAGTGGGTCTGTTATTATAGTATCTCCACAGGGAGAGTCACTGAGTGGGTCTGTTATTATAGTATCTCCACAGGGAGAGTCACTGAGTGGGTCTGTTATTATAGTATCTCCAGAGGGAGAGTCACTGAGTGAGTCTGTTATTATAGTATCTCCACAGGGAGAGTCAATGAGTGGCTCTATTATTATAGCATCTCCACAGTGAGAGTCACTGAGTGGGTCTGTTATTATAGTATCTCCACAGGGAGAGTCACTGAGTGGGTCTGTTATTATAGTATCTCCACATGGAGAGTCACTGAGTGGGTCTGTTATTATAGTATCTCCACAGGGAGAGTCACTGAGTGGGTCTATTATTTTCGTATCTCCACAGTGAGAGTCACTGAGTGGGTCTGTTATTATAGTATCTCCACATGGAGAGTCACTGAGTGGGTCTGTTATTATAGTATCCCCACAGGGAGAGTCACTGAGTGGGTCTGTTATTATAGTATCTCCACAGGGAGAGTCACTGAGTGGGTCTGTTATTATAGTATCTCCACAGGGAGAGTCACTGAGTGGGTCTGTTATTATTGTATCTCCACAGGGAGAGTCACTGAGTGGGTCTGTTATTATTGTATCTCCACAGGGAGAGTCACTGAGTGGGTCTGTTATTATAGTATCTCCAGAGGGAGAGTCACTGAGTGAGTCTGTTATTATAGTATTTCCACAGGGAGAGTCACTGATAAGGTCTGTTATTATAGTATCTCCACAGGGAGAGTCTCTGAGTGGGTCTGTTATGATAGTATCTCCAGAGGGAGAGTCACTGAGTGGGTCTGTTATTATAGTATCTCCACAGGGAGAGTCACTGAGTGGGTCTGTTATTATAGTATCTCCACAGGGAGAGTCACTGAGTGGGTCTGTTATTATAGTATCTCCAGAGGGAGAGTCACTGAGTGGGTCTGTTATTATAGTATCTCCACAGGGAGAGTCACTGAGTGGGTCTGTTATTATAGTATCTCCACAGGGAGAGTCACTGAGTGGGTCTGTTATTATAGTATCTCCACAGGGAGAGTCACTGAGTGGGTCTGTTATTATAGTATCTCCACAGGGAGAGTCACTGAGTGGGTCTGTTATTATAGTATCTCCACAGGGAGAGTCACTGAGTGGGTCTGTTATTATAGTATCTCCAGAGGGAGAGTGACTGAGTGAGTCTGTTATTATAGTATCTCCACAGGGAGAGTCACTGAGTGGGTCTATTATTATAGTATCTCCACAGTGAGAGTCACTGAGTGGGTCTGTTATTATAGTATCTCCACAGGGAGAGTCACTGAGTGGGTCTGTTATTATAGTATCTCCACAGGGAGAGTCACTGAGTGGGTCTGTTATTATAGTATCTCCGCAGGGAGAGTCACTGAGTGGGTCTGTTATTATAGTATCTCCAGAGGGAGAGTCACTGAGTGGGTCTGTTATTGTAGTATCTCCACAGGGAGAGTCACTGAGTGGATCTGTTATTATAGTATCTCCACAGGGAGAGTCACTGAGTGGGTCTGTTATTATAGTATCTCCACAGGGAGAGTCACTGAGTGGGTCTGTTATTATAGTATCTCCACAGGGAGAGTCACTGAGTGGGTCTGTTATTATAGTATCTCCACAGGGAGAGTCACTGAGTGGGTCTGTTATTATAGTATCTCCAGAGGGAGAGTCACTGAGTGAGTCTGTTATTATAGTATCTCCACAGGGAGAGTCACTGAGTGGGTCTGTTATTATAGTATCTCCACAGGGAGAGTCACTGAGTGGGTCTGTTATTATAGTATCTCCACAGGGAGAGTCACTGAGTGGGTCTGTTATTATAGTATCTCCACAGGGAGAGTCACTGAGTGGGTCTGTTATTATAGTATCTCCAGAGGGAGAGTCACTGAGTGAGTCTGTTATTATAGTATCTCCACAGGGAGAGTCAATGAGTGGCTCTATTATTATAGCATCTCCACAGTGAGAGTCACTGAGTGGGTCTGTTATTATAGTATCTCCACAGGGAGAGTCACTGAGTGGGTCTGTTATTATAGTATCTCCACATGGAGAGTCACTGAGTGGGTCTGTTATTATAGTATCTCCACAGGGAGAGTCACTGAGTGGGTCTATTATTTTCGTATCTCCACAGTGAGAGTCACTGAGTGGGTCTGTTATTATAGTATCTCCACATGGAGAGTCACTGAGTGGGTCTGTTATTATAGTATCCCCACAGGGAGAGTCACTGAGTGGGTCTGTTATTATAGTATCTCCACAGGGAGAGTCACTGAGTGGGTCTGTTATTATAGTATCTCCACAGGGAGAGTCACTGAGTGGGTCTGTTATTATTGTATCTCCACAGGGAGAGTCACTGAGTGGGTCTGTTATTATTGTATCTCCACAGGGAGAGTCACTGAGTGGGTCTGTTATTATAGTATCTCCAGAGGGAGAGTCACTGAGTGAGTCTGTTATTATAGTATTTCCACAGGGAGAGTCACTGATAAGGTCTGTTATTATAGTATCTCCACAGGGAGAGTCTCTGAGTGGGTCTGTTATGATAGTATCTCCAGAGGGAGAGTCACTGAGTGGGTCTGTTATTATAGTATCTCCACAGGGAGAGTCACTGAGTGGGTCTGTTATTATAGTATCTCCACAGGGAGAGTCACTGAGTGGGTCTGTTATTATAGTATCTCCAGAGGGAGAGTCACTGAGTGGGTCTGTTATTATAGTATCTCCACAGGGAGAGTCACTGAGTGGGTCTGTTATTATAGTATCTCCACAGGGAGAGTCACTGAGTGGGTCTGTTATTATAGTATCTCCACAGGGAGAGTCACTGAGTGGGTCTGTTATTATAGTATCTCCACAGGGAGAGTCACTGAGTGGGTCTGTTATTATAGTATCTCCACAGGGAGAGTCACTGAGTGGGTCTGTTATTATAGTATCTCCAGAGGGAGAGTGACTGAGTGAGTCTGTTATTATAGTATCTCCACAGGGAGAGTCACTGAGTGGGTCTATTATTATAGTATCTCCACAGTGAGAGTCACTGAGTGGGTCTGTTATTATAGTATCTCCACAGGGAGAGTCACTGAGTGGGTCTGTTATTATAGTATCTCCACATGGAGAGTCACTGAGTGGGTCTGTTATTATAGTATCTCCACAGGGAGAGTCACTGAGTGGGTCTATTATTATAGTATCTCCACAGTGAGAGTCACTGAGTGGGTCTGTTATTATAGTATCTCCACATGGAGAGTCACAGAGTGGGTCTGTTATTATAGTATCTCCACAGGGAGAGTCACTGAGTGGGTCTGTTATTATAGTATCTCCACAGGGAGAGTCACTGAATGGGTCTTTTATTATAGTATCTCCACAGGGAGTGTCACTGAGTGGGTCTGTTATTATAGTATCTCCACAGGAAGAGTCACTGAGTGGGTCTGTTATTATTGTATCTCCACAGGGAGAGTCACTGAGGGATCTGTTATTATAGTATCTTCACAGGGAGAGTCACTGAGTGGGTCTGTTATTATAGTATCTCCACAGGGAGAGTCACTGAGTGAGTCTGTTATTATAGTATCTCCACAGGGAGAATCACTGAGTGGGTCTGTTATTATAGTATCTCCACAGGGAGAGTCACTGAGTGGGTCTGTTATTATAGTATCTCCACAGGGAGAGTCACTGAGTGGGTCTGTTATTATAGTATCTCCACAGGGAGAGTCACTGAGTGGGTCTGTTATTATAGTATCTCCACAGGGAGAGTCAATGAGTGGGTCTGTTATTATAGTATCTCCACAGGGAGGGTCACCGAGTGGGTCTGTTATTATAGTATCTCCACAGGGAGAGTCACTGAGTGGGTCTGTTATTATAGTATCTCCACAGGGAGAGTCACTGAGTGGGTCTGTATTATAGTATCTCCACAGGGAGAGTCAATGAGTGGGTCTGTTATTATAGTATCTCCACAGGGAGAGTCAATGAGTGGGTCTGTTATTATAGTATCTCCACAGGGAGAGTCACTGATTGGGTCTGTTATTATAGTATCTCCACAGGGAGAGTCACTAAGTGGGTCTGTTATTATTGTACCTCCACAGGGAGAGTCACTGTGTGGGTCTGTTATTATAGTATCTCCACAGGGAGAGTCACTGAGTGGGTCTGTTATTATAGAATCTCCACAGGGAGACTCACTGAGTGGGTCTATTATAATAGTATCTCCACATGGAGAGTCACTGAGTGGGTCTGTTATTATAGTATCTCCACAGGGAGAGTCACTGAGTGCGTCTGTTATTATAGTATCTCCACAGGGAGAGTCACTGAGTGGGTCTGTTATTATAGTATCTCCACAGGGAGAGTCACTGAGTGGGTCTGTTATTATAGTATCTCCACAGGGAAAGTCACTGAGTGGGTCTGTTATTATCGTATCTCCACAGGGAGAGTCACTGATTGGTCTGTTATTATAGTATCTCCTCATGGAGAGTCACTGAGTGGGTCTGTTATTATAGTACCTCCACAGGGAGAGTCACTGAGTGGGTCTGTTATTATAGTATCTCCACAGGGAGAGTCACTGAGTGGGTCTGTTATTATAGTATCTCCACATGGAGAGTCACTGAGTGGGTCTGTTATTATAGTATCTCCACAGGGAGAGTCACTGAGTGGGACTGTTATTATAGTATCTCCACAGGGAGAGTCACTGAATGGGTCTGTTATTATAGTATCTCCACAGGGAGAGTCACTGAGTGGGTCTGTTATTATAGTATCTCCACAGGAAGAGTCACTGAGTGGGTCTGTTATTATTGTATCTCCACAGGGAGAGTCAATGAGTGGGTCTGTTATTATAGTATCTCCACAGGGAGGGTCACCGAGTGGGTCTGTTATTATAGTATCTCCACAGGGAGAGTCACTGAGTGGGTCTGTTATTATAGTATCTCCACAGGGAGAGTCACTGAGTGGGTCTGTATTATAGTATCTCCACAGGGAGAGTCAATGAGTGGGTCTGTTATTATAGTATCTCCACAGGGAGAGTCAATGAGTGGGTCTGTTATTATAGTATCTCCACAGGGAGAGTCACTGATTGGGTCTGTTATTATAGTATCTCCACAGGGAGAGTCACTAAGTGGGTCTGTTATTATTGTACCTCCACAGGGAGAGTCACTGTGTGGGTCTGTTATTATAGTATCTCCACAGGGAGAGTCACTGAGTGGGTCTGTTATTATAGAATCTCCACAGGGAGACTCACTGAGTGGGTCTATTATAATAGTATCTCCACATGGAGAGTCACTGAGTGGGTCTGTTATTATAGTATCTCCACAGGGAGAGTCACTGAGTGCGTCTGTTATTATAGTATCTCCACAGGGAGAGTCACTGAGTGGGTCTGTTATTATAGTATCTCCACAGGGAGAGTCACTGAGTGGGTCTGTTATTATAGTATCTCCACAGGGAAAGTCACTGAGTGGGTCTGTTATTATCGTATCTCCACAGGGAGAGTCACTGATTGGTCTGTTATTATAGTATCTCCTCATGGAGAGTCACTGAGTGGGTCTGTTATTATAGTACCTCCACAGGGAGAGTCACTGAGTGGGTCTGTTATTATAGTATCTCCACAGGGAGAGTCACTGAGTGGGTCTGTTATTATAGTATCTCCACATGGAGAGTCACTGAGTGGGTCTGTTATTATAGTATCTCCACAGGGAGAGTCACTGAGTGGGACTGTTATTATAGTATCTCCACAGGGAGAGTCACTGAATGGGTCTGTTATTATAGTATCTCCACAGGGAGAGTCACTGAGTGGGTCTGTTATTATAGTATCTCCACAGGAAGAGTCACTGAGTGGGTCTGTTATTATTGTATCTCCACTGGGAGAGTCACTGAGTGGATCTGTTATTATAGTATCTCCACAGGGAGAGTCACTGAGTGGGTCTGTTATTATAGTATCTCCACAGGGAGAGTCACTGAGTGAGTCTGTTATTATCGTATCTCCACAGGGAGAATACATGAGTGGGTCTGTTATTATAGTATCTCCACAGGGAGAGTCACTGAGTGGGTCTGTTATTATAGTATCTCCACAGGGAGAGTCACTGAGTGGGTCTGTTATTATAGTATCTCCACAGGGAGAGTCACTGAGTGGGTCTGTTATTATAGTATCTCCACAGGGAGAGTCAATGAGTGGGTCTGTTATTATAGTATCTCCACAGGGAGAGTCACTGAGTGGGTCTGTTATTATAGTATCTCCACAGGGAGAGTCACTGAGTGGGTCTGTTATTATAGTATCTCCACAGGGAGAGTCACTGAGTGGGTCTGTTATTATAGTATCTCCACAGGGAGAGTCAATGAGTGGGTCTGTTATTATAGTATCTCCACAGGGAGAGTCACTGAGTGGGTCTGTTATTATAGTATCTCCACACGGAGAGTCACTGAGTGGGTCTATTATTGTAGTATCTCCACAGGGAGAGTCACTGACTGGGTCTGTTATTATAGTATCTCCACAGGGAGAGTCACTGTGTGGGTCTGTTATTATAGTATCTCCACAGGGAGAGTCACTGAGTGGGTCTGTTATTATAGTATCTCCACAGGGAAAGTCACTGAGTGGGTCTATTATAATAGTATCTCCACATGGAGAGTCACTGAGTGGGTCTGTTATTATAGTATCTCCACAGGGAGAGTCACTGAGTGCGTCTGTTATTATAGTATCTCCACAGGGAGAGTCACTGAGTGGGTCGGTTATTATAGTATCTCCACAGGGAGAGTCACTGAGTGGGTCTGTTATTATAGTATCTCCACAGGGAGAGTCACTGAGTGGGTCTGTTATTATAGTATCTCCACAGGGAGAGTCACTGAGTGGGTCTGTTATTATAGTATCTCCACAGGGAGAGTCACTGAGTGGGTCTGTAATTATAGTATCTCCACAGGGAGAGTCACTGAGTGGGTCTGTTATTATAGTATCACCACATGGAGAGTCACTGAGTGGGTCTGTTATTATAGTATCTCCACAGGGAGAGTCACTGAGTGGGTCTGTTATTATAGTATCTCCACAGGGAGGGTCACTGAGTGGGTCTGTTATTATAGTATCTCCACAGGGTGAGTCACTGAGTGGGTCTGTTATAATAGTATCTCCACAGGGAGAGTCACGGAGTGGGTCTGTTATTATAGTATCTCCACAGGGAGAGTCACTGAGTGGGTCTGTTATAATAGTATCTCCACAGGGAGAGTCACTGAGTGGGTCTGTTATTATAGTATCTCCACAGGGAGAGTCACTGAGTGGGTCTGTTATTATAGTATCTCCACAGGGAGGGTCACTGAGTGGGTCTGTTATAATAGTATCTCCACAGGGAGTGTCACTGAGTGGGTCTGTTATTATAGTATCTCCACAGGGAGAGTCACTGAGTGGGTCTGTTATTATAGTATCACCACAGGGAGAGTCACTGAGTGGGTCTGTTATTATAGTATCTCCACAGGGAGATTCACTGAGTGGGTCTGTTATTATAGTATCACCACAGGGAGAGTCACTGAGTGGGTCTGTTATTATAGTATCTCCACAGGGAGAGTCACTGAGTGGGTCTGTTATTATAGTATCTCCACAGGGACAGTCACTGAGTGGGTCTGTTATTATAGTATCACCACAGGGAGAGTCACTGAGTGAGTCTGTTATTATTGTATCTTCACAGGGAGAGTCACTGAGTGGGTCTGTTATTATAGTATCTCCACAGGGAGAGTCACTGAGTGGGTCTGTTATTATAGTATCTCCACAGGGACAGTCACTGAGTGGGTCTGTTATTATAGTATCTCCACAGGGAGAGTCACTGAGTGGGACTGTTATTATAGTATCTCCACAGGGAGAGTCACTGCGTGAGTCTGTTATCATTGTATCTCCACAGGGAGAGTCACTGAGTGGGTCTGTTATTATAGTATCTCCACAGGGAGAGTCACTGAGTGGGTCTGTTATTATAGTATCTCCACAGGGAGAGTCACTGAGTGGGTCTGTTATTATAGTATCTCCACAGGGAGAGTCACTGAGTGGGTCTGTTATTATAGTATCTCCACAGGGAGAGTCACTGAGTGGGTCTGTTATAATAGTATCTCCACAGGGAGAGTCACTGAGTGGGTCTGTTATTATAGTATCACCACAGGGAGAGTCACTGAGTGGGTCTGTTATTATTGTATCACCACAGGGAGAGTCACTGAGTGGGTCTGTTATTATAGTATCTCCACAGGGAGAGTCACTGAGTGGGTCTGTTATTATAGTATCTCCACAGGGAGAGTCACTGAGTGGGTCTGTTATTATAGTATCTCCACAGGGAGAGTCACTGAGTGAGTCTGTTATTATTGTATCGCCACAGGGAGAGTCACTGAGTGGGTCTGTTATTATAGCATCTCCACAGGGAGAGTCACTGAGTGGGTCTGTTATTATAGTATCTCCACAGGGAGAGTCACTGAGTGGGTCTGTTATTATAGTATCTCCACAGGGAGAGTCACTGAGTGGGTCTGTTATAATAGTATCTCGACAGGGAGAGTCACTGAGTGGGTCTGTTATTATAGTATCACCACAGGGAGAGTCACTGAGTGGGTCTGTTATTATAGTATCTCCACAGGGAGAGTCACCGAGTGGGTCTGTTATTATAGTATCTCCACAGGGAGAGTCACTGAGTGGGTCTGTTATTATAGTATCTCCACAGGGACAGTCACTGAGTGGGTCTGTTATTATAGATTCTCCACAGGGAGAGTCACTGAGTGGGACTGTTATTATAGCATCTCCACAGGGAGAGTCACTGAGTGAGTCTGTTATTATTGTATCTTCACAGGGAGAGTCACTGAGTGGGTCTGTTATTATAGTATCTCCACAGGGAGAGTCACTGAGTGGGTCTGTTATTATAGTATCTCCACAGGGAAAGTCACTGAGTGGGTCTGTTATTATAGTATCTCCACAGGGAGAGTCACTGAGTGGTCTGTTATAATAGTATCACCACAGGGAGAGTCAATGAGTCGGTCTGTTATTATAGTATCACCACAGGGAGAGTCACTGAGTGGGTCTGTTATTATAGTATCTCCACAGGGAGAGTCACTGAGTGGGTCTGTTATTATAGTATCTCCACAGGGAGAGTCACTGAGTGAGTCTGTTATTATTGTATCTTCACAGGGAGAGTCACTGAGTGGGTCTGTTATTATAGTATCTCCACAGGGAGAGTCACTGAGTGGGTCTGTTATTATAGTATCTCCACAGGGAGAGTCACTGAGTGGGTCTGTTATTATAGTATCTCCACAGGGAGAGTCACTGAGTGGGTCTGTTATTATAGTATCTCCACAGGGAGAGTCACTGAGTGGGTCTGTTATAACAGTATCTCCACAGGGAGAGTCACTGAGTGGGTCTGTTATTATAGTATCACCACAGGGAGAGTCACTGAGTGGGTCTGTTATTATAGTATCACCACAGGGAGAGTCACTGAGTGGGTCTGTTGTTATAGTATCTCCACAGGGAGAGTCACTGAGTGGGTCTGTTATTATAGTATCTCCACAGGGAGAGTCACTGAGTGGGTCTATAATTATAGTATCTCCACAGGGAGAGTCACCGAGTGAGTCTGTTATTATTGTATCTCCACAGGGAGACTCACTGAGTGGGTCTGTTATTATAGTATCTCCACAGGGAGAGTCACTGAGTGGGTCTGTTATTATAGTATCTCCACAGGGAGAGTCACTGAGTGGGTCTGTTATTATAGTATCGCCACAGGGAGAGTCACTGAGTGGGTCTGTTATAATAGTATCTCCACAGGGAGAGTCACTGAGTGGGTCTGTTATTATAGTATCACCACAGGGAGAGTCACTGAGTGGGTCTGTTATTATAGTATCTCCACAGGGAGAGTCACTGAGTGGATCAGTTATTATAGTATCTCCACAGGGAGAGTCACTGAGTGGGTCTGTTATTATAGTATCTCCACAGGGACAGTCACTGAGTGGGTTGTTATTATAGTATCTCCACAGGGAGAGTCACTGAGTGGGACTGTTATTATAGTATCTCCACAGGGAGAGTCACTGAGTGAGTCTGTTATTATTGTATCTTCACAGGGAGAGTCACTGAGTGGATCTGTTATTATAGTATCTCCACAGGGAGAGTCACTGAGTTCGTCTGTTATTATAGTATCTCCACAGGGAGAGTCACTGAGTGGGTCTGTTATAATAGTATCTCCACAGGGAGAGTCACTGAGTGGGTCTGTTATTATAGTATCACCACAGGGAGAGTCACTGAGTGGGTCTGTTATTATAGTATCTCCACAGGGAGAGTCACTGAGTGGGTCTATAATTATAGTATCTCCACAGGGAGAGTCACCGAGTGAGTCTGTTATTATTGTATCTCCACAGGGAGACTCACTGAGTGGGTCTGTTATTATAGTATCTCCACAGGGAGAGTCACTGAGTGGGTCTGTTATTATAGTATCTCCACAGGGAGAGTCACTGAGTGGGTCTGTTATTATAGTATCGCCACAGGGAGAGTCACTGAGTGGGTCTGTTATAATAGTATCTCCACAGGGAGAGTCACTGAGTGGGTCTGTTATTATAGTATCACCACAGGGAGAGTCACTGAGTGGGTCTGTTATTATAGTATCTCCACAGGGAGAGTCACTGAGTGGATCTGTTATTATAGTATCTCCACAGGGAGAGTCACTGAGTGGGTCTGTTATTATAGTATCTCCACAGGGACAGTCACTGAGTGGGTTGTTATTATAGTATCTCCACAGGGAGAGTCACTGAGTGGGACTGTTATTATAGTATCTCCCCAGGGAGAGTCACTGAGTGAGTCTGTTATTATTGTATCTTCACAGGGAGAGTCACTGAGTGGATCTGTTATTATAGTATCTCCACAGGGAGAGTCACTGAGTGGGTCTGTTATTATAGTATCTCCACAGGGAGAGTCAATGAGTCGGTCTGTTATTATAGTATCACCACAGGGAGAGTCACTGAGTGGGTCTGTTATTATAGTATCTCCACAGGGAGAGTCACTGAGTGGGTCTGTTATTATAGTATCTCCACAGGGAGAGTCACTGAGTGAGTCTGTTATTATTGTATCTTCACAGGGAGAGTCACTGAGTGGGTCTGTTATTATAGTATCTCCACAGGGAGAGTCACTGAGTGGGTCTGTTATTATAGTATCTCCACAGGGAGAGTCACTGAGTGGGTCTGTTATTATAGTATCTCCACAGGGAGAGTCACTGAGTGGGTCTGTTATTATAGTATCTCCACAGGGAGAGTCACTGAGTGGGTCTGTTATAACAGTATCTCCACAGGGAGAGTCACTGAGTGGGTCTGTTATTATAGTATCACCACAGGGAGAGTCACTGAGTGGGTCTGTTATTATAGTATCACCACAGGGAGAGTCACTGAGTGGGTCTGTTGTTATAGTATCTCCGCAGGGAGAGTCACTGAGTGGGTCTGTTATTATAGTATCTCCACAGGGAGAGTCACTGAGTGGGTCTATAATTATAGTATCTCCACAGGGAGAGTCACCGAGTGAGTCTGTTATTATTGTATCTCCACAGGGAGACTCACTGAGTGGGTCTGTTATTATAGTATCTCCACAGGGAGAGTCACTGAGTGGGTCTGTTATTATAGTATCTCCACAGGGAGAGTCACTGAGTGCGTCTGTTATTATAGTATCGCCACAGGGAGAGTCACTGAGTGGGTCTGTTATAATAGTATCTCCACAGGGAGAGTCACTGAGTGGGTCTGTTATTATAGTATCACCACAGGGAGAGTCACTGAGTGGGTCTGTTATTATAGTATCTCCACAGGGAGAGTCACTGAGTGGATCTGTTATTATAGTATCTCCACAGGGAGAGTCACTGAGTGGGTCTGTTATTATAGTATCTCCACAGGGACAGTCACTGAGTGGGTTGTTATTATAGTATCTCCACAGGGAGAGTCACTGAGTGGGACTGTTATTATAGTATCTCCACAGGGAGAGTCACTGAGTGAGTCTGTTATTATTGTATCTTCACAGGGAGAGTCACTGAGTGGATCTGTTATTATAGTATCTCCACAGGGAGAGTCACTGAGTGGGTCTGTTATTATAGTATCTCCACAGGGAGAGTCACTGAGTGGGTCTGTTATTATAGTATCTCCACAGGGAGAGTCACTGAGTTCGTCTGTTATTATAGTATCTCCACAGGGAGAGTCACTGAGTGGGTCTGTTATAATAGTATCTCCACAGGGAGAGTCACTGAGTGGGTCTGTTATTATAGTATCACCACAGGGAGAGTCACTGAGTGGGTCTGTTATTATAGTATCACCACAGGGAGAGTCACTGAGTGGGTCTGTTATTATAGTATCTCCACAGGGAGAGTCACTGAGTGGGTCTGTTATTATAGTATCACCACAGGGAGAGTCACTGAGTGGGTCTGTTATTATTGTATCACCACAGGGAGAGTCACTGAGTGGGTCTGTTATTATAGTATCTCCACAGGGAGAGTCACTGAGTGGGTCTGTTATTATAGTATCTCCACAGGGAGAGTCACTGAGTGGGTCTGTTATTATAGTATCTCCACAGGGAGAGTCACTGAGTGAGTCTGTTATTATTGTATCGCCACAGGGAGAGTCACTGAGTGGGTCTGTTATTATAGCATCTCCACAGGGAGAGTCACTGAGTGGGTCTGTTATTATAGTATCTCCACAGGGAGAGTCACTGAGTGGGTCTGTTATTATAGTATCTCCACAGGGAGAGTCACTGAGTGGGTCTGTTATTATAGTATCTCCACAGGGAGAGTCACTGAGTGGGTCTGTTATAATAGTATCTCGACAGGGAGAGTCACTGAGTGGGTCTGTTATTATAGTATCACCACAGGGAGAGTCACTGAGTGGGTCTGTTATTATAGTATCTCCACAGGGAGAGTCACCGAGTGGGTCTGTTATTATAGTATCTCCACAGGGAGAGTCACTGAGTGGGTCTTTTATTATAGTATCTCCACAGGGACAGTCACTGAGTGGGTCTGTTATTATAGATTCTCCACAGGGAGAGTCACTGAGTGGGACTGTTATTATAGCATCTCCACAGGGAGAGTCACTGAGTGAGTCTGTTATTATTGTATCTTCACAGGGAGAGTCACTGAGTGGGTCTGTTATTATAGTATCTCCACAGGGAGAGTCACTGAGTGGGTCTGTTATTATAGTATCTCCACAGGGAAAGTCACTGAGTGGGTCTGTTATTATAGTATCTCCACAGGGAGAGTCACTGAGTGGTCTGTTATAATAGTATCTCCACAGGGAGAGTCACTGAGTGGGTCTGTTATTATAGTATCACCACAGGGAGAGTCAATGAGTCGGTCTGTTATTATAGTATCACCACAGGGAGAGTCACTGAGTGGGTCTGTTATTATAGTATCTCCACAGGGAGAGTCACTGAGTGGGTCTGTTATTATAGTATCTCCACAGGGAGAGTCACTGAGTGAGTCTGTTATTATTGTATCTTCACAGGGAGAGTCACTGAGTGGGTCTGTTATTATAGTATCTCCACAGGGAGAGTCACTGAGTGGGCCTGTTATTATAGTATCTCCACAGGGAGAGTCACTGAGTGGGTCTGTTATTATAGTATCTCCACAGGGAGAGTCACTGAGTGGGTCTGTTATTATAGTATCTCCACAGGGAGAGTCACTGAGTGGGTCTGTTAAAACAGTATCTCCACAGGGAGAGTCACTGAGTGGGTCTGTTATTATAGTATCACCACAGGGAGAGTCACTGAGTGGGTCTGTTATTATAGTATCACCACAGGGAGAGTCACTGAGTGGGTCTGTTGTTATAGTATCTCCACAGGGAGAGTCACTGAGTGGGTCTGTTATTATAGTATCTCCACAGGGAGAGTCACTGAGTGGGTCTATAATTATAGTATCTCCACAGGGAGAGTCACCGAGTGAGTCTGTTATTATTGTATCTCCACAGGGAGACTCACTGAGTGGGTCTGTTATTATAGTATCTCCACAGGGAGAGTCACTGAGTGGGTCTGTTATTATAGTATCTCCACAGGGAGAGTCACTGAGTGGGTCTGTTATTATAGTATCGCCACAGGGAGAGTCACTGAGTGGGTCTGTTATAATAGTATCTCCACAGGGAGAGTCACTGAGTGGGTCTGTTATTATAGTATCACCACAGGGAGAGTCACTGAGTGGGTCTGTTATTATAGTATCTCCACAGGGAGAGTCACTGAGTGGATCTGTTATTATAGTATCTCCACAGGGAGAGTCACTGAGTGGGTCTGTTATTATAGTATCTCCACAGGGACAGTCACTGAGTGGGTTGTTATTATAGTATCTCCACAGGGAGAGTCACTGAGTGGGACTGTTATTATAGTATCTCCACAGGGAGAGTCACTGAGTGAGTCTGTTATTATTGTATCTTCACAGGGAGAGTCACTGAGTGGATCTGTTATTATAGTATCTCCACAGGGAGAGTCACTGAGTGGGTCTGTTATTATAGTATCTCCACAGGGAGAGTCACTGAGTGGGTCTGTTATTATAGTATCTCCACAGGGAGAGTCACTGAGTTCGTCTGTTATTATAGTATCTCCACAGGGAGAGTCACTGAGTGGGTCTGTTATAATAGTATCTCCACAGGGAGAGTCACTGAGTGGGTCTGTTATTATAGTATCACCACAGGGAGAGTCACTGAGTGGGTCTGTTATTATAGTATCACCACAGGGAGAGTCACTGAGTGGGTCTGTTATTATAGTATCTCCACAGGGAGAGTCACTGAGTGGGTCTGTTATTATAGTATCTCCACAGGGAGAGTCACTGAGTGGGTCTGTTATTATAGTATCACCACAGGGAGAGTCACTGAGTGGGTCTGTTATTACAGTATCTCCACAGGGAGAGTCACTGAGTGAGTCTGTTATTATTGTATCTCCACAGGGAGAGTCACTGAGTGGGTCTGTTATTATAGTATCTCCACAGGGAGAGTCACTGAGTGGGTCTGTTATTATAGTATCTCCACAGGGAGAGTCACTGAGTGGGTCTGTTATTATAGTATCTCCACAGGGAGAGTCACTGAGTGGGTCTGTTATTATAGTATCTCCACAGAGAGAGTCACTGAGTGAGTCTGTTATTATTGTATCTTCACAGGGAGAGTCACTGAGTGGGTCTGTTATTATAGTATCTCCACAGGGAGAGTCACTGAGTGAGTCTGTTATTATAGTCTCTCCACAGGGAGAGTCACTGAGTGAGTCTGTTATTATTGTATCTTGACAGGGAGAGTCACTGAGTGGGTCTGTTATTATAGTATCTCCACAGAGAGAGTCACAGAGTGGGTCTTTTATAATAGTATCTCCACAGGGAGAGTCACAGAGTGTGTCTGTTATTATAGTATCTCCACAGTGACAGTCACTGAGCGGGTCTGTTATTACATTTTCTCCACAGGGAGAGTCACTGAGTGGGTCTGTTATTATAGTATCTCCACAGGGAGAGTCACTGAGTGGGTCTGTTATTATAGTATCTCCACAGGGAAAGTCACTGAGTGGGTCTGTTATTATAGTATCTCCACAGGGAGAGTCACTGAGTGGTCTGTTATAATAGTATCTCCACAGGGAGAGTCACTGAGTGGGTCTGTTATTATAGTATCACCACAGGGAGAGTCAATGAGTCGGTCTGTTATTATAGTATCACCACAGGGAGAGTCACTGAGTGGGTCTGTTATTATAGTATCTCCACAGGGAGAGTCACTGAGTGGGTCTGTTATTATAGTATCTCCACAGGGAGAGTCACTGAGTGAGTCTGTTATTATTGTATCTTCACAGGGAGAGTCACTGAGTGGGTCTGTTATTATAGTATCTCCACAGGGAGAGTCACTGAGTGGGTCTGTTATTATAGTATCTCCACAGGGAGAGTCACTGAGTGGGTCTGTTATTATAGTATCTCCACAGGGAGAGTCACTGAGTGGGTCTGTTATTATAGTATCTCCACAGGGAGAGTCACTGAGTGGGTCTGTTAAAACAGTATCTCCACAGGGAGAGTCACTGAGTGGGTCTGTTATTATAGTATCACCACAGGGAGAGTCACTGAGTGGGTCTGTTATTATAGTATCACCACAGGGAGAGTCACTGAGTGGGTCTGTTGTTATAGTATCTCCACAGGGAGAGTCACTGAGTGGGTCTGTTATTATAGTATCTCCACAGGGAGAGTCACTGAGTGGGTCTATAATTATAGTATCTCCACAGGGAGAGTCACCGAGTGAGTCTGTTATTATTGTATCTCCACAGGGAGACTCACTGAGTGGGTCTGTTATTATAGTATCTCCACAGGGAGAGTCACTGAGTGGGTCTGTTATTATAGTATCTCCACAGGGAGAGTCACTGAGTGGGTCTGTTATTATAGTATCGCCACAGGGAGAGTCACTGAGTGGGTCTGTTATAATAGTATCTCCACAGGGAGAGTCACTGAGTGGGTCTGTTATTATAGTATCACCACAGGGAGAGTCACTGAGTGGGTCTGTTATTATAGTATCTCCACAGGGAGAGTCACTGAGTGGATCTGTTATTATAGTATCTCCACAGGGAGAGTCACTGAGTGGGTCTGTTATTATAGTATCTCCACAGGGACAGTCACTGAGTGGGTTGTTATTATAGTATCTCCACAGGGAGAGTCACTGAGTGGGACTGTTATTATAGTATCTCCACAGGGAGAGTCACTGAGTGAGTCTGTTATTATTGTATCTTCACAGGGAGAGTCACTGAGTGGATCTGTTATTATAGTATCTCCACAGGGAGAGTCACTGAGTGGGTCTGTTATTATAGTATCTCCACAGGGAGAGTCACTGAGTGGGTCTGTTATTATAGTATCTCCACAGGGAGAGTCACTGAGTTCGTCTGTTATTATAGTATCTCCACAGGGAGAGTCACTGAGTGGGTCTGTTATAATAGTATCTCCACAGGGAGAGTCACTGAGTGGGTCTGTTATTATAGTATCACCACAGGGAGAGTCACTGAGTGGGTCTGTTATTATAGTATCACCACAGGGAGAGTCACTGAGTGGGTCTGTTATTATAGTATCTCCACAGGGAGAGTCACTGAGTGGGTCTGTTATTATAGTATCTCCACAGGGAGAGTCACTGAGTGGGTCTGTTATTATAGTATCACCACAGGGAGAGTCACTGAGTGGGTCTGTTATTACAGTATCTCCACAGGGAGAGTCACTGAGTGAGTCTGTTATTATTGTATCTCCACAGGGAGAGTCACTGAGTGGGTCTGTTATTATAGTATCTCCACAGGGAGAGTCACTGAGTGGGTCTGTTATTATAGTATCTCCACAGGGAGAGTCACTGAGTGGGTCTGTTATTATAGTATCTCCACAGGGAGAGTCACTGAGTGGGTCTGTTATTATAGTATCTCCACAGAGAGAGTCACTGAGTGAGTCTGTTATTATTGTATCTTCACAGGGAGAGTCACTGAGTGGGTCTGTTATTATAGTATCTCCACAGGGAGAGTCACTGAGTGAGTCTGTTATTATAGTCTCTCCACAGGGAGAGTCACTGAGTGAGTCTGTTATTATTGTATCTTGACAGGGAGAGTCACTGAGTGGGTCTGTTATTATAGTATCTCCACAGAGAGAGTCACAGAGTGGGTCTTTTATAATAGTATCTCCACAGGGAGAGTCACAGAGTGTGTCTGTTATTATAGTATCTCCACAGTGACAGTCACTGAGCGGGTCTGTTATTACATTTTCTCCACAGGGAGAGTCACTGAGTGGGTCTGTTATTATAGTATCTCCACAGGGAGAGTCACTGAGTGGGTCTGTTATTATAGTATCTCCACAGGGAGAGTCACTGAGTGGGTCTGTTATAATAGTATCTCCACAGGGAGAGTCACTGAGTGGGTCTGTTATTATAGTATCACCACAGGGAGAGTCACTGAGTGGGTCTGTTATTATAGTATCACCACAGGGAGAGTCACTGAGTGGGTCTGTTATTATAGTATCTCCACAGGGAGAGTCACTGAGTGGGTCTGTTATTATAGTATCTCCACAGGGAGAGTCACTGAGTGGGTCTGTTATAATAGTATCACCACAGGGAGAGTCACTGAGTGGGTCTGTTATAATAGTATCTCCACAGGGAGAGTCACTGAGTGAGTCTGTTATTATTGTATCTCCACAGGGAGAGTCACTGAGTGGTTCTGTTATTATAGTATCTCCACAGGGAGAGTCACTGAGTGGGTCTGTTATTATAGTATCTCCACAGGGAGAGTCACAGAGTGTGTCTGTTATTATAGTATCTCCACAGTGACAGTCACTGAGCGGGTCTGTTATTACATTTTCTCCACAGGGAGAGTCACTGAGTGGGTCTGTTATTATAGTATCTCCACAGGGAGAGTCACTGAGTGGGTCTGTTATTATATTATCTCCACAGGGAGAGTGACTGAGTGGGTCTGTTATTATAGTATCTCCACAGGGAGAGTCACTGAGTGGGTCTGTTATTGTAGTATCTCCACAGTGAGAGTCACTGAGTGGGTCTGTTATTATATTATCTCCACAGGGAGAGTCACTGAGTGGGTCTGTTATTGCAGTATCTCCACAGGGAGAGTCACTGAGTGGGTCTGTTATTATTGTATCTCCACAGTGACAGTCACTGAGTGGGTCTGTTATTATAGTATCTCCACAGGGAGAGTCACTGAGTGGGTCTGTTATTATAGTATCTCCACAGGGAGAGTCACAGAGTGGGTCTGTTATTATAGTATCTCCACAGGGAGAGTCACTGAGTGGGTCTGTTATTATAGTATCTCCACAGGGAGAGTCACTGAGTGGGTCTGTTATTATAGTATCACCACAGGGAGAGTCACTGAGTGGGTCTGTTATTATAGTATCACCACAGGGAGAGTCACTGAGTGGGTCTGTTATTACAGTATCTCCACAGGGAGAGTCACTGAGTGAGTCTGTTATTATTGTATCTCCACAGGGAGAGTCACTGAGTGGGTCTGTTATTATAGTATCTCCACAGGGAGAGTCACTGAGTGGTTCTGTTATTATAGTATCTCCACAGGGAGAGTCACTGAGTGGGTCTGTTATTATAGTATCTCCACAGGGAGAGTCACTGAGTGGGTCTGTTATTATAGTATCTCCACAGAGAGAGTCACTGAGTGAGTCTGTTATTATTGTATCTTCACAGGGAGAGTCACTGAGTGGGTCTGTTATTATAGTATCTCCATAGGGAGAGTCACTGAGTGAGTCTGTTATTATAGTCTCTCCACAGGGAGAGTCACTGAGTGAGTCTGTTATTATTGTATCTTGACAGGGAGAGTCACTGAGTGGGTCTGTTATTATAGTATCTCCACAGAGAGAGTCACAGAGTGGGTCTTTTATAGTAGTATCTCCACAGGGAGAGTCACAGAGTGTGTCTGTTATTATAGTATCTCCACAGTGACAGTCACTGACCGGGTCTGTTATTACATTTTCTCCACAGGGAGAGTCACTGAGTGGGTCTGTTATTATAGTATCTCCACAGGGAGAGTCACTGAGTGGGTCTGTTATAATAGTATCTCCACAGGGAGAGTCACTGAGTGGGTCTGTTATTATAGTATCACCACAGGGAGAGTCACTGAGTGGGTCTGTTATTATAGTATCACCACAGGGAGAGTCACTGAGTGGGTCTGTTATTATAGTATCTCCACAGGGAGAGTC
Organism: Heterodontus francisci; assembly: GCF_036365525.1. Classification (NCBI taxonomy): domain Eukaryota; kingdom Metazoa; phylum Chordata; class Chondrichthyes; order Heterodontiformes; family Heterodontidae; genus Heterodontus; species Heterodontus francisci. The sequence goes on from NW_027140311.1 coordinate 274,942, forward strand.
ACTGAGTGGGTCTGTTATTATAGTATCTCCACAGGGAGAGTCACTGAGTGGGTCTGTTATTATAGTATCACCACAGGGAGAGTCACTGAGTGGGTCTGTTATAATAGTATCTCCACAGGGAGAGTCACTGAGTGAGTCTGTTATTATTGTATCTCCACAGGGAGAGTCACTGAGTGGGTCTGTTATTATAGTATCTCCACAGGGAGAGTCACTGAGTGGGTCTGTTATTATAGTATCTCCACAGGGAGAGTCACAGAGTGTGTCTGTTATTATAGTATCTCCACAGTGACAGTCACTGAGCGGGTCTGTTATTACATTTTCTCCACAGGGAGAGTCACTGAGTGGGTCTGTTATTATAGTATCTCCACAGGGAGAGTCACTGAGTGGGTCTGTTATTATATTATCTCCACAGGGAGAGTGACTGAGTGGGTCTGTTATTATAGTATCTCCACAGGGAGAGTCACTGAGTGGGTCTGTTATTGTAGTATCTCCACAGTGAGAGTCACTGAGTGGGTCTGTTATTATATTATCTCCACAGGGAGAGTCACTGAGTGGGTCTGTTATTGCAGTATCTCCACAGGGAGAGTCACTGAGTGGGTCTGTTATTATTGTATCTCCACAGTGACAGTCACTGAGTGGGTCTGTTATTATAGTATCTCCACAGGGAGAGTCACTGAGTGGGTCTGTTATTATATTACCTCCACAGGGAGAGTGACTGAGTGGGTCTGTTATTATTGTATCTCCACAGGGAGAGTCACTGAGTGGGTCTGTTATTATAGTATCTCCACAGGGAGAGTCACTGAGTGGGTCTGTTATTATATTATCTCCACAGGGAGAGTCACTGAGTGGGTCTGTTATTGTAGTATCTCCACAGGGAGAGTCACTGAGTGGGACTGTTATTATTGTATCTCCACAGTGACAGTCACTGAGTGGGTCTGTTATTATAGTATCTCCACAGGGAGAGTCACTGAGTGGGTCTGTTATTATAGTATCTCCACAGGGAGAGTCACTGAGTGGGTCTGTTATTATATTATCTCCACAGGGAGAGTCACTGAGTGGGTCTGTTATTATATTATCTCCACAGGGAGAGTCACTGAGTGGGTCTGTTATTGTAGTATCTCCACAGGGAGAGTCACAGAGTGGTTCTGTTATTATTGTATCTCCACAGTGACAGTCACTGAGTGGGTCTGTTATTATAGTATCTCCACAGGGAGAGTCACTGAGTGGGTCTGTTATTATAGTATCTCCACAGGGAGAGTCACTGAGTGGGTCTGTTATTATATTATCTCCACAGGGAGAGTGACTGAGTGGGTCTGTTATTATAGTATCTCCACAGGGAGAGTCACTGAGTGGGTCTGTTATTATATTATCTCCACAGGGAGAGTGACTGAGTGGGTCTGTTATTATAGTATCTCCACAGGGAGAGTCACTGAGTGGGTCTGTTATCATAGTATCTCCACAGGGAGAGTCACTGAGTGGGTCTGTTATTATTGTATCTCCACAGGGAGAGTCACTGAGTGGGTCTGTTATTATAGTATCTCCACAGGGAGAGTCACTGAGTGGGTCTGTTATTATAGTATCTCCACAGGGAGAGTCACTGAGTGGGTCTGTTATTATAGTATCTCCACAGGGAGAGTCACTGAGTGGGTCTGTTATTACAGTATCTCCACAGGGAGAGTCACTGAGTGAGTCTGTTATTATTGTATCTCCACAGGGAGAGTCACTGAGTGGGTCTGTTATTATAGTATCTCCACAGGGAGAGTCACTGAGTGGTTCTGTTATTATAGTATCTCCACAGGGAGAGTCACTGAGTGGGTCTGTTATTATAGTATCTCCACAGGGAGAGTCACTGAGTGGGTCTGTTATTATAGTATCTCCACAGAGAGAGTCACTGAGTGAGTCTGTTATTATTGTATCTTCACAGGGAGAGTCACTGAGTGGGTCTGTTATTATAGTATCTCCATAGGGAGAGTCACTGAGTGAGTCTGTTATTATAGTCTCTCCACAGGGAGAGTCACTGAGTGAGTCTGTTATTATTGTATCTTGACAGGGAGAGTCACTGAGTGGGTCTGTTATTATAGTATCTCCACAGAGAGAGTCACAGAGTGGGTCTTTTATAATAGTATCTCCACAGGGAGAGTCACAGAGTGTGTCTGTTATTATAGTATCTCCACAGTGACAGTCACTGAGCGGGTCTGTTATTACATTTTCTCCACAGGGAGAGTCACTGAGTGGGTCTGTTATTATAGTATCTCCACAGGGAGAGTCACTGAGTGGGTCTGTTATAATAGTATCTCCACAGGGAGAGTCACTGAGTGGGTCTGTTAATATAGTATCACCACAGGGAGAGTCACTGAGTGGGTCTGTTATTATAGTATCACCACAGGGAGAGTCACTGAGTGGGTCTGTTATTATAGTATCTCCACAGGGAGAGTCACTGAGTGGGTCTGTTATTATAGTATCTCCACAGGGAGAGTCACTGAGTGGGTCTGTTATTATAGTATCACCACAGGGAGAGTCACTGAGTGGGTCTGTTATAATAGTATCTCCACAGGGAGAGTCACTGAGTGAGTCTGTTATTATTGTATCTCCACAGGGAGAGTCACTGAGTGGGTCTGTTATTATAGTATCTCCACAGGGAGAGTCACTGAGTGGGTCTGTTATTATAGTATCTCCACAGGGAGAGTCACAGAGTGTGTCTGTTATTATAGTATCTCCACAGTGACAGTCACTGAGCGGGTCTGTTATTACATTTTCTCCACAGGGAGAGTCACTGAGTGGGTCTGTTATTATAGTATCTCCACAGGGAGAGTCACTGAGTGGGTCTGTTATTATATTATCTCCACAGGGAGAGTGACTGAGTGGGTCTGTTATTATAGTATCTCCACAGGGAGAGTCACTGAGTGGGTCTGTTATTGTAGTATCTCCACAGTGAGAGTCACTGAGTGGGTCTGTTATTATATTATCTCCACAGGGAGAGTCACTGAGTGGGTCTGTTATTGCAGTATCTCCACAGGGAGAGTCACTGAGTGGGTCTGTTATTATTGTATCTCCACAGTGACAGTCACTGAGTGGGTCTGTTATTATAGTATCTCCACAGGGAGAGTCACTGAGTGGGTCTGTTATTATATTACCTCCACAGGGAGAGTGACTGAGTGGGTCTGTTATTATTGTATCTCCACAGGGAGAGTCACTGAGTGGGTCTGTTATTATAGTATCTCCACAGGGAGAGTCACTGAGTGGGTCTGTTATTATATTATCTCCACAGGGAGAGTCACTGAGTGGGTCTGTTATTGTAGTATCTCCACAGGGAGAGTCACTGAGTGGGACTGTTATTATTGTATCTCCACAGTGACAGTCACTGAGTGGGTCTGTTATTATAGTATCTCCACAGGGAGAGTCACTGAGTGGGTCTGTTATTATAGTATCTCCACAGGGAGAGTCACTGAGTGGGTCTGTTATTATATTATCTCCACAGGGAGAGTCACTGAGTGGGTCTGTTATTATATTATCTCCACAGGGAGAGTCACTGAGTGGGTCTGTTATTGTAGTATCTCCACAGGGAGAGTCACAGAGTGGTTCTGTTATTATTGTATCTCCACAGTGACAGTCACTGAGTGGGTCTGTTATTATAGTATCTCCACAGGGAGAGTCACTGAGTGGGTCTGTTATTATAGTATCTCCACAGGGAGAGTCACTGAGTGGGTCTGTTATTATATTATCTCCACAGGGAGAGTGACTGAGTGGGTCTGTTATTATAGTATCTCCACAGGGAGAGTCACTGAGTGGGTCTGTTATTATATTATCTCCACAGGGAGAGTGACTGAGTGGGTCTGTTATTATAGTATCTCCACAGGGAGAGTCACTGAGTGGGTCTGTTATCATAGTATCTCCACAGGGAGAGTCACTGAGTGGGTCTGTTATTATTGTATCTCCACAGGGAGAGTCACTGAGTGGGTCTGTTATTATAGTATCTCCACAGGGAGAGTCACTGAGTGGGTCTGTTATTATAGTATCTCCACAGGGAGAGTCACTGAGTGGGTCTGTTATAATAGTATCTACACAGGGAGAGTCACTGAGTGGGTCTGTTATTATAGTATCTCCACAGGGAGAGTCACTGAGTGGGTCTGTTATCATAGTATCTCCACAGGGAGAGTCACTGAGTGGGTCTGTTATTATTGTATCTCCACAGGGAGAGTCACTGAGTGGGTCTGTTATTATAGTATCTCCACAGGGAGAGTCACTGAGTGGGTCTGTTATTATAGTATCTCCACAGGGAGAGTCACTGAGTGGGTCTGTTATTATTGTATCTCCACAGGGAGAGTCACTGAGTGGGTCTGTTATTATATTATCTCCACAGGGAGAGTCACTGAGTGTGTCTGTTATTATAGTATCTCCACAGGGAGAGTCACTGAGTGGGTCTGTTATTATAGTATCTCCACAGTGAGAGTCACTGAGTGGGTCTGTTATTATTGTATCTCCACAGGGAGAGTCACTGAGTGGGTCTGTTATTATAGTATCTCCACAGGGAGAGTCACTGAGTGGGTCTGTTATTATAGTATCTCCACAGGGAGAGTCACTGAGTGGGTCTGTTATTATAGTATCTCCACAGGGAGAGTCACTGAGTGGGTCTGTTATTATAGTATCTCCACAGAGAGAGTCACTGAGTGGGTCTGTTAATATAGTATCTCCACAGGGAGAGTCACTGAGTGGGTCTGTTATTACAGTATCTCCACAGGGAGAGTCACTGAGTGGGTCTGTTATTATAGTATCTCCACAGGGAGAGTCACTGAGTGGGTCTGTTATTATAGTATCTCCACAGGGAGAGTCACTGAGTGGGTCTGTTATTATAGTATCTCCACAGAGAGAGTCACTGAGTGGGTCTGTTATTATAGTATCTACACAGGGAGAGTCACTGAGTGGGTCTGTTATTATAGTATCTACACAGGGAGAGTCACTGAGTGGGTCTGTTATTATAGTATCTCCACAGGGAGAGTCACTGAGTGGGTCTGTTATTATAGTATCTCCACAGGGAGAGTCACTGAGTGGGTCTGTTATTATAGTATCTCCACAGGGAGAGTCACTGAGTGGGTCTGTTATAATAGTATCTACACAGGGAGAGTCACTGAGTGGGTCTGTTATTATAGTATCTCCACAGGGAGAGTCACTGAGTGGGTCTGTTATTATAGTATCTCCACAGGGAGATTCACTGAGTGGGTCTGTTATTATAGTATCTCCACAGGGAGAGTCACTGAGTGGGTCTGTTATTATAGTATCTCCACAGGGAGAGTCACTGAGTGGGTCTGTTATTATAGTATCTCCACAGGGAGAGACACTGAGTGGGTCTGCTTTTATAGTATCTCCACAGGGAGAGTCACTGAGTGGGTCTGTTATTATAGTATCTCCACAGGGAGAGTCACTGATTGGGTCTGTTATTATAGTATCTCCACAGGGAGAGTCACTGAGTGGGTCTGTTATTATAGTATCTCCACAGAGATGGTGACTGAGTGGGTCTGTTATTATAGTATCTCCACAGGGAGAGTCACTGAGTGAGTCTGTTATTACAGTATCTCCACAGGGAGAGTCACTGAGTGTGTCTGTTATTATATTATCTCCACAGGGAGAGTGACTGAGTGGGTCTGTTATTATAGTATCTCCACAGGGAGAGTCACTGAGTGGGTCTGTTATTATAGTATCTCCACAGGGAGAGTCACTGAGTGGGTCTGTTATTATATTATCTCCACAGGGAGAGTCACTGAGTGGGTCTGTTATTGCAGTATCTCCACAGGGAGAGTCACTGAGTGGGTCTGTTATTATTGTATCTCCACAGTGACAGTCACTGAGTGGGTCTGTTATTATAGTATCTCCACAGGGAGAGTCACTGAGTGGGTCTGTTATTATAGTATCTCCACAGGGAGAGTCACTGAGTGGGTCTGTTATTATATTATCTCCACAGGGAGAGTCACTGAGTGGGTCTGTTATTATAGTATCTCCACAGGGAGAGTCACTGAGTGGGTCTGTTATTATATTGTCTCCACAGGGAGAGTGACTGCGTGGGTCTGTTATTATAGTATCTCCACAGGGAGAGTCACTGAGTGGGTCTGTTATTATAGTATCTCCACAGGGAGAGTCACTGAGTGGGTCTGTTATTATAGTATCTCCACAGGGAGTGTCACTGAGTGGGTCTGTTATTATAGTATCTCCACAGGGAGAGTCACTGAGTGGGTCTGTTATTATAGTATCTCCACAGGGAGAGTCACTGAGTGGGTCTGTTATTATAGTATCTCCACAGAGAGAGTCACTGAGTGAGTCTGTTATTATTTTATCTTCACAGGGAGAGTCACTGAGTGGGTCTGTTATTATAGTATCTCCACAGGGAGAGTCACTGAGTGAGTCCGTTATTATTGTATCTTCACAGGGAGAGTCACTGAGTGGCTCTGTTATTATAGTATCTCCACAGGGAGAGTCACTGAGTGGGTCTGTTATTATAGTATCTCCACAGGGAGAGTCACTGAGTGGGTCTGTTATTATATTATCTCCACAGGGAGAGTGACTGAGTGGGTCTGTTATTATAGTATCTCCACAGGGAGAGTCACTGAGTGGGTCTGTTATTATAGTATCTCCACAGGGAGAGTCACTGAGTGGGTCTGTTATTATATTATCTCCACAGGGAGAGTCACTGAGTGGGTCTGTTATTGCAGTATCTCCACAGGGAGAGTCACTGAGTGGGTCTGTTATTATTGTATCTCCACAGTGACAGTCACTGAGTGGGTCTGTTATTATAGTATCTCCACAGGGAGACTCACTGAGTGGGTCTGTTATTATAGTATCTCCACAGGGAGAGTCACTGAGTGGGTCTGTTATTATATTATCTCCACAGGGAGAGTCACTGAGTGGGTCTGTTATTATAGTATCTCCACAGGGAGAGTCACTGAGTGGGTCTGTTATTATATTGTCTCCACAGGGAGAGTGACTGCGTGGGTCTGTTATTATAGTATCTCCACAGGGAGAGTCACTGAGTGGGTCTGTTATTATAGTATCTCCACAGGGAGAGTCACTGAGTGGGTCTGTTATTATATTATCTCCACAGGGAGAGTCACTGAGTGGGTCTGTTATTGTAGTATCTCCACAGGGAGAGTCACTGAGTGTGTCTGTTATTATAGTATCTCCACAGGGAGAGTCACTGAGTGGGTCTGTTATTATAGTATCTACACAGGGAGAGTCACTGAGTGGGTCTGTTATTATAGTATCTCCACAGGGAGATTCACTGAGTGGGTCTGTTATTATAGTATCTCCACAGGGAGAGTCACTGAGTGGGTCTGTTATTATAGTATCTCCACAGGGAGAGTCACTGAGTGGGTCTGTTATTATAGTATCTCCACAGGGAGAGTCACTGAGTGGGTCTGTTATTATAGTATCTCCACAGGGAGAGTCACTGAGTTGGTCTGTTATTATAGTATCTCCACAGGGAGAGTCACTGAGTGGGTCTGTTATTATAGTATCTCCACAGGGAGAGTCACTGAGTGGGTCTGTTATTATAGTATCTCCACAGAGATGGTGACTGAGTGGGTCTGTTATTATAGTATCTCCACAGGGAGAGTCACTGAGTGAGTCTGTTATTACAGTATCTCCACAGGGAGAGTCACTGAGTGTGTCTGTTATTATATTATCTCCACAGGGAGAGTGACTGAGTGGGTCTGTTATTATAGTATCTCCACAGGGAGAGTCACTGAGTGGGTCTGTTATTATAGTATCTCCACAGGGAGAGTCACTGAGTGGGTCTGTTATTATATTATCTCCACAGGGAGAGTCACTGAGTGGGTCTGTTATTATAGTATCTCCACAGGGAGAGTCACTGAGTGGGTCTGTTATTATTGTATCTCCACAGTGACAGTCACTGAGTGGGTCTGTTATTATAGTATCTCCACAGGGAGAGTCACTGAGTGGGTCTGTTATTATAGTATCTCCACAGGGAGAGTCACTGAGTGGGTCTGTTATTATATTATCTCCACAGGGAGAGTCACTGAGTGGGTCTGTTATTATAGTATCTCCACAGGGTGAGTCACTGAGTGGGTCTGTTATTATATTGTCTCCACAGGGAGAATGACTGCGTGGGTCTGTTATTATAGTATCTCCACAGGGAGAGTCTCTGAGTGGGTCTGTTATTATAGTATCTCCACAGGGAGAGTCACTGAGTGGGTCTGTTATTATAGTATCTCCACAGGGAGAGTCACTGAGTGGGTCTGTTATTATAGTATCTCCACAGGGAGAGTCACTGAGTGGGTCTGTTATTATAGTATCTCCACAGGGAGAGTCACTGAGTGGGTCTGTTATTATAGTATCTCCACAGGGAGAGTCACTGAGTGGGTCTGTTATTATAGTATCTCCACAGAGATGGTGACTGAGTGGGTCTGTTATTATAGTATCTCCACAGGGAGAGTCACTGAGTGGGTCTGTTATTCCAGTATCTCCACAGGGAGAGTCACTGAGTGGGTCTGTTATTATAGTATCCCCACAGGGAGAGTCACTGAGTGGGTCTGTTATTATAGTATCTCCACAGGGAGAGTCACTGAGTGTGTCTGTTATTATAGTATCTCCACAGGGAGAGTCACTGAGTGAGTCTGTTATTATAGTATCTCCACAGGGAGAGTCACTGAGTGGGTCTGTTATTGTAGTATCTCCACAGGAAGAGTCACTGAGTGGGTCTGTTATTGTAGTATCTCCACAGGGAGAGTCACTGAGTGGTTCTGTTATTATAGTATCTACACAGGGAGAGTCACTGAGTGGGTCTGTTATTTTAGTATCTCCACAGGGAGAGTCACTGAGTGGGTCTGTTATTATAGTATCTCCACAGGGACAGTCACTGAGTGGGTCTGTTATTATATTATCTCCACAGGGAGAGTCACTGAGTGGGTCTGTTATTATAGTATCTCCACAGCGAGAGTCACTGAGTGGGTCTGTTATTATAGTATCTCCACAGGGAGAGTCACTGAGTGGGTCTGTTATTATAGTATCTCCACAGAGAGAGTCACTGAGTGGGTCTGTTAATATAGTATCTCCACAGGGAGAGTCACTGAGTGGGTGTGTTATTACAGTATCTCCACAGGGAGAGTCACTGAGTGGGTCTGTTATTATAGTATCTCCACAGGGAGAGTCACTGAGTGGGTCTGTTATTATAGTATCTCCACAGGGAGAGTCACTGAGTGGGTCTGTTATTATAGTATCTCCACACGGAGAGTCACTGAGTGGGTCTGTTATTATAGTATCTCCACAGAGATGGTGACTGAGTGGGTCTGTTATTATAGTATCTCCACAGGGAGAGTCACTGAGTGGGTCTGTTATTACAGTATCTCCACAGGGAGAGTCACTGAGTGGGTCTGTTATTATATTATCTCCACAGTGAGAGTGACTGAGTGGGTCTGTTATTATAGTATCTCCACAGGGAGAGTCACTGAGTGGGTCTGTTGTTATAGTATCTCCACAGGGAGAGTCACTGAGTGGGTCTGTTATTATAGTATCTCCACAGGGAGAGTCACTGAGTGGGTCTGTTATTATAGTATCTCCACAGGGAGAGTCACTGAGTGGGTCTGTTATTATAGTATCTCAACGGAGATGGTGACTGAGTGGGTCTGTTATTATAGTATCTCCACAGGGAGAGTCACTGAGTGGGTCTGTTATTACAGTATCTCCACAGGGAGAGTCACTGAGTGGGTCTGTTATTATATTATCTCCACAGGGAGAGTCACTGAGTGGGTCTGTTATTATAGTATCTCCACAGGGAGAGTCACTGAGTGTGTCTGTTATTATAGTATCTCCACAGGGAGAGTCACTGAGTGGGTCTGTTATTATAGTATCTCCACAGTGAGAGTCACTGAGTGGATCTGTTGTTATTGTATCTCCACAGGGAGAGTCACTGAGTGGGTCTGTTATTATAGTATCTCCACAGGGAGAGTCACTGAGTGGGTCTGTTATTATAGTATCTCCACAGGGAGAGTCACTGAGTGGGTCTGTTATTACAGTATCTCCACAGGGAGAGTCACTGAGTGGGTCTGTTATTATATTATCTCCACAGGGAGAGTCACTGAGTGGGTCTGTTATTATATTATCTCCACAGGGAGAGTCACTGAGTGGGTCTGTTATTATAGTATCTCCACAGGGAGAGTCACTGAGTGTGTCTGTTATTATAGTATCTCCACAGGGAGAGTCACTGAGTGGGTCTGTTATTATAGTATCTCCACGGTGAGAGTCACTGAGTGGATCTGTTGTTATTGTATCTCCACAGGGAGAGTCACTGAGTGGGTCTGTTATTATAGTATCTCCACAGGGAGAGTCACTGAGTGGGTCTGTTATTATAGTATCTCCACAGGGAGAGTCACTGAGTGGCTCTGTTATTATTGTATCTCCACAGGGAGAGTCACTGAGTGGGTCTGTTATTGTAGTATCTCCACACGGAGAGTCACTGAGTGTGTCTGTTATTATAGTATCTCCACAGGGAGAGTCACTGAGTGGGTCTGTTATTATAGTATCTCCACAGGAAGAGTCACTGAGTGGGTCTATTATTATATTATCTCCACAGGGAGAGTCACTGAGTGGGTCTGTTATTGTAGTATCTCCACAGGGAGAGTCTCTGAGTGTGTCTGTTATTGTAGTATCTCCACAGGGAGAGTCACTGAGTGGGTCTGTTATTATAGTATCTCCACAGTGAGAGTCACTGAGTGGGTCTGTTATTATTGTATCTCCACAGGGAGAGTCACTGAGTGGGTCTGTTATTATAGTCTCTCCACAGGGAGAGTCACTGAGTGGGTCTGTTATTATAGTATCTCCACAGCGAGAGTCACTGAGTGGTTCTGTTATCATAGTATCTCCACAGGGAGAGTCACTGAGTGGGTCTGTTATTATAGTATCTCCACAGAGAGAGGCACTGAGTGGGTCTGTTAATATAGTATCTCCACATGGGAGAGTCACTGAGTGGGTCTGTTATTACAGTATCTCCACAGGGAGAGTCACTGAGTGGGTCTGTTATTATAGTATCTCCACAGGGAGAGTCACTGTGTGGGTCTGTTATTATAGTATCTCCACAGGGAGAGTCACTGAGTGGGTCTGTTATTATAGTATCTCCACAGGGAGAGTCACTGAGTGGGTCTGTTATTATAGTAACTACACAGGGAGAGTCACTGAGTGGGTCTGTTATTATAGTATCCACACAGGGAGAGTCACTGAGTGGGTCTGTTATTATAGTATCTCCACAGGGAGAGTCACTGAGTGGGTCTGTTATTATAGTATCTCCACAGGGAGAGTCACTGAGTGGTTCTGTTATTATAGTATCTCCACAGGGAGAGTCACTGAGTGGGTCTGTTATTATAGTATCTACACAGGGAGAGTCACTGAGTGGGTCTGTTATTATAGTATCTCCACAGGGAGAGTCACTGAGTGGGTCTGTTATTATAGTATCTCCACAGGGAGATTCACTGAGTGGGTCTGTTATTATAGTATCTCCACAGGGAGAGTCACTGAGTGGGTCTGTTATTATAGTATCTCCACAGGGAGAGTCACGGAGTGGGTCTGTTATTATAGTATCTCCACAGGGAGAGTCACTGATTGGGTCTGTTATTATAGTATCTCCACAGGGAGAGTCACTGAGTGGGTCTGTTATTATAGTATCTCCACAGGGAGAGTCACTGAGTGGGTCTGTTATTATAGTATCTCCACAGGGAGAGTCACTGAGTGGGTCTGTTATTATAGTATCTCCACAGGGAGAGTCACTGAGTGGGTCTGTTATTATAGTATCTCCACAGGGAGAGTCACTGAGTGGGTCTGTTATTATAGTATCTCCACAGGGAGAGTCACTGAGTGGGTCTGTTATTATAGTATCTCCACAGAGAGAGTCACTGAGTGAGTCTGTTATTATTTTATCTCCACAGGGAGAGTCACTGAGTGAGACTGTTATTATAGTATCTCCACAGGGAGAGTCTCTGAGTGAGTCCGTTATTATTGTATCTTCACAGGGAGAGTCACTGAGTGGGTCTGTTATTATAGTATCTCCACAGAGAGAGTCACTGAGTGGGTCTTTTGTAATAGTATCTCCACAGGGAGAGTCACTGAGTGGGTCTGTTATTATATTATCTCCACAGGGAGAGTGACTGAGTGGGTCTGTTATTATAGTATCTCCACAGGGAGAGTCACTGAGTGGGTCTGTTATTATAGTATCTCCACAGGGAGAGTCACTGAGTGGGTCTGTTATTATATTATCTCCACAGGGAGAGTCACTGAGTGGGTCTGTTATTGCAGTATCTCCACAGGGAGAGTCACTGAGTGGGTCTGTTATTATTGTATCTCCACAGTGACAGTCACTGAGTGGGTCTGTTATTATAGTATCTCCACAGGGAGAGTCACTGAGTGTGTCTGTTATTATAGTATCTCCACAGGGAGAGTCACTGAGTGGGTCTGTTATTATATTATCTCCACAGGGAGAGTCACTGAGTGGGTCTGTTATTATAGTATCTCCACAGGGAGAGTCACTGAGTGGGTCTGTTATTATATTGTCTCCACAGGGAGAGTGACTGCGTGGGTCTGTTATTATAGTATCTCCACAGGGAGAGTCACTGAGTGGGTCTGTTATTATAGTATCTCCACAGGGAGAGTCACTGAGTGGGTCTGTTATTATATTATCTCCACAGGGAGAGTCACTGAGTGGGTCTGTTATTGTAGTATCTCCACAGGGAGAGTCACTGAGAGTGTCTGTTATTATAGTATCTCCACAGGGAGAGTCACTGAGTGGGTCTGTTACTATAATATCTACACAGGGAGAGTCACTGAGTGGGTCTGTTATTATAGTATCTCCACAGGGAGATTCACTGAGTGGGTCTGTTATTATAGTATCTCCACAGGGAGAGTCACTGAGTGGGTCTGTTATTATAGTATCTCCACAGGGAGAGTCACTGAGTGGGTCTGTTATTATAGTATCTCCACAGGGAGAGTCACTGAGTGGGTCTGTTATTATAGTATCTCCACAGGGAGAGTCACTGAGTGGGTCTGTTATTATAGTATCTCCACAGGGAGAGTCACTGAGTGGGTCTGTTATTATAGTATCTCCACAGGGAGAGTCACTGAGTGGGTCTGTTATTATAGTATCTCCACAGGGAGAGTCACTGAGTGGGTCTGTTATTATAGTATCTCCACAGGGAGAGTCACTGAGTGGGTCTGTTATTATAGTATCTCCACAGAGATGGTGACTGAGTGGGTCTGTTATTATAGTATCTCCACAGGGAGAGTCACTGAGTGGGTCTGTTATTACAGTATCTCCACAGGGAGAGTCACTGAGTGGGTCTGTTATTATATTATCTCCACAGGGAGAGTGACTGAGTGGGTCTGTTATTATAGTATCTCCACAGGGAGAGTCACTGAGTGGGTCTGTTATTATAGTATCTCCACAGGGAGAGTCACTGAGTGGGTCTGTTATTATAGTATCTCCACAGGGAGAGTCACTGAGTGGGTCTGTTATTATAGTATCTCCACAGGGAGAGTCACTGAGTGGGTCTGTTATTATAGTATCTCCACAGGGAGAGTCACTGAGTGGGTCTGTTATTATAGTATCTCCACAGGGAGAGTCACTGAGTGGGTCTGTTATTATAGTATCTCCACAGAGATGGTGACTGAGTGGGTCTGTTATTATAGTATCTCCACAGGGAGAGTCACTGAGTGGGTCTGTTATTACAGTATCTCCACAGGGAGAGTCACTGAGTGGGTCTGTTATTATACTATCCACACAGGGAGAGTCACTGAGTGGGTCTGTTATTAAAGTATCTCCACAGGGAGAGTCACTGAGTGTGTCTGTTATTATAGTATCTCCACAGGGAGAGTCACTGAGTGGGTCTGTTATCATAGTATCTCCACAGGGAGAGTCACTGAGTGGGTCTGTTATTATAGTATCTCCACAGGGAGAGTCACTGAGTGGGTCTGTTATTATAGTATCTCCACAGGGAGAGTCACTGAGTGGGTCTGTTATTATAGTATCTCCACAGGGAGAGTCACTGAGTGGGTCTGTTATTATAGTATCTCCACAGGGAGAGTCACTGAGTGGGTCTGTTATTATAGTATCTCCACAGGGAGAGTCACTGAGTGGGTCTGTTATTATAGTATCTCCACAGGGAGAGTCACTGAGTGGGTCTGTTATTATAGTATCTCCACAGGGAGAGTCACTGAGTGGGTCTGTTATTATAGTATCTCCACAGAGATGGTGACTGAGTGGGTCTGTTATTATAGTATCTCCACAGGGAGAGTCACTGAGTGGGTCTGTTATTACAGTATCTCCACAGGGAGAGTCACTGAGTGGGTCTGTTATTATACTATCCACACAGGGAGAGTCACTGAGTGGGTCTGTTATTAAAGTATCTCCACAGGGAGAGTCACTGAGTGTGTCTGTTATTATAGTATCTCCACAGGGAGAGTCACTGAGTGGGTCTGTTATCATAGTATCTCCACAGGGAGAGTCACTGAGTGGGTCTGTTATTATAGTATCTCCACAGGAAGAGTCACTGAGTGGGTCTGTTATTGTAGTATCTCCACAGGGAGAGTCACTGAGTGGTTCTGTTATTATAGTATCTACACAGGGAGAGTCACTGAGTGGGCCTGTTATTATAGTATCTCCACAGGGAGAGTCACTGAGTGGGTCTGTTATTATAGTATCTCCACAGGGAGAGTCACTGAGTGGGTCTGTTATTACAAAATCTCCACAGGGAGAGTCACTGAGTGGGTCTGTTATTATAGTATCTCCACAGGGAGAGTCACTGAGTGGGTCTGTTATTATAGTATCTCCAAAGGGAGAGTCACTGAGTGGGTCTGTTATTATAGTATCTCCACAGGGAGAGTCACTGAGTGGGTCTGTTATTTTAGTATCTCCACAGGGAGAGTCACTGAGTGGGTCTGTTATTATAGTATCTCCACAGGGACAGTCACTGAGTGGGTCTGTTATAATAGTATCTCCACAGGGAGAGTCACTGAGTGGGTCTGTTATTATAGTATCTCCACAGGGAGAGTCACTGAGTGGGTCTGTTATTATATTATCTCCACAGGGAGAGTGACTGAGTGGGTCTGTTATTATAGTATCTCCACAGGGAGAGTCACTGAGTGGGTCTGTTATCATAGTATCTCCACAGGGAGAGTCACTGAGTGGGTCTGTTATTATTGTATCTCCACAGGGAGAGTCACTGAGTGTGTCTGTTATTATAGAATCTCCACAGGGAGAGTCACTGAGTGGGTCTGTTATTATAGTATCTCCACAGTGAGAGTCACTGAGTGGGTCTGTTATTATTGTATCTCCACAGGGAGAGTCACTGAGTGGGTCTGTTATTATAGTATCTCCACAGGGAGAGTCACTGAGTGGGTCTGTTATTATAGTATCTCCACAGCGAGAGTCACTGAGTGGGTCTGTTATTATAGTATCTCCACAGGGAGAGTCACTGAGTGGGTCTGTTATTATAGTATCTCCACAGAGAGAGTCACTGAGTGGGTCTGTTAATATAGTATCTCCACAGGGAGAGTCACTGAGTAGGTCTGTTATTACAGTATCTCCACAGGGAGAGTCACTGAGTGGGTCTGTTATTATAGTATCTCCACAGGGAGAGTCACTGAGTGGGTCTGTTATTATAGTATCTCCACAGGGGGAGTCACTGAGTGGGTCTGTTATTATAGTATCTCCACAGGGAGAGTCACTGAGTGGGTCTGTTATTATAGTATCTCCACAGAGATGGTGACTGAGTGGGTCTGTTATTATAGTATCTCCACAGGGAGAGTCACTGAGTGGGTCTGTTATTACAGTATCTCCACAGGGAGTGTCACTGAGTGGGTCTGTTATTATATTATCTCCACAGGGAGAGTGACTGAGTGGGTCTGTTATTATAGTATCTCCACAGGGAGAGTCACTGAGTGGGTCTGTTATTTTAGTATCTCCACAGGGAGAGTCACTGAGTGTGTCTGTTATTATAGTATCTCCACAGGGAGAGTCACTGAGTGGGTCTGTTATTATATTATCTCCACAGGGAGAGTCACTGAGTGGGTCTGTTATTATAGTATCTCCACAGGGAGAGTCACTGAGTGGGTCTGTTATTATATTGTCTCCACAGGGAGAGTGACTGCGTGGGTCTGTTATTATAGTATCTCCACAGGGAGAGTCACTGAGTGGGTCTGTTATTATAGTATCTCCACAGGGAGAGTCACTGAGTGGGTCTGTTATTATATTATCTCCACAGGGAGAGTCACTGAGTGGGTCTGTTATTGTAGTATCTCCACAGGGAGAGTCACTGAGTGTGTCTGTTATTATAGTATCTCCACAGGGAGAGTCACTGAGTGGGTATGTTATTATAGTATCTACACAGGGAGAGTCACTGAGTGGGTCTGTTATTATAGTATCTCCACAGGGAGATTCACTGAGTGGGTCTGTTATTATAGTATCTCCACAGGGAGAGTCACTGAGTGGGTCTGTTATTATAGTATCTCCACAGGGAGAGTCACTGAGTGGGTCTGTTATTATAGTATCTCCACAGGGAGAGTCACTGAGTGGGTCTGTTATTATAGTATCTCCACAGGGAGAGTCACTGAGTGGGTCTGTTATTATAGTATCTCCACAGGGAGAGTCACTGAGTGGGTCTGTTATTATAGTATCTCCACAGGGAGAGTCACTGAGTGGGTCTGTTATTATAGTATCTCCACAGGGAGAGTCACTGAGTGGGTCTGTTATTATAGTATCTCCACAGGGAGAGTCACTGAGTGGGTCTGTTATTATAGTATCTCCACAGGGAGAGTCACTGAGTGGGTCTGTTATTATAGTATCTCCACAGGGAGAGTCACTGAGTGGGTCTGTTATTATAGTATCTCCACAGGGAGAGTCACTGAGTGGGTCTGTTATTATAGTATCTCCACAGAGATGGTGACTGAGTGGGTCTGTTATTATAGTATCTCCACAGGGAGAGTCACTGAGTGGGTCTGTTATTACAGTATCTCCACAGGGAGTGTCACTGAGTGGGTCTGATATTATATTATCTCCACAGGGAGAGTGACTGAGTGGGTCTGTTATTATAGTATCTCCACAGGGAGAGTCACTGAGTGGGTCTGTTATTATAGTATCTCCACAGGGAGAGTCACTGAGTGGGTCTGTTATTATAGTATCTCCACAGGGAGAGTCACTGAGTGGGTCTGTTATTATAGTATCTCCACAGGGAGAGTCACTGAGTGGGTCTGTTATTATAGTATCTCCACAGGGAGAGTCACTGAGTGGGTCTGTTATTATAGTATCTCCACAGGGAGAGTCACTGAGTGGGTCTGTTATTATAGTATCTCCACAGAGATGGTGACTGAGTGGGTCTGTTATTATAGTATCTCCACAGGGAGAGTCACTGAGTGGGTCTGTTATTACAGTATCTCCACAGGGAGAGTCACTGAGTGGGTCTGTTATTGTAGTATCCACACAGGGAGAGTCACTGAGTGGGTCTGTTATTAAAGTATCTCCACAGGGAGAGTCACTGAGTGTGTCTGTTATTATAGTATCTCCACAGGGAGAGTCACTGAGTGGGTCTGTTATCATAGTATCTCCACAGGGAGAGTCACTGAGTGGGTCTGTTATTATAGTATCTCCACAGGAAGAGTCACTGAGTGGGTCTGTTATTGTAGTATCTCCACAGGGAGAGTCACTGAGTGGTTCTGTTATTATAGTATCTACACAGGGAGAGTCACTGAGTGGGCCTGTTATTATAGTATCTCCACAGGGAGAGTCACTGAGTGGGTCTGTTATTATAGTATCTCCACAGGGAGAGTCACTGAGTGGGTCTGTTATTACAAAATCTCCACAGGGAGAGTCACTGAGTGGGTCTGTTATTATAGTATCTCCACAGGGAGAGTCACTGAGTGGGTCTGTTATTATAGTATCTCCAAAGGGAGAGTCACTGAGTGGGTCTGTTATTATAGTATCTCCACAGGGAGAGTCACTGAGTGGGTCTGTTATTTTAGTATCTCCACAGGGAGAGTCACTGAGTGGGTCTGTTATTATAGTATCTCCACAGGGACAGTCACTGAGTGGGTCTGTTATAATAGTATCTCCACAGGGAGAGTCACTGAGTGGGTCTGTTATTATAGTATCTCCACAGGGAGAGTCACTGAGTGGGTCTGTTATTATATTATCTCCACAGGGAGAGTGACTGAGTGGGTCTGTTATTATAGTATCTCCACAGGGAGAGTCACTGAGTGGGTCTGTTATCATAGTATCTCCACAGGGAGAGTCACTGAGTGGGTCTGTTATTATTGTATCTCCACAGGGAGAGTCACTGAGTGTGTCTGTTATTATAGTATCTCCACAGGGAGAGTCACTGAGTGGGTCTGTTATTATAGTATCTCCACAGTGAGAGTCACTGAGTGGGTCTGTTATTATTGTATCTCCACAGGGAGAGTCACTGAGTGGGTCTGTTATTATAGTATCTCCACAGGGAGAGTCACTGAGTGGGTCTGTTATTATAGTATCTCCACAGCGAGAGTCACTGAGTGGGTCTGTTATTATAGTATCTCCACAGGGAGAGTCACTGAGTGGGTCTGTTATTATAGTATCTCCACAGAGAGAGTCACTGAGTGGGTCTGTTAATATAGTATCTCCACAGGGAGAGTCACTGAGTGGGTCTGTTATTACAGTATCTCCACAGGGAGAGTCACTGAGTGGGTCTGTTATTATAGTATCTCCACAGGGAGAGTCACTGAGTGGGTCTGTTATTATAGTATCTCCACAGGGGGAGTCACTGAGTGGGTCTGTTATTATAGTATCTCCACAGGGAGAGTCACTGAGTGGGTCTGTTATTATAGTATCTCCACAGAGATGGTGACTGAGTGGGTCTGTTATTATAGTATCTCCACAGGGAGAGTCACTGAGTGGGTCTGTTATTACAGTATCTCCACAGGGAGTGTCACTGAGTGGGTCTGTTATTATATTATCTCCACAGGGAGAGTGACTGAGTGGGAATGTTATTATAGTATCTCCACAGGGAGAGTCACTGAGTGGGTCTGTTATTTTAGTATCTCCACAGGGAGAGTCACTGAGTGTGTCTGTTATTATAGTATCTCCACAGGGAGAGTCACTGAGTGGGTCTGTTATTATATTATCTCCACAGGGAGAGTCACTGAGTGGGTCTGTTTTTATAGTATCTCCACAGGGAGAGTCACTGAGTGGGTCTGTTATTATATTGTCTCCACAGGGAGAGTGACTGCGTGGGTCTGTTATTATAGTATCTCCACAGGGAGAGTCACTGAGTGGGTCTGTTATTATAGTATCTCCACAGGGAGAGTCACTGAGTGGGTCTGTTATTATATTATCTCCACAGGGAGAGTCACTGAGTGGGTCTGTTATTGTAGTATCTCCACAGGGAGAGTCACTGAGTGTGTCTGTTATTATAGTATCTCCACAGGGAGAGTCACTGAGTGGGTATGTTATTATAGTATCTACACAGGGAGAGTCACTGAGTGGGTCTGTTATTATAGTATCTCCACAGGGAGAGTCACTGAGTGGGTCTGTTATTATAGTATCTCCACAGGGAGAGTCACTGAGTGGGTCTGTTATTATAGTATCTCCACAGGGGGAGTCACTGAGTGGGTCTGTTATTATAGTATCTCCACAGGGAGAGTCACTGAGTGGGTCTGTTATTATAGTATCTCCACAGAGATGGTGACTGAGTGGGTCTGTTATTATAGTATCTCCACAGGGAGAGTCACTGAGTGGGTCTGTTATTACAGTATCTCCACAGGGAGTGTCACTGAGTGGGTCTGTTATTATATTATCTCCACAGGGAGAGTGACTGAGTGGGTCTGTTATTATAGTATCTCCACAGGGAGAGTCACTGAGTGGGTCTGTTATTTTAGTATCTCCACAGGGAGAGTCACTGAGTGTGTCTGTTATTATAGTATCTCCACAGGGAGAGTCACTGAGTGGGTCTGTTATTATATTATCTCCACAGGGACAGTCACTGAGTGGGTCTGTTATAATAGTATCTCCACAGGGAGAGTCACTGAGTGGGTCTGTTATTATAGTATCTCCACAGGGAGAGTCACTGAGTGGGTCTGTTATTATTGTATCTCCACAGGGAGAGTCACTGAGTGTGTCTGTTATTATAGTATCTCCACAGGGAGAGTCACTGAGTGGGTCTGTTATTATAGTATCTCCACAGTGAGAGTCACTGAGTGGGTCTGTTATTATTGTATCTCCACAGGGAGAGTCACTGAGTGGGTCTGTTATTATAGTATCTCCACAGGGAGAGTCACTGAGTGGGTCTGTTATTATAGTATCTCCACAGCGAGAGTCACTGAGTGGGTCTGTTATTATAGTATCTCCACAGGGAGAGTCACTGAGTGGGTCTGTTATTATAGTATCTCCACAGAGAGAGTCACTGAGTGGGTCTGTTAATATAGTATCTCCACAGGGAGAGTCACTGAGTGGGTCTGTTATTACAGTATCTCCACAGGGAGAGTCACTGAGTGGGTCTGTTATTATAGTATCTCCACAGGGAGAGTCACTGAGTGGGTCTGTTATTATAGTATCTCCACAGGGGGAGTCACTGAGTGGGTCTGTTATTATAGTATCTCCACAGGGAGAGTCACTGAGTGGGTCTGTTATTATAGTATCTCCACAGAGATGGTGACTGAGTGGGTCTGTTATTATAGTATCTCCACAGGGAGAGTCACTGAGTGGGTCTGTTATTACAGTATCTCCACAGGGAGTGTCACTGAGTGGGTCTGTTATTATATTATCTCCACAGGGAGAGTGACTGAGTGGGTCTGTTATTATAGTATCTCCACAGGGAGAGTCACTGAGTGGGTCTGTTATTTTAGTATCTCCACAGGGAGAGTCACTGAGTGTGTCTGTTATTATAGTATCTCCACAGGGAGAGTCACTGAGTGGGTCTGTTATTATATTATCTCCACAGGGAGAGTCACTGAGTGGGTCTGTTTTTATAGTATCTCCACAGGGAGAGTCACTGAGTGGGTCTGTTATTATATTGTCTCCACAGGGAGAGTGACTGCGTGGGTCTGTTATTATAGTATCTCCACAGGGAGAGTCACTGAGTGGGTCTGTTATTATAGTATCTCCACAGGGAGAGTCACTGAGTGGGTCTGTTATTATATTATCTCCACAGGGAGAGTCACTGAGTGGGTCTGTTATTGTAGTATCTCCACAGGGAGAGTCACTGAGTGTGTCTGTTATTATAGTATCTCCACAGGGAGAGTCACTGAGTGGGTATGTTATTATAGTATCTACACAGGGAGAGTCACTGAGTGGGTCTGTTATTATAGTATCTCCACAGGGAGAGTCACTGAGTGGGTCTGTTATTATAGTATCTCCACAGGGAGAGTCACTGAGTGGGTCTGTTATTATAGTATCTCCACAGGGGGAGTCACTGAGTGGGTCTGTTATTATAGTATCTCCACAGGGAGAGTCACTGAGTGGGTCTGTTATTATAGTATCTCCACAGAGATGGTGACTGAGTGGGTCTGTTATTATAGTATCTCCACAGGGAGAGTCACTGAGTGGGTCTGTTATTACAGTATCTCCACAGGGAGTGTCACTGAGTGGGTCTGTTATTATATTATCTCCACAGGGAGAGTGACTGAGTGGGTCTGTTATTATAGTATCTCCACAGGGAGAGTCACTGAGTGGGTCTGTTATTTTAGTATCTCCACAGAGAGAGTCACTGAGTGTGTCTGTTATTATAGTATCTCCACAGGGAGAGTCACTGAGTGGGTCTGTTATTATATTATCTCCACAGGGAGAGTCACTGAGTGGTTCTGTTTTTATAGTATCTCCACAGGGAGAGTCACTGAGTGGGTCTGTTATTATATTGTCTCCACAGGGAGAGTGACTGCGTGGGTCTGTTATTATAGTATCTCCACAGGGAGAGTCACTGAGTGGGTCTGTTATTATAGTATCTCCACAGGGAGAGTCACTGAGTGGGTCTGTTATTATATTATCTCCACAGGGAGAGTCACTGAGTGGGTCTGTTATTGTAGTATCTCCACAGGGAGAGTCACTGAGTGTGTCTGTTATTATAGTATCTCCACAGGGAGAGTCACTGAGTGGGTATGTTATTATAGTATCTACACAGGGAGAGTCACTGAGTGGGTCTGTTATTATAGTATCTCCACAGGGAGATTCACTGAGTGGGTCTGTTATTATAGTATCTCCACAGGGAGAGTCACTGAGTGGGTCTGTTATTATAGTATCTCCACAGGGAGAGTCACTGAGTGGGTCTGTTATTATAGTATCTCCACAGGGAGAGTCACTGAGTGGGTCTGTTATTATAGTATCTCCACAGGGAGA
This sequence comes from Heterodontus francisci, assembly GCF_036365525.1. Lineage (NCBI taxonomy): Eukaryota > Metazoa > Chordata > Chondrichthyes > Heterodontiformes > Heterodontidae > Heterodontus > Heterodontus francisci. Next base: position 297,284 of record NW_027140311.1, read on the forward strand.
GTCACTGAGTGGGTCTGTTATTATAGTATCTCCACAGGGAGAGTCACTGAGTGGGTCTGTTATTATAGTATCTCCACAGGGAGAGTCACTGAGTGGGTCTGTTATTATAGTATCTCCACAGGGAGAGTCACTGAGTGGGTCTGTTATTATAGTATCTCCACAGGGAGAGTCACTGAGTGGGTCTGTTATTATAGTATCTTCACAGGGAGAGTCACTGAGTGGGTCTGTTATTATAGTATCTCCACAGGGAGAGTCACTGAGTGGGTCTGTTATTATAGTATCTCCACAGGGAGAGTCACTGAGTGGGTCTGTTATTATAGTATCTCCACAGAGATGGTGACTGAGTGGGTCTGTTATTATAGTATCTCCACAGGGAGAGTCACTGAGTGGGTCTGTTATTACAGTATCTCCACAGGGAGAGTCACTGAGTGGGTCTGTTATTATATTATCTCCACAGGGAGAGTGACTGAGTGGGTCTGTTATTATAGTATCTCCACAGGGAGAGTCACTGAGTGGGTCTGTTATTATAGTACCTCCACAGGGAGAGTCACTGAGTGGGTCTGTTATTATATTATCTCCACAGGGAGAGTCACTGAGTGGGTCTGTTGTTGCAGTATCTCCACAGGGAGAGTCACTGAGTGGGTCTGTTATTATTGTATCTCCACAGGGAGAGTCACTGAGTGGGTCTGTTATTATAGTATCTCCACAGGGAGAGTCACTGAGTGGGTCTGTTATTACAGTATCTCCACAGGGAGAGTCACTGAGTGGGTCTGTTATTATAGTATCTCCACAGGGAGAGTCACTGAGTGGGTCTGTTATTATAGTATCTCCACAGGGAGATTCACTGAGTGGGTCTGTTATTATAGTATCTCCACAGGGAGAGTCACTGAGTGGGTCTGTTATTATAGTATCTCCACAGGGAGAGTCACTGAGTGGGTCTGTTATTATAGTATCTCCACAGGGAGAGTCACTGAGTGGGTCTGTTATTATAGTATCTCCACAGGGAGAGTCACTGAGTGGGTCTGTTATTATAGTATCTCCACAGGGAGAGTCACTGAGTGGGTCTGTTATTATAGTATCTCCACAGGGAGAGTCACTGAGTCGGTCTGTTATTATAGTATCTCCACAGAGATGGTGACTGAGTGGGTCTGTTATTATAGTATCTCCACAGGGAGAGTCACTGAGTGGGTCTGTTATTACAGTATCTCCACAGGGAGAGTCACTGAGTGGGTCTGTTATTATAGTATCCACACAGGGAGAGTCACTGAGTGGATCTGTTATTATAGTATCTCCACAGGGAGAGTCACTGAGTGTGTCTGTTATTATAGTATCTCCACAGGGAGAGTCACTGAGTGGGTCTGTTATTATAGTATCTCCACAGGGAGAGTCACTGAGTGGGTCTGTTATTATAGTATCTCCACAGGAAGAGTCACTGAGTGGGTCTGTTATTGTAGTATCTCCACAGGGAGAGTCACTGAGTGGTTCTGTTATTATAGTATCTACACAGGGAGAGTCACTGAGTGGGCCTGTTATTATAGTATCTCCACAGGGAGAGTCACTGAGTGGGTCTGTTATTATAGTATCTCCACAGGGAGAGTCACTGAGTGGGTCTGTTATTACAAAATCTCCACAGGGAGAGTCACTGAGTGGGTCTGTTATTATAGTATCTCCACAGGGAGAGTCACTGAGTGGGTCTGTTATTATAGTATCTCCAAAGGGAGAGTCACTGAGTGGGTCTGTTATTATAGTATCTCCACAGGGAGAGTCACTGAGTGGGTCTGTTATTATAGTATCTCCACAGGGACAGTCACTGAGTGGGTCTGTTATAATAGTATCTCCACAGGGAGAGTCACTGAGTGGGTCTGTTATTATAGTATCTCCACAGGGAGAGTCACTGAGTGTGTCTGTTATTATATTATCTCCACAGGGAGAATGACTGAGTGGGTCTGTTATTATAGTATCTCCACAGGGAGAGTCACTGAGTGGGTCTGTTATCATAGTATCTCCACAGGGAGAGTCACTGAGTGGGTCTGTTATTATTGTATCTCCACAGGGAGAGTCACTGAGTGTGTCTGTTATTATAGTATCTCCACAGGGAGAGTCACTGAGTGGGTCTGTTATTATAGTATCTCCACAGTGAGAGTCACTGAGTGGGTCTGTTATTATTGTATCTCCACAGGGAGAGTCACTGAGTGGGTCTGTTATTATAGTATCTCCACAGGGAGAGTCACTGAGTGGGTCTGTTATTATAGTATCTCCACAGCGAGAGTCACTGAGTGGGTCTGTTATTATAGTATCTCCACAGGGAGAGTCACTGAGTGGGTCTGTTATTATAGTATCTCCACAGAGAGAGTCACTGAGTAGGTCTGTTCATATAGTATCTCCACAGGGAGAGTCACTGAGTGGGTCTGTTATTACAGTATCTCTACAGGGAGAGTCACTGAGTGTGTCTGTTATTATAGTATCTCCACAGGGAGAGTCACTGAGTGGGTCTGTTATTATAGTATCTCCACAGGGAGAGTCACTGAGTGGGTCTGTTATTATAGTATCTCCACAGGGAGAGACACTGAGTGGGTCTGTTATTATAGTATCTCCACAGAGATGGTGACTGAGTGGGTCTGTTATTATAGTATCTCCACAGGGAGAGTCACTGAGTGGGTCTGTTATTACAGTATCTCCACAAGGTGTGTCACTGAGTGGGTCTGTTATTATATTATCTCCACAGGGAGAGTGACTGAGTGGGTCTGTTATTATAGTATCTCCACAGGGAGAGTCACTGAGTGGGTCTGTTATTTTAGTATCTCCACAGGGAGAGTCACTGAGTGGGTCTGTTATTATAGTATCTCCACATGGAGAGTCACTGAGTGGGTCTGTTATTATAGTATCTCCACAGAGAGGGTGACTGAGTGGGTCTGTTATTATAGTATCTCCACAGGGAGAGTCACTGAGTGGGTCTGTTATTACAGTATCTCCACAGGGAGAGTCACTGAGTGGGTCTGTTATTATATTATCTCCACAGGGAGAGTGACTGAGTGGGTCTGTTATTATAGTATCTCCACAGGGAGAGTCACTGAGTGGGTCTGTTAATATAGTATCTCCACAGGGAGAGTCACTGAGAGGGTCTGTTATTATATTATCTACACAGGGAGAGTCACTGAGTGGGTCTGTTATTATAGTATCTCCACAGGGAGAGTCACTGAGTGGGTCTGTTATTATAGTATCTCCACAGGGAGAGTCACTGAGTGGGTCTGTTATTATAGTATCTCCACAGAGATGGTGACTGAGTGGGTCTGTTATTATAGTATCTCCACAGGGAGTGTCACTGAGTGGGTCTGTTATTACAGTATCTCCACAGGGAGAGTCACTGAGTGGGTCTGTTATTATATTATCTCCACAGGGAGAGTGACTGAGTGGGTCTGTTATAATAGTATCTCCACAGGGAGAGTCACTGAGTGGGTCTGTTATTATAGTATCTCCACAGGGAGAGTCACTGAGTGGGTCTGTTATTATAGTATCTCCACAGGGAGAGTCACTGAGTGGGTCTGTTATTATAGTATCTCCACAGAGATGGTGACTGAGTGGGTCTGTTATTATAGTATCTCCACAGGGAGTGTCACTGAGTGGGTCTGTTATTACAGTATCTCCACAGGGAGAGTCACTGAGTGGGTCTGTTATTATATTATCTCCACAGGGAGAGTGACTGAGTGGGTCTGTTATAATAGTATCTCCACAGGGAGAGTCACTGAGTGGGTCTGTTATTATAGTATCTCCACAGGGAGAGTCACTGAGAGGGTCTGTTATTATATTATCTCCACAGGGAGAGTCACTGAGTGGGTCTGTTATTGCAGTATCTCCACAGGGAGAGTCACTGAGTGGGTCTGTTATTATTGTATCTCCACAGGAAGAGTCACTGAGTGGGTCTGTTATTGTAGTATCTCCACAGGGAGAGTCACTGAGTGGTTCTGTTATTATAGTATCTCCACAGGAAGAGTCACTGAGAGGGTCTGTTATTATATTATCTCCACAGGGAGAGTCACTGAGTGGGTCTGTTATTATAGTATCTCCATAGGGAGAGTCACTGAGTGGGTCTGTTATTATAGTATCTCCACAGGGAGAGTCACTGAGTGGGTCTGTTATTATAGTATCTCCACAGGGAGAGTCACTGAGTGGGTCTGTTATTATAGTATCTCCACAGAGATGGTGACTGAGTGGGTCTGTTTTAATAGTATCTCCACAGGGAGAGTCACTGAGTGGGTCTGTTATTACAGTATCTCCACAGGGAGAGTCACTGAGTGGGTCTGTTATTATATTATCTCCACAGGGAGAGTCACTGAGTGGACCTGTTATTATAGTATCTCCACAGGGAGAGTCACTGAGTGGGTCTGTTATTTTAGTATCTCCACAGGGAGAGTCACTGAGTGGGTCTGTTATTATAGTATCTCCACAGGGAGAGTCACTGAGTGGTTCTGTTATTATAGTATCTCCACAGGGAGAGTCACTGAGTGGGTCTGTTATTATAGTATCTCCACAGGGAGAGTCACTGAGTGGGTCTGTTATTATATTATCTCCACAGGGAGAGTGACTGAGTGGGTCTGTTATTATAGTATCTCCACAGGGAGAGTCACTGAGTGGGTCTGTTATTATAGTATCTCCACAGGGAGAGTCACTGAGTGGGTCTGTTATTATAGTATCTCCACAGGGAGAGTCACTGAGTGGGTCTGTTATTATTGTATCTCCACAGGGAGAGTCACTGAGTGGGTCTGTTATTATAGTATCTCCACAGGGAGAGTCACTGAGTGGGTCTGTTATTATAGTATCTCCACAGGGAGAGTCACTGAGTGGGTCTGTTATTATAGTATCTCCACAGAGATGGTGACTGAGTGGGTCTGTTATTATAGTATCTCCACAGGGAGAGTCACTGAGTGGGTCTGTTATTACAGTATCTCCACAGGGAGAGTCACTGAGTGGGTCTGTTATAATAGTATCCCCACAGGGAGAGTCACTGAGTGGGTCTGTTATTATAGTATCTCCACAGGGAGAGTCACTGAGTGTGTCTGTTATTATAGTATCTCCACAGTGAGAGTCACTGAGTGGGTCTGTTATTATAGTATCTCCACAGGGAGAGTCACTGAGTGGGTCTGTTATTACAAAATCTCCACAGGGAGAGTCACTGAGTGGGTCTGTTATTATAGTATCTCCACAGGGAGAGTCACTGAGTGGGTCTGTTATTATAGTATCTCCAAAGGGAGAGTCACTGAGTGGACCTGTTATTATAGTATCTCCACAGGGAGAGTCACTGAGTGGGTCTGTTATTATAGTATCTCCAAAGGGAGAGTCACTGAGTGGACCTGTTATTATAGTATCTCCACAGGGAGAGTCACTGAGTGGGTCTGTTATTTTAGTATCTCCACAGGGAGAGTCACTGAGTGGGTCTGTTATTATAGTATCTCCACAGGGACAGTCACTGAGTGGGTCTGTTATTATAGTATCTCCACAGGGAGAGTCACTGAGTGGGTCTGTTATTATAGTATCTCCACAGGGAGAGTCACTGAGTGGGTCTGTTATTATATTATCTCCACAGGGAGAGTGACTGAGTGGGTCTGTTATTATAGTATCTCCACAGGGAGAGTCACTGAGTGGGTCTTTTATTATAGTATCTCCACAGGGAGAGTCACTGAGTGGGTCTGTTATTATAGTATCTCCACAGGGAGAGTCACTGAGTGGGTCTGTTATTATTGTATCTCCACAGGGAGAGTCACTGAGTGGGTCTGTTATTATAGTATCTCCATAGGGAGAGTCACTGAGTGGGACTGTTATTATAGTATCTCCACAGGGAGAGTCACTGAGTGGGTCTGTTATTATAGTATCTCCACAGAGATGGTGACTGAGTGGGTCTGTTATTATAGTATCTCCACAGGGAGAGTCACTGAGTGGGTCTGTTATTACAGTATCTCCACAGGGAGAGTCACTGAGTGGGTCTGTTATTATAGTATCCCCACAGGGAGAGTCACTGAGTGGGTCTGTTATTATAGTATCTCCACAGGGAGAGTCACTGAGTGTGTCTGTTATTATAGTATCTCCACAGGGAGAGTCACTGAGTGGGTCTGTTATTACAGTTTCTCCACAGGGAGAGTCACTGAGTGGGTCTGTTATTATAGTATCTCCACAGGAAGAGTCACTGAGTGGGTCTGTTATTGTAGTATCTCCACAGGGAGAGTCACTGAGTGGTTCTGTTATTATAGTATCTACACAGGGAGAGTCACTGAGTGGGCCTGTTATTATAGTATCTCCACAGGGAGAGTCACTGAGTGGGTCTGTTATTATAGTATCTCCACAGGGAGAGTCACTGAGTGGGTCTGTTATTACAAAATCTCCACAGGGAGAGTGACTGAGTGGGTCTGTTATGATAGTATCTCCACAGGGAGAGTCACTGAGTGGGTCTGTTATTATAGTATCTCCACAGGGAGAGTCACTGAGTGGGTCTGTTATTATAGTATCTCCACAGGGAGAGTCACTGAGTGGGTCTGTTATTATTGTATCTCCACAGGGAGAGTCACTGAGTGGGTCTGTTATTATAGTATCTCCACAGGGAGAGTCACTGAGTGTGTCTGTTATTATAGTATCTCCACAGGGAGAGTCACTGAGTGGGTCTGTTATTATAGTATCTCCAAAGGGAGAGTCACTGAGTGGGTCTGTTATTATATTATCTCCACAGGGAGAGTCACTGAGTGGGTCTGTTATTGTAGTATCTCCACAGGGAGAGTCACTGAGTGTGTCTGTTATTATAGTATCTCCACAGGGAGAGTCACTGAGTGGGTCTGTTATTATAGTATCTCCACAGTGAGAGTCACTGAGTGGGTCTGTTATTATTGTATCTCCACAGGGAGAGTCACTGAGTGGGTCTGTTATTATAGTATCTCCGCAGTGAGGGTCACTGAGTGGGTCTGTTATTATAGTATCTCCACAGCGAGAGTCACTGAGTGGGTCTGTTATTATAGTATCTCCACAGGGAGAGTCACTGAGTGGGTCTGTTATTATAGTATCTCCACAGAGAGAGTCACTGAGTGGGTCTGTTAATATAGTATCTCCACAGGGAGAGTCACTGAGTGGGTCTGTTATTACAGTATCTCCACAGGGAGAGTCACTGAGTGGGTCTGTTATTATTGTATCTCCACAGGGAGAGTCACTGAGTGGGTCTGTTATTATA